>NW_027397072.1:6052278-6093111 GCF_003265705.2 Callorhinus ursinus | reverse complement strand
CCTTTCTGGTCGGGACCCTGTCTCCTAGTCCTTTCTGGTCGGGACCCCGTCTCCTAGTCCTTTCTGGTCGGGGCCCTGTCTCCTAGTCCTTTCTGGTCGGGGCACTGTCCCATTCTTTCTTTTTATTTCACGACCTCGGAGCATCTGAGGAATACTGGTCAGGTGTTTTGTAGAATGTCACTGAATTTGGGTTCGTCTGATGTTTTCTCATGGTTAGATGGAGTCAATAGGTTTTGAGGAAGAAGTCTGCAAAGATGAAGGCTCTTTTTCATTTCATCTCAGGAGATACATGATATCATCATGACATTACTGGTGATGTTAAAGTTGATTATATGGTTAAGGTAGTGTTTGCTAGGTTTCTGGCATAAAATTTTTATTTTTCACTTTTTTTTTACTCAATTCTTTGAAAACCAGTTATTAAGCCTAACCCACACTCAAAAAGAGAGAGAAAATAAACCTAATCTCCTTGAGAATGGATATCAACATTTAAGAAAATCTTCTGTAAAGAAAGGTTTTCCCTGTGTCTCATTTTTTATTTATTCATTTATTTGTTTATATAACTATGAACTCATCAATATTTATTTTATTGGAAAATCCAATATTATCATTATTTATTTTGTTGTTCACATTGTTCCAGCTTTGGCAATTGGAGGGCCCATTCATGTTAACTCCTGTGTTCTTTTGGATTCTTTTAGTGGAGAATAGTATTTAGAAACCAGGGTTTCTTGGGGTGCCCACTGCTTGAGACTAGGGCTGCCCATTGCTTCTGGGATGGCACTGCTTCTAGGCCCTCTTAGTGGAGAGAGCCAGGCAATGTGTGCATGCAAATTAACTTGTATGTACAAACATATCTATAATTAATTCTGTACTTTTTACTATTTAATTTTGCAACCTCTTCTTTGGTAGATAGTTGTAATCCATATTTTACTAAGTGATTATGCATTTAACCAGATCTTAAATTTTTGGTGAAAATTCAAAAAAGCATTGTAATTTTTCATTGAAATAATTTGTAAAGGGTATCTTGTATCCTGCTACCTTGCTAAAACTCACCACTAG
The DNA here is from genome assembly GCF_003265705.2 of Callorhinus ursinus. Lineage (NCBI taxonomy): Eukaryota > Metazoa > Chordata > Mammalia > Carnivora > Otariidae > Callorhinus > Callorhinus ursinus. The sequence continues at coordinate 6,092,055 of NW_027397072.1, read as the reverse complement.
TTCTAGTAGATTTTGGATTCCTTCCGATTTTCTACATGTATAATTGTGCCATGTAGAAAAATCCAAAGAGGCTTTTTACTTCTTTTTTTCCAATCATCATGATTTTTGTCTGTTTTAATTATTGCACTGGCTAAGGCCTCTAGGATTTTCCCAGCCCTGACATCTAGACGGTTCATAATGATTTATTTACCCAACAAATATTTATTGAATGTCAACTCTGTGCTGCATATAATACTAGCATATATTGTACTGGGTCCCGGGAAACTGATTATAAATAAGAGAGGACGTAGTCATGCTTTCCTAGAGTTTGTATTCCACTGGGAAAAGATGATAATCATGAAACATACAGCTTCTAGTACTGCCCAGTGACATGAGGAAAATAACAGACTAATTGTGATGAAGAGTGCTAGGAACCAGGACCAACATTCCAAGGTTCTCATGGAAAGCCTCTAGGAGGTGACATTTATTTGAATAATCCAAAGAATAAGGGTTAGTCAGGTACCTGGGGGAGGAGATTCCAGGTGGAGCAAGTGGAAAAGTATGGCAGGGAGAGGAGGAAGGCCAGCGTGCAGTGAGCAAGGTGGGGAGTGTGACGTTGAGGACAGAGCACAGCTTTGTTTGTAGTCACAGTGACGAGTTTGGGATTTCAGTGTAATTGGAAACTGTCAGAGGACTTTAAGCAAGGACATGAGCTAAGCTCCTCCTTTGACATTTTAAAGGATTCTTCTCTGTCTTGTGGAGAATGAAAAAAAGGGCACTTGTAGAAATGGAGTCAGAGAAACCAGTTAGTGGCCACAGTAGCACTCCAGGTGAGAGAGAGAGCATCATGGCTTGAGCTCGGGTGATTTCAGGGAATATAGAGGTGGACACACTTGTGATACATATTTATTTACAAGGTGAACCAGTAGAATCAGAGGATGGTAATACATGGGATGTGGCGAATAGTAAAGAATCAACAGTGACTCCTAGGCTGTTAGTTTGAGCAACTGGATCAGTGGTGGGACCCTTTACTGTCATGTAAAAGACTCAGGAAGGAACGGATTTGGTGGTGGTATGAGGCAGAAATTAGGCGCTCTGTTTTGAAAATGTTAAGTTTTGAGACCTATTAGATACTCAAGTGTGTAGTGTATGTCGAGTATGCAGTTATATTCACAAATCTGGAATACGGGGGGACAACTCAGAGCTGGAATGTAATTTTGAACTGTTAAGGAAGATGATATTAATTACTAGACTTGTGCTACACTCCTTAAGTATAATCAGAATTGCTCTTGATATTTTCTGTGGAAGATGCCTTGCTGGAGACCTGACATCCACCTTTTACTAAGTCCAGCACAGCAAGATTGTTCCTCCTATTTTGAAGCATTTAGCTGTTTTTAGCTTTTTGGGGGGTTGAGGTCAGGTCACTGACTTGTGCTTAGCAGCTATGTTGAAGAAAAAAGACTATCTTAAGACATTATAGCATGACAGTCTCATAGATATCTCAGCATGACAGTCTCATAGATATCTCAAACTAAATATTTTCAAAATAGAATTTATTATTTCATTCCAAAACTCCATCAAATTTGTTTTTACCCAAGGACCCCCATTTTAGTAAATGGTACCTCTAGCCACCTTGTGGCTCAAACAACCAATCTAAGAACGATTGACTCTATGAGAGGTTCACAGATGTAGGCACATTGAAGGAGTGGATGATTTTATTTCCTCTTCCATTTATTTTGGGCATAAACAGGCAAATGTGTCAGCCAGCCTCCAACCTGGCTCCCCATGACCCCCATCTCCAGGTGTTCATACCCTGGTGCAGTCCCTTCCCACACTGTACCAAGGTTGGTTTGTGTTGATCAAATAGAGTATGGTAGAACTGATAGTATGTCACTCCCAAGATTAGGTTATGAAAGACCCCAGCTTCCATCTAGAGCTCTCTGTCTCAGATAACTGACTTTATCAACCAGCCTTGGGGCTCATCTTGCCCTGGGGGAAGCCATCTACTTTGTCTTGGGGATACTCAGGTGGCTGCCCTATGGAAAGACCCACATGAAGAGGAACTGAGACTTCCAGCCAGTAGCCAACAAGAAACTGAGGACTCCAGCCAATAGCCATCTGAGTGAGCTCTCTTGGAGGGGGCTCTTCTAGTCCTTTGAAGGCCTTTGGGGATGCAGATCTGGCCAACAGCTTGACCACAACCTTATGAGACAGCTTGACCACAACGTTATGAGAGACCTTAGCCAAAGCTGCCCAGCTGAGCCACTCCTGGGTTTCTGAAACTGTGAGATGATAAATGTCTGTTGTCTTAAACAACTAAGGTTTGGGATAATTTGTTTTGCAGCAGTATATAACCGCTACAATAAGGGATTGTGCCTGTCTCCATAAGTTATTTCTGGCTCTGACCTTGATTTGGTCTCTCTGTCTTCTACTTCTCTCAGTCCAATTTCCATATTTTGACTTGTGCCACTGCCCTACTATAGCACTACCTCTCTCTGTAGGCATCTTTTAAAATTGGAAACAGGGTGAACATTTCATTTAGCTTTGGCTGAAGGACACCACACAGTGTGTTAGAAGGCAAATCGCTGACCATTTTCCCTCACTTGGCTCAGTGCCTCAGTTGTTTTGTATCCTGTCAATGAGAGAGAGAACGATAAATGCATTCTCTGTATTCATAAAATTAAAGACCTTATGGGTTCCTCAGATTTGGGGGTTATTTTTGAAAATTAGCCCCTCACTTCCAAAAGAAGGCATGTAATATGCCAATTGGAAAGGAAATTGGAGATTATTCAGTCCAGTTTGCTCGTTTTTTCACAGGGAGCCACTGACGTCTAGAGTAAGTCCTCCACCGCCTGGTAAGAACTGGGATGAGAAGTCAGGTGTTGTAATTCAGTGCTTCAAACACATCATCCTGAATCCTGACCTGGAAGGCAGTGAGTCACTAGCATTGATGATCAGGGCGGGCGCAAAGAGCTCGCCGCGTGCTGGCCCTGTCTAAGTTTGCTGCATTCATGAATTCACTCACTTGTCATACTAGCCCTGTTTGGTATTGTTATTCCCATTTTGTAAATGAGAAAACGAGACATGGTGAGACGAGGTGACTTGCCAGCTTGTGCTCTCAGTGAGTGGTGAGGCTGAGACTTGACCACGGGCGGTTTGATTCTGAAGTTTGTCTTTCTGCCTTTGTATTACTATCTGTGTACTTTCTGAAGACGTTGCTTTTTCTTCTCCACATGCATGTGCAGCAATAATATTACCTACTCTCTTCTAAAACGTTCATCAGTGGGAAAGTTCTGTGAGTGTGAGTTCAGACTCTTTTCCCATCATTAATGCTGCTCTATTACTTGAAATTAGAAACTGCCACATTTTGCCTCCACCCTTTTTTTCCCCAGTTAGAACAAGACATGTATAAATTTATAAATTTCTCTATTGCAGGAAAAATAGTAAATGGGTGTAGAAATGCTATTAAAATATCCTGCGAGAATTATTTTTAACTTCTTTCACGTAGATGGCAATAGCTTCTGTATTTCGCTTCCCTTGATGAGTATACCCTGGAGTGCAGAGAAATGCTTGTGAAGTCAGCTTAAAGCCAATTATAAATCACCTCTCAGGGCTGGTTCCCAAGCCAAATTCTAGACACGATTTCATTAATACACCTTTATCTCCACTCAGAACTCTGTGCTGGCCCCTCAAAATACATTTTGGATAGCTGGTGCTAATTATAATATGGTGCTAATGGCCTTAAAAGAGGCTGAAATCACATAAGTAAACTTCTTTTACTTTAAATTCAGGTCCAGAGGGCTCGAAGGCTAGTCTGCAAATTCACCAGCCATCTGTCCGGAGCGATCATTTTGTTTTTAGCTCCAGCTCCTTCATTTCTCATTTAGTAATGAGCTTGGAGATTACTTTTTAATATTGGCTGGAGAACTGTCTCGTATGTAGCATGAGGAGAATGAGGATGATCTCAGATTTGCCTGAAGAACAGGAGTGAGTGGGAAGAGAGGGGACTCTCTTTTATTTCTAAACACCCAGGAAGAACTAAGCCCTGTCCTGTTCAAGGGGGCTTGCTGTCATTCTGTGATGCCAGTCTGCTGAGGCGGGTTCCTGGGGCCTCCAGATGCGGCTGCTCTGGATTGGCCTTTGAAAGCTCTGGTGGAGCTTTTCTTAGTGAACAGTGGTTTTGTTGTTGTTGAGAACATGCTCCGGGTCAGGCACTGTGCGAGGTGCCAGTGAAGCAGTGGAGGATGGGACATGGTTCCTGTATGCCCAAAGAGCTCATGGGCTCATGCTCAGAAGCTGTATGCAGGACACTTTCCGGAGGCGTGTATCCCAGCTCCATTTAACACGCACGTAACGTGGGGCCCTGAACTCTGGCAGTTCACACAGCAATGTGACGAAGTTAACCCCAATGCGGACTTGATTGTCTCCATGGTATGGAATGGTAGAGAGGGTATGAACCCCCTCTTCCCACGTGTGGGGGTATGAGGGTAGGTGTACGAGGCCCACATGGGTGGCCCTGGTGCAGGGGTCGCCGGGAACTGGAGAGATGACAGGGTGACACGTGGGGAACCCGTGCTCACAGAAGCTGCACGAGTACTGCCGCGATTGTCCCCTGCGGAGTGGCAAGGAGGGACGACACCGCTCTCTCAGAAATCACAGGGGTCACACCAGACTCAGTTTCTGTGAAGAGCAGTCACAGGTGAGCAGGATTTCAGAGAAGAATCGGTCAGTGAGCTAGTAAACCTTTTTTTTTTTAATATTGTCTCTGTTCCTTTGATATAAAGGCAAGATATTGTCTCTCAAATCTGTTTCTTTAGAATTTCACGTTTATTTATAGAATTGAAAACTTCTGCTCTTCTTTTGACCTTGATGGTCTTATATTTGAGGTTTTTATATTTTGACATTCTTAAATGTTCGTATTCTTGTGAATATATCTGTAATGAAAAATATTATACTAGCTTCTACTTGCTTATTACAGTAAGTCCTACCTCCCTTGAAGTCAGAGATCATGCCTTACACATTATTTTCACTGAACACTCAGCAGATTTTAACCTACTCAAAAGTTTGACAGCCCTGGATGAATGAGCTGGAAGTCCAGGGGAATTTTCCAGAAGTACTTTTCTTGAAAATATTATGTGTTCTGCCCCGACGTGATGACTCCTGAATGGAAACAGCGGGGATGCAAGCGGGGGAAGGACAGGAGCGTCCCCTACAGAAGGCCTGACCGGGCCCACAGTGGCTGCACGTGTCTCAGGAGCCCTGAGCTAAGGACAAGACAAGTTTAGTTATCCCTGAGCAGAGTTCGAGTGTGCCGCTGACAGAGTCTATCTGGAAAGCTGAGCTGGGGGCTGGGAACGTGAATGTTCCAGCGCCGTGATGGCTCCGACAGAAGCTTGCTTGTAGGTGCAGACTTGTGAGGTCCACTGCCTATGACACAGATCGCAGCCCCAGACAAGTAGCATTTAACAGTTGGGAAAGGAAGAGAAAACACCAGGAGAGATTCAAAGGAGACAGACAGAAGTTTAACTTCAAAAATAAACCACTTTCTTTCTTTGAAATCTTTTTAGCAAGAACTAGGTCAATATGCCATTAATGATGGGGAGGGATATCAAGTTTTTTAACTCTTACAATTTTGTACTTCACCCCCTTCTCCTTACCCTACTGTTTATGGCTACACAACTGGGGTGGATTTTTCTCCTCTTGAGTTGAATGAACTGCTGCCTGTCCAAGCAGACGGCCTGGGGGTTAGTGTGAGGCCATCAACGTCTTTCCTGGCGGTGCCAGTCCTCGGGCTAGTCCTGATAGAAAGTGAATCCACAGCGCAGCTTTGTCACTATTTGATTTTTATCACCATTAATGTTCTAAGTACATGCTTTTCTAAGTTATTCAAGCACTTGCGCTTATTGTAAAATACTTTGTAATTTTTTTGCTCATCTCCTCTATTACTGTTTTTTTAGTGGAATCCTTGCACTAATATTTCCTTTCTCCCATGCTTGTGCCCTTGTACCAGATTCATTATGAGCTATCCGAGGGGAAGGTGCAGGCCTGATTCTTATTTGCATCACCCCGGTTGGATTGTGGAGATGTAATAGGTGTGGTTTTTGGTCTTCAGGCGCAGGTGTTCAGGTGTTATCATTTACTATTTTATAACAATTTAGCCTTTGAATTCACACCTAGCTATCAATAAACATACCTTCCCAATCTCAGGAGATTCCTCCTTTCCTGATATTCCCATTTTCATGGTGCAGTCCTGATTCTGGGATCCTAGGAGGTGACGGAATGTGGGCTGGAGATTCTGGTCAGCACTGGTATGACAGAAATCACCATGGGCCTTGGCACAGTGCCCCATGAGCTTGGTGGGGAGGATTGGCTGTGTAATTTGCAGGGCCTAGTGCAGAACGAAAATGTGGGGCCCTTGTTCTTTGCTCATTTTTCTACTGGGTTGTTTGTCATTTTTAGTTTATTTTAGGATGTCTTTATAGTTTATGAAAGTTAGCACTTTGTCTAAATTTCCAAGTGGGTCTTTTATCTTTAACTTTATTTAGAGTGGTTTTGTCATCAGAAATATTTAATTTTTATACAGTCTACTTTATCAATATTTTCTTTATGGTTTCTACTTTTGCTCTAAATTTAAAAAGGTCTTTTCCATTAGTTTTAGTGGAGATTGAAATCATCAGATTTGAGTCTTGAAAAGATCACTCTAGCTACTGTTCAGAAAACAGGTGGGGGAGGCAATGCCAAGATTGAGGGTAACTACGAGAAAATGATTGCAGATGTCCAAGTGAGTGATATTAACAGCTGTCCTTATGGTAATGGCAGTGGGAGTGGAAAACATGGATGGGCTCAAGATCTGTTTAGAAGGCAAAGGAGATAGCCAATAGATTGGGCATGTGGGAGGAGAAAGGTGTTTGGTCTGAACAAATGGATAAAGGATGTCATTCACTGAGTTAAGGAAGCCTGGCAAAAGGACCAGCTTGGGTTTTTTTCTGTTTCTTTTTTAATTAATTAATTAATTACTTGGGTGCAGGAGGTGGGGGAGGACATTATGAGTGTGGTCTGATGCACATTAGCTTTGGGTGGTTTTAAGAACCCCTAAGGGAGTTGCTGAGTCCATATCTCAGGTTTCCAGAGGAAGGGATCTGGCCGAAGGTGAAAACTCAGGAGTCATGAAGTAGTCCATGGTCATCGAAGTCTTGGGTGTGGATGAGGTCACTTATGAAGACAGCGCGGAGTACAAAAAGATGAGAATCCAGAGGAGTCTTGAAGAAGCCCGACATTTCATGGCTGGGTCAAGAGGATGACCCTCCTCCCGATGGCTCTGAATGCTAGCCAGGCTCTGGTGCTGTGTGCTTAGCAGGGGTTAAGAGAAGGGCAAATCTCGGGCAGTGAGAGGGGTGCCCTGCAGCTGGGCTGGGCCCCGGTAGGAATCTGCGAGGGCCGGGCTGGAGGACCCGTTGGCCTGGGCGGCTTTGTCTACCAGGACACCCTGGGACATCTCGGGTTTTGCACATTTTCTTGTCTGCCTGTGTGTTACCTTTTGCACGTTACGAGAGGAGATTCACAAAGCAGATTCCTCTCGCTCTTCCCCAGCACTGACATCAAGTGTTTCCTTGCCACCTTCACTCGTTAGTGATGCAAAAAAGACTTATTCAAGAGAAATATGCTTTGTTCTTTCCAGGCAAGATGGTAGAGTACATTAAAGGCACAGCATTCATACTTCCAAATTGGGGTGTGAATAACATGGGGAAAAGGGTTTTTCAGCGTTTCTACCTAAACACCTGTTACCGTTTTTCTTGTTGTTAGAATAGTGTCATGGAAACAGCCTGGATGTTAAAAATATCTAGACCTTGGTTCAAACCCCAGCACTGTCTCTTGCTACAGCTGTGACTTAAGACAAGTCGCTTAACATCTAAACTGAAGTTCTCTCATCTATAAGGTGAGGATTGTCGTACTTGTTTCCCCAGGTGAATGTGAGAGCTGCGAGAGGGGCCATGAAAGAGAACCTAGCAGAGGGCTCCTCACTGATGGGGACATCATCGCCTCCAGCATCTCTCCCCCCCTCTCCATCATTGGCACTCCGGATCTTAAGCCAGCCTGCTTCGTCTCATGCACATATGCTTCTTTCCTTCCATCACAAAACCATGGAAAGCCTCTGTATTTCCCTTTGAGCAACAGAGGATTTCTCAGGTGAAATGGTGCATTCGTATTGTAATTAACTTTGCCCCTGGTTTCTGCGAAACCGTAGTTGATGAGTAAATATTCAGAGCTGGAAGGGATCAGCCTTCACGGTCTGGAACATCCATGCGTTCAGAGAAAGAAGACAGCGGCACAAAGTGTGGTGGCAAAGGGAAAGGGGAGTTGGGGCATGTTAGCCTGTGTGGTAGGCCTGGAGGCTGGACCCGAGACTTCCCACGGCACTCAGGTCAGCACCTTGTCTTCGGAGAGGATTGTGTGGTTCCTCGTTGACATCACGTACACCTAGAGGAAAGCCTGGGTGACATTTCTTCCCTAAAGTCTGGTTCATGTACATCCTGTTTCAAAACGTCTGGGCATGAGGCCGCATCTGATTCAAACATTCCAGTTTTGTCATGTTTGGGGAGAGAATAGCATCCTATGTGGGTGGAAAAGGTCCCGGAATGGGGTCCAGAGATTTAAACTGTGTCCCCAGCTCTGGCAGTCGCTTGCTGATGGAGTGGGTTCTGCCAGACATCTGCCCTCTCTGGGCCTTAGAGTCCCCATCTTTCATACGATAAAAGGATGTGCCTGCCCTTTGGCCTCTAGGGTCCCTTCTGGTTCTGAGGAGCTGTGAAACTAAAGGTCAGGAGGTAGTTGTAACTTCACTGGTGCTGGTATGGTGCTCCAATCCCAATGTGGATCCAGCTCGCATATTAGCAAATCTCACATTTTTATTATTTGCATCTCATTGTGCAGCAAAGCATGTATTATTGGTTAATTAATGCTGCCGGCACAGCACTCCGCTAAATGATTGTTTAGCCTAGAGTGGAATAAAATGCTGCAATGACTAGTACAGTATCATTATGTAACAGAAAATTAAAAATCTGATAATTTGATTGGAAGTCTCAGGTGAGTTTTTTGTATAAAAATGTTAACCTCAAGTAGCTATAAGCAGGTAAATGTTTTATTCATCCCACTGATACGAAATAAGTGCTTATGATATAAATTATGTATAATTAATACCCCTGGGGTAAAAAAAAATGTATGCTAATAGGTTGTCAGTTAATTAAGGAAGGAAAAGGAGGTAAACAAAGGTGATTATAATTTGTCCTGGGACCATAAACAGAAACCGTGCCTTTAAATAATCTCTGTAAAAAAAAATACATGATCCAGCAAATCCTTCGTTTCCATCCAGAGCAGCCGCCTAATGGTTTACAGCCACTGTTCAGTGGAGGTGTGGAACCAAGAAGCAGCTCCTGAGAGGGGGCCGGGCCTGGCCCTCCAACCATCGGGGCTCAGGACTTTTATGAGCAGCTCCGGTTTTTTCGGGAACATTCTCTGAAATATAGCTGTTTGGGAAGCCAGAGGCTACATTCAAAGAAAAAAAAAAAAAGAGGACATCCAGCTAATGAAAACTTGAAAAAGTATGCACATATTAAATGGCAGTCTTGTGCTTTCTGGCTAATTCAATCCTCCTCTTTGAAACTGGGTAGCAGATACGTGGCACTCGCCCCGACCTGTGGCTGGGTAGAGGCACAGTGACGGACAGTACGCACCAGAAAGAGGTATCATCCGAGTATCTCTGAGCCTTCTTCACTACTCACTCATATGTTCATTCATTCAACAAACATTTATCGACCACATACTCTGTGGTAGGCATCAGGATACACATGCCTTCTGGGTGCTGTCAGTCTTCTCTCTTTTCCTCTCTTTTCACTAACCTATGGGTCTGAATGTTCTGATAAGAATATATCGCAAAGAGCTGGATATGAAAATTCACAGCTCTGAGGAAAAGTCTGGCATCAAAGTAAAAGTTTAGGTTACCTGAGTGGTAAGAGCAGGGGGACGAGGGGGAGCTATCCAGGGGTCATGAACACTCAGGTGCTGGAAGAAGCAGAGCCCCACTGGGAAGGAGGACCAGCCAGCAAGTCAGAGCAGTGCTTGGAGGCTGGGTGTCACAGAAACGAATGGACAGGGAGACCCAAGAAAGACAAAGCCATCCACGGTGTCAGTGGAATGGAGGGACCCAGCCCATAAACAAAGATGTGTTCTCAGTGGATTCTGAGCTTACATGGGCATAGGAGCCCCTACAGCAAAGTGGAGGGTGTGGGCTTGGCTGCTCTGTGTGAGACAGGTATCAAGCGAGTGAAAATGATCCTCGAAGAAGTTTGGATACAAAATGGGGGAGAGGGTTTGGAGATGAAATAGATTTGGGAGGGTCAGTTGACAGGGCAGTTTGGTTTAAGAGTGATACATGAGGGGGCCACATACATTTTGGGACTGAAGAGACATGCGTTTTTAAAAGCTGTCAGGAAGAGGCCTGGAAAGAATTTGGGAAGGTATTGCAGGCATACAGGGAGGACTTGTCCTCTGGGAGCACAAGGCCATCTCCCACCGATGAGGCATGAGGAAAAGCGAAAGACACTTAGGATGATGTGGGACTCTCTGTAGGTGTGTGGGCAGAGGCGGTGGGGAGGGCAGGTTGGCCTCAAGTCCCCTGAAATAGGAGTTCCCGATTACAGGCCAGACTGGAGCGAAGGAAGTTGAGCGAGAAAGTAGGATCATGGTGAACATTCAGAATTGTCCTAAGAGGAACAGGGGACAGGAGAGGAGGTTCACCAGAGACAGGAAGAAGCCTAAGTGCATCTCTCCCAGGTCCATTTCCTTTCCTCTGCCACTTCCCAACCCTACCGGGTGCTCGGTCTTCTTCCTTCCCTTCCATGATTCAGGAGAGATGGAAGGTTTTGAAGGGGAATTCCTTTATCGTGTATTCCATCGGCCCCTCGCAGTGGGTGTTTAGAATGCTCATTTTACCAAAGTCTTTCCTACAGCCCTGTGAGTATTCATTCTTTTCTTTTCTGTTTTCAAGGTAGAAAACAGTATTTCCCCTGATTCCAAAGATTCACAGTTCCCAATTTTGCTGGATGATCAGAAGGCATTTCTGTGCAATAAGACCCAAAGGCAGCCATCAGTCCCAAAGGTTGTTTGTTTCTGTCTAGTACCAAAAATGTTTTTAAGTTCTTCCTGAGAAAAAAGGTTTGATGAGCTGCATAGGATGGGCCTATCTTATAGCTCTTGGGTTATACACTTTGACAGAGGTTACAAGGAACCACAGAAAAATAGTTGATGGAGGCTCCAGGCTGGGGACAGGAATCCTGTCACCGCTGAGCCTTGTGTCTCCTTTAGACGGAGACTTCCCAGCACTTGCATGTCACCATCAATACTAGCAGCAGCTTGAGTGAGTTAGTATTTCCAAACTCAGGAGGACTTCTGAAATACAAATGGAGACTAACAACATTATTTTATAAAGCTAACCGTGCTGTGGGGTGGGAAATTCCTGATACGTGGATCAGACAGACTCTCAGATGGGCGGTTCTGACTCTGACACTGGTGGGTGGCTCTGAACGGGTTAACTAACTTGAATTTTCCAATCTGTGAAATGAGGATAATGATCCCTACCTCCTAGGATAGTGTAAGACTAAAAAGAAGGAAATATCAAGGTGGCACGTCTAAGATGAGGTCAGTAAAATCTCCAACCTGTTGTCTGTCATCTAATGTAGAGTAGACACTGCTTTCATTGTATTTGAAAATATTTATCCATTGTCGCCTTCATCACCATCTTCATAATCACGGCCCTGAAACTTATTATCTGTGGACTTTAAGTCATTTACTCTATTAAGAAACTAGATCCCACTCTTATGAACCCCAGTCAGAGGGTTTGTTAATGTACCTATTAATGTGCATAGAGAAGAATACACAAATACTAAGAATGAAACTCAATGAAATTTCACAAACGAAATGTGCCATGTAACAAGAATCCAGATTCAGAGTTTGGACATTCACAAAATGTACCCCCTGCAATCCCGTGTCCCTTGCAGTCATTACCTCCTCAAGAGTAGCCACTCACTACCCTAACTTCTAAAATCACAGATTACGTTTTCTGATTTTTAAATTTTATACAAATGAAATTATCTAGTAGGTATTCTTTTACATCTGAGTTCTTTTGATAGTGATTCATCCATCTGTTGGAGGGAATTATAATTATTTCCTTCTTACCACTTTATAATATTTCATTTGTGAATATGCTGTAGTTTATTCTACTACTGATTGGCATGTCTGGGTGTTTTCCTAATACGAGCCTATTCAAACATTGCTGCTGTGAATATGCTTGAGTATATGTTTTGGGGAATATATGTGCACATTTCTATTGATGCATATGTAGGGTGGAATTGCTAGACTATAGGATATATTCATATTCAGTTTTAGTAGATAATGCCAGTTTTCCAGTGTTTTCTAGCCATATGAAAGTGTGATTGTACCAATTTAATCTTCTATAAACATATGAATTCTAGTTGCTCTAAACACAACTCTTGGTTTTATCTGTTTTTAAGTTATGGGCTTTCTCTCCTGTGATTTTTTTTTAAAGATTTATTTATTTATTTTAGAGAGAGAGAGGGAGGGAGAGTAAACATGTGCACGTGCATGAATGAGGGGAGGGGCAGAGGGAGAGAATCTTCAAGCAGACTCCGCACCGAGCGCGAGTCCCACGTGGCGCTCAGTCTCACAACCTGTGAGATCACGACGTAATCCAAAACCAAGAATCGGATGCTTAACCAGTTGAGCCACCCAAGCGCACTTCTGTGCTATGATTTGCATTTATCTGATGATCAGTGAAGTTGAAGCACCTTTTATCATTTTTGTTTTGTGGTTTTTGAGATTCAGATCTTGTTTTCTCATGTGCCTATTCAAGTCTTTCTGTTATTTGGCATGTCTGCCTTTTTCTTATTGGTTTAAAATATATGTCTTATAAATGTATTTTCCTATTCCATGCCATGCCTTCTACTTCTCTCAATGATGTCTTTTGATATTCAGAAGATCTTAATTTTAGTGGAGTTCTGTTTATCAATTTTGTCTTTTGTGGTTAGCATTCTTGTGTGTGTGTCTTGTTTCAGGTTTGCTTACCCCAAGGTTACAAAGAAGTTGTTGTGTTTTCTTTTAAACCTTTACTGGTACACTTTTCCCATATAGATCCACAGTCATCTGAATTTGAATTTTAAGAATGGTGTGAGGTATGGGGTCAAGAATCACTTCCCTTCAGCATGGACGTCCAATTGACCCAGTACCATTTATTGAAAAGATGACTCTTTTTTCATAGGAATGTTTCAGTACGAGGGATTAAAACCTAACAAACCATTTGGGAGGGCTAGGGGTAACAGAGAAAGTGAAACCATTGCCAAAGTTCTCAGCTTGTAACACTGAAGCAGGAGATGCGCAGGGGTTTGTCTGGGACCTGCTGAGAGGTCCCACCCACTTTCTACCCATACTCTTATCTGTGAGTCCAGTTGTACCTCTAGGTGTGACTGCTTCTGGAGAGACTGACTTCTGCTTCCCTTCTGAGGTCAGAGGCACCTGCAAACTTACAGGGAAAGGGATCCTGGGAAATGTAGTTCTGGGATTCTTCTCTGGGATGTAGCAAGGACTAGAGAAGGGGACAATGATGATGCCAAATTGAAAACACAGTTCAGCCTAGACACTTATTAAGTTTTTGTGCCTCAGATGAGGAAATTAAATTTAAGGTTGGATTAGAGGCTCTCTAAGGACTTCCTGGCTCTAACAGTTATTAAAAGCATATTAGAAAAGCTCTATCGGTAGCTTTAATTCATTCATTCATTCAGGTATTGTATCCTAGGCCAAGAATAGAAAAGTAAGAAGGAAAGCTACTTTTCCTAGAGGCACTTTGAACGCCCCTGAAATAGGGGCGTGCCAACAGACGGTCAGCACAGTGGAGCCGTGCTTGTGGCTGTGACTGTACAGAGGGCTGCAGAGTTCTAGCAAAGAGACAGCCTGCCAGCCGGCGGGGTTGTCCCCGTGGGGTCCTGCCCCCAGCGGCAGTGTGGGGATTGCGAGCCCCAGGGAGAGAGCAGCAGGTGCACCCAGGAATGCCTATATTACCTGGGGAAAGTGTAAACTCAAGCTTTGTTTCCTTTTATCTTGAATTTTTTGAGGAAAACCACAGGTGCCTTCAAGGAAACAGATGGAAGTTGTAATCTGTTTTGTGTAACAAAAGCATTAGGCAGCATTTATGTGGCTTTGGGCAGGTTCCTTCCTCTTTATGCAATGATCTCCTCTCTCAGTAACATATCCATGTTTCTTCATTCCTTCTAGGTCAGGATTTCTAGGGCTCCTCAGTTTTCTCTTCCCCCTGCACTCATTCACAATAGCAAAACCCGAGACACCTTGGCTTACTAGGTAGGTTTCAGTGGCGTCTAGATTGGCTTTATTTTCCTTATAGGTTTCTCTCCAGAACGCTTGGGAAATGGGGTGGAGTGGAGGCAGAAAGGGGAAGAAGGAACTCGGGGTGGGTGTCGGTCAATCGCAGCCTATTTCAGTGATTTCACATGGATTGCGAAGCGTTGAATCATGAGGAGGCTGGCAAAAGGGCCTGCTCCTCATGAGGTCTGGTTAATATTAGGAATTATTGCCTCAAACGCTGCAGGTGTGGATCGATCTCTTTCAGTCCCAGTAAATGGGGCTGCAACTGCCTTTGACAGCCTCAAAGCCACACAGTGCTCATGCCCCAGGGCAGACAATGATGCGGGGGAGTTGCCGATTTTAGGATAGAAAATTGCAATGCTTTATAGTAAACAGCACCTGGAAGTTTACTAATGATTTTTACAATTAACAGCAGCAGTGTGGTCTGATTATTCATGCACGCTTTCTATGAAAGAAAAGAAAGGAAGCAGATGTTGAAAAAAGTCACATGGCTCAGATTTTACTGGAGGGGGGACGTGGTGGTGAAACCAGGGTGGAAGGGTAGGGGCAGAAGGAAGGAAAGAGTATGAGGTGGAGATTGCTTCCTGTTGTTTTCTTTAGGCCGTCGTATGCAAATCAGCCCCTTCCAAATCTGGAAAATAACCTTCAGATATGTTTGATATCATAATGGCTCTTTTCTACATTACACAGATTTAAAATCCTATATATTTTACAGTGTTTGAGCAATTTTATAGAAGCATTAGGTATTCACCAGAAATATACACGATCGGGCATTTCTCTGTTTCCGCACTGAGGACTGGGGTGCTCCGCACAAGTGCAGGGTGCTGGCTGGAATCTTCTGGATCCCAGCAGGTGGGCTCATGGTTAATTTTGGAAAACTACTTTCTACCGGGAAACTATCCGTATTGTATTTTAAAGCTTGATGACTGCTTCCACTTCTCTGCACCTATCTCAGATCATATTTTTGTAATCCTTTGCTCAGCCTATGGTGAATTTCATTTCCTTTATCCTTGTACCTGTTTACTTTATATATTGAAAATGTGATGCAGCCATATTAAATAGTCCTCTGAAGAATTAAATGTGCTCTTATCTCAATACACATATGCAACAGATAATTTCATTTTTCGTATTTTGTCCTGGCCTCTGTCTATGCAAAGACGTCTTTTATGTAGTTGCAATCACAGGAAATGTGTCATTTGTGTATTGCCTTTTTTTAAGTTATAAAAACAAATGGAAATGTTTCCTATTTCCACATGGAAAACACATTTTCATGTACGATAATTCACCAATTATTGATGGGGAATTTTGTATTATTTTAGGCAAAACTGTAGTGAATGCATTTGAGTAGATATTCACTTCTGTTACACCGTTCCTTGGGGAAGTTCCTTCTTCCTCCTGCTTCCACTAAAAGACGGGATCATCTGGTCACAGGAAAGGGGTAATCATAAGGGGGCTCCGGCTTCTTGTTACCCTTGGACTGGAGAGTATCCTCAGGACATGTATATACCATATTCAGCACAGACTCATCAGCACTGGAACGACTGTGTGTGTGTGTGCATGTGTGCTAATTTTTCCATCTATAAACTAGTATCACAAGGTGGTTTTTCATCTGAATACTTTTGATTATTTTCCAAGGAAATGTTTTTTATTTTTTATTTATTGAATTTTATTCCATCTGTCAAGGGACCTTTTATATTTTCCCATTTATCCACTACTGAGATCCTAACATTTCATTTGAAAATTGCAATATACAATAATATTTCTGAGGGCAGGAATATATGTGTATATATATCTTTTATCCTTTTATAATTTTTATTCCGCTAATGCTTAGAACTATCCCTGGTACAAAGACAGTGCTATAAGAGTACTTGTTGAATGACATAGTAGGACACACATATATGAAATTCTTATCAATTCCTGACTATTTGGGAACAAAATATCACATGGATGTTGAGTTCCCCTGGCAGCAGCAGAGGGTGGAAGAGAGGGTATATAGTGCCTGGAAGAGAGGAGACTCATGGCCCACAGACAAGAGGAGAGGTGGACTGATCAGGCTTTGATGGTGTTTTTTGCTTTTTCTTGTGCTTCTTCCCAGGATGAATGTCTGCTGGCCCATTAACATCCACAGAGTAAGACAGCATCGGTCCGTCCCCTGTCATCGAGGCCAGATGCTGGATAGAGGGTCCACAGCAGACAGTGAAGCATGGCTGGCCCAGTTGGCGCGGCCCCCGGCCGCCACCTTGACCCCTTGTGGTGGGCAAAAACGGAGAAGCGCTTAGCTGCAGGGCAAGAGCAGAGCCTGGGGACTGCGGTTGGAGTAAGGGGCAAGAAATATTTAATAATAGCATAAGGAGTCTGGGACTGGAGCTTAGGTTAGAAATCAGGAATTTCCTATGACCTCCTTTCCACAGTCAATCGTTTGTTTTGCCGTTAGGTAAGGGCCACCCATGCTTCCCCGGTAAACCTGAGAAAAGTGATACTTAGGGAGGACATAGTGGAGTCCTTCCCAGAGCCGCCAAATGAATCCTTTTTTTAATGTGTATAGCGTGTATCCAGCACCCAAAGCCATCTCAGAAGTTAATAAAAGGTCTCAGCTGTATAAACCAAAGCTACAAGATTTTAAATTCAGGAAATCTCATTTTACACTAAACAAACAAGGAAAAGGGCCCAAATTAAGTCCTACTGTAATCAGATCCTGTTGGCTTCTTGGGTTCACAAAGTTGTGTTGGGGCCTGGCCCATGGGACCGCATGCTGCCTGGGGTCCCTCTTGTCTGTCTCTGCAGAGGTTGAGACAGAAGAGAGGAGGAGCTGGGGTATGACCTCGGTGGGAAGATAAAGCTCGCAGAGGCATCTGCTCCACAGGAAAGGGACTTTTAAAAAGACCACTTTATTAAGGCTGTGGAAAAGAACTAACTCTTGGAAATGGCAGCTTTCCCATTAGATTGAATATTGCTTTGCCTTTGCTTTCATTCCTTAACTGATTTAATTCTCACAACAACCCTATGAGATAAGTAGAATTATCACCCCTGCTTTATAATGAGACTGAGCCTTATAGCAGAGCTGGTATGGAAACTCCTGTCTCTTAAACATCGAGGTCCCTGATGTAAAGATCATGTCATATTGCTCTATTAGTCAGGATTTGGCAGGAATACAGAAGCAACTCTGTATTTTAAGGAAGGGGAAAAAAATGGTTCAAATCTTTTATCAAAAAAATGAAACAAAATAAAGATGCAGGATTTCCAAACAACTAATGTTAAATAGGGTGTTTATAAGTATTATCTGTTTTTGCCAAGAACAGGTCTTTGCTCTGCTTTTTGGAACAGACTGTGGCAGGGACACATTTGTGTGTCCTATTTTGTGACGTTTCCAGGCATCCCAGGAGAAATACATTTCTAGCCTCCCCTGCAGTTAGGACAGGGCTTGTAACTACGTTCTGGTCCGCGGAACATGGTGGAGAAGCCATGGCTCTCGGTTTCAGGCCTGGCCCTTAAAGGCATCCTGAGCTGCCTCCAGCTTTCTTCCTCTTGCGAGGGTCCTAGGATTCCAGGTTTTCCAGATGGCATAGATACCAGATAGGGGAGAGCCCTAGACCTGCAGGATCCTTTGTTGAGAATAAACACATCTCTATTGTGCTAAGCCCTGCAGATTTGGTCATTGTGATAACAGCTAGTTTGTATTAATTACTCTAACTCTTAAAGGGACCCCAAGACATTGGGACATTCCATCTTGCTGAAGAATAACAGGCAATTGTCATTCCATTTCCTCCACTTCCCATAAAGAGAAAAAAATTAATACATGGTAATATTAAGGGGTCCCTGACTAGTTTGTGAGCACCTTGTGGGCAGGGATTTTGTAATAATCACTTTGGTATTTTATTATCTCCCTTCCTCCCAGCATGGTGGCTGGCGCATAGAGGGTACTCAGGCACTGTGTCAGGAGGATTTAATGAAGGACCAGATGAGTCTTGATTTTAGCACATTGTTCTCATCAGATGCATTTTTATTTATTTATTTATTTATTTTTAAAGATTTTATTTATTTGAGAGAGAGAAAGCACGAGCAGCGGGAGGGGCAGGGGGAGAAGCAGGCTCCCCGCTGGGCAGGGAGCCCGATGTGGGACTTGATCCCAGGAACCTGGGATCATGACCTGAGCTGAAGGCAGATGCTTAACTGACTGAGCCACCCAGGCGCCCCTCAAATGCATTTTTAAATACATTTTAAAGTACATTAAATATTTGTAAATGCAACTTTTAAAATACTTGAATGGTAGATATGACTTGTTGATTTACTTAAAAATGATAAGCAACTAAAAAGAGGGCTAAAATCTATCTCACTTGTACAAATAAAATAGATTTGATTTTTATTAATGTTAAAATTCTATTTTTTATTAACTCATTCTTCATCATTTGCATCAATCCAAATTCCTATGGCCTACAAAGAAAGGGAGTTTTGATCACATGTCATCCTTATGATGAATCTGAGATGTTCTGTGCTCATCCATCTTACGAGGTTCCCTCAGCCGAATGTCTCATTTTCCTACAGAGCTGCAGGAAGGCTATGATGTTCCTGCCATCTGTGACTGCCTTTGAAATGGGTTAACTTCAGTTGGTTTCACATGTGTATTTTTTCTTTTATAATTTGACTAGTGTGTGGATATAAAACCGTTAATCTCATTTCCTAAACTACCTTCTCCTCTGTGCATTTTTATCCCTCTGATTTTGAACATTCCTGAAAATGGCTAGCAGGGAGTATCTAAAGGACCTAATGTAAGTCAGAATGACACTACACAAATGCAACTAGAGGGGCCTAACCCCTCCTCTTAGTGACCCTGGGAAGCTATTTCAAGGAGATGAAATGATTTTAATTAACCAAGTAGGTATTGCTAAGCCACATATCCCACTGTCTGCCAGAAACTGTCATAGCTAAATTGTCGCAGGGTTTATTTTGTGCCAACAAGACTGATGAAAAGTGACCAACATTATATAATTACCCTTGTCTTATTTGGGACCACTTTGACAGGGAAGCCACTGAGCCTACTCCAGTTCCATGATTATTAGCTGCTTCCCCCACCTCTGGGGCGGTCTGGTCTCGAACTGGCATCTGGAGGGAGTCCTCAGGGAAACTTTTACTTACCAGTCTGGTCTGTGCTAGCGGGGTTAGTGTTTGGATAGGCCTGTGAGGGATTTGAAGGAAGAATGGCAGGTAGATGCATACGTTAACCGCTTCTTTGGAGAAATGGTGATCTTGAAAAAGAAACTCCATAGCAGGCACCCCAAAATTTGACTCTTATTTGTATTCCTAATCATTTCTGTGAATAACAATAATTTTAAAAATATAACCAGGTTAAGAATATAATTGCGCTGAAGACTATCCATCAAATCCCATCCTTTTGGATATTTGTCACCCCAATGATCTATTATTGATAGGTAAAGAATCAGAAGTGATTAGGAAATTATTCATTCATTCCATACATATTTGCCTATCCCCCTCTTGGGGCCAAGGACTATGAAGGGCATTGATGACACAAAGCCAAGTGAGGCAGTCTTTGCCCTTAATTGCTTACGTTTAGTGTGAATGCAGTCTTGGGAACTCACCACTTCAGCAGGAACGGTTTTCAGGTCGTACGGTACTCCTCTCCCGAGATACGACTCAGCCCAGAATAAATACATGTGCAGCTTGGTAGGACTGTACTCTTAGAAATTCTATTCCTTGTTTTCACTGATGCCCAGAGGAGCAAAACTGAGTGTAAAAGTTTAACTCGTCCTTTTATTAGCTACAGCCTTACTTTTCCAGCCCAGTAATAGAGTCTTGCAGCTAGTCCAATGTTTAGGAGAACGTAAAACACAGAACTACAACAGACAGTGATGTGCTGCATGTTTGTAGCCACCAAATCTATGAGCTCAGAGTTCTAGGCCTTCTAGTGACAAACATCTAGTGAGCTCTTTGGAGCTCTCCTGGTTTCCTGCTCTGTCTTCTTAGCTGAGAATCCTTCTCCTCTGGCCCAGTATCATTCTCTATGGCTTAGGGAGTTCTCTCTCCCTGACGTTTGACTGTGGAGAAGGGAGGGCACGGCCTCTTGCTGCCCCGGGGACTGAGTCACATATCATTTGTGTTTTAAAGATCGAAGCCCAGGAATCAGGACCAGTCAATCTTTTGTGTTTGAAAGATGAAAGCCCAGGTCTCAGGACCAGTCAGTCTGGATTTGAACTGTATCTCCATCATGCAAGCTGTGTAGCTTTAGGCAAGATGTTTATCTTCTTTTAGACATTCAGCTTTAGCTTTCTCATTTTAAAAGCAAAGATGAAACAGTGCCTTGGAGAGCATCTGGCATGGCATCTCGTGCAGAACAAGTGCCCAGAAAAGGTGCTGGCCCTCCTTCGCCCATCTCCATGTCCAAGCCGCCTCTTTGATAATAGTAAGAGGGTAGGCTAGGGAGAAATTACACTCTGCTAAGAGCATTGGCTAACTTAGCCTTCTGCACAGACTTATGAGAGAGGTGCTTTTATTACCCAGAACTCATGGAGGGCAGAACTGAAGGCAAGGAGAAGATGAGGAATGCACTCAGTCTCCCCCAGCTTGTGAGTAGTAAAGTCAAGATTTAAACCCAGGCATTTCCAACACAGAGCCCTTGCTCCTTTTAATCTTTTGAGATTGTCTTTGACACTCATGTCGCTCTATTTTTTCTGATCACAATTATTGGATATTAACAGCAGGAGAGAGGAAAGAAAGCACACACACAGACACGGTGCTTGACAGGAGAACATGATGTTCCCTCTCTCGTGTTTCATGTTTAACATCAACACCAAGGTGGAGGCATTGATCACAGCCACATGCGCGGCTCTCTGTAATGTGTACACTGGCCGATCTCCTTCCACTGTCCTATAATCTCTGCCTCACACCTGTGTGAATGGTTGTGGAGGCTTTACCCCCACCTGGCATCTTGCAAAAACAGGGGGAGATGAATCAGATCACCTTCTAGGAGGTCTTTCCATGGCAAAGTCCATCTTGGCCTTGGAAATGGCAACTGGAGGCCAGAAGCACCAGGAGGGAACTGGGAAACTTATTGTCTCACAGTTCTGGAGGCTGGAAGTTCTAGGTCAAGATGTTGGCAGGGTTGGTTCCTTCTGGGGGCCCGGAGGGAGAATGTGTTCTGGTTTTCCTTGGCTTATACACGGCTCCCACCTGCCCATCTCCCACCCCAAGTGATTGGGTTGGGTGAGCCCTGTGGGTCAGAGACATCCTAGCAATGTCCCCTGGCCTCTTTCTCTTTCTCCTTTATTCATGAAGTGCATATTTTTTGGACACACACTGGGAAATCCCTCCGAGCTGGGCCTAGGCTCAGCTGGGTCAGGCCTGGTCCTGGCACTCAGGTTGCTCACAGTCTATTGGTGGAAAAGCACTGATTTCTGGAGCTGGCACCAGGCCTGCCCTCCAGCTCCCAGTTTTGGCCCTTTCCTCTGGGAAACCTTCCCTGAACTGGGAGTTGGGTGGGTTTCTTCCATCTTCTAGATTCTCCTTGTACTTGCCTTCCCATGTCTAACACAAAAGGTCTCTGAGATCCACTACACAGGCCCAGCCCCACACCTGACGTTGTATGTATAAGGGGCTGCTCACTTGTACAACAGACAGCAGACGTGCATGAGGCTCCACTCTCTACTTCTTGTTGGGTGGGCTCCTGTGCCCTGACCTGCAGGTCTGCCTGAGCTGAGACCACCCTTGGGGGGAGGAAAGAGTCCCCAGCACTGACAGCACTGAATATCCTGTATGACACGGTGCTCTTGAACCTGGGCACTAGCTGTGGAGAGAGACCCTTGAAAATAAATGTAGAACCATAGCTGTGGTTATTCTGCAGGACGAGCTAGACGGAGTGTCTAAGCTCGTGAGCCAGCCTTGTGCCCGCTGTCCTGGGAGCAAGGGAACCTGCATTGGTTTGCTGTCTCCTCAGTCTCCTAGCACCCACAGAGCTGGTCAGGCCTTCAGCATCATCTCGGAAATGCAGCCTGGCCTCTGCCCTGATGCTCAGCAGGCAGGTGGGCACCTTGTATTCTCATATCCACCCTCTAAAACACCTGCATCCTTTGGGTTGGACGTACCATTGGCGTTTTACCCATGCCAGTGAGCTAATAGGAAAGAGACCTTTTGGAGAATGTAGCTCATCGGAGAGGTGATCCCAGAGCAGAGAACTCACCAGGAAGTCAGAAATTCTGTCTCAGCATCCTGATTCTGACTCTGTAAATAAAGACTCCCCCTCTCTGGAGTTCTCATGCATCTCCATGAAAAGGGACCCATGATATGGACCTTTTTCCACCTCACAACTTCATGAGAGGATGGGTCACACAACACTGGAAAAAGATGGTAGGATTCAGAAATTACTTCTTTCATCATCAAGTCTCTAGCTTAACGCTGGGACGTGGATTCTCAGCCATATTCCTGTTGTGTGACCTGTCTAACTTAAGCTGGTCCGTGGGCAAGATTTTATCAAGTTATATTAGTGTTGTGTGGTCTTTGTATGAGGTTGGAAGGGAAAAAGAAGAAAGGCCCAGGTGTTGATGCAGACTTTCAGAAGGAAAGGAATGTTTTCGAGCCTGCATTCCCTATTTAACCATATATAACAACAAACATACTACTTCCTTATCTGCTGTTCAAAGAAGGGAATATTACAGCATAACAAGCCACAAAATGCAATTGTATTATGTTTGGGAATGGTGTTTTTAATTCTGTACTTGAGAGGGATTGTATTGTTATACCATTAACCCACTCATAGAAGTTTTGTTGTCTTAATAAAATATCACTATATTACAGAGACCAAATACTATTCTTAAAAAGAAGTTTAAAATCTGTTTTATTGATATCTAACAGAATAGTACTTGATATCAATTATATACTATTCTAATGGCCTGAAAGCTCCTTTGAATGTGTTCCTTTTATCTTCTTCCACCTTCCACCTTCTTTAAAGCCTCTATTACTGTTGATAAATACGCACACACTAAGCACACATGCACCACAGCACACACAGCACACACACCCAAGAAAAGAAAGAATCTGCCTCTACTTTCTAATTTCCCAAGTATCCATGCCAGTGAGTCTTGATTCTTAAATTTAGTGTGGGTAAAATACCAGAAGTCTTTTAAAATGCAGATTTGGGGCTCAAACCTCCTAGGGACTTTGATGTAGCTATAATACGGGGATGAGCCCTTGCCTCTTCATTTTTGCCAGTGTCCCAGGTCGTTATAGTACAGACGGCCCATGGGCTATGCTTTGACAAACACCACTTGACACCCACAAATTCAGTGCCAACCAGTTCTGAAGGTCAGCCTGCCCAAAGTAAAGCATTCTGCAGGGGCTCCCATGACAGCAGTGGGGGTCACCTTTTTAAGCTGACCTTTGAGGGCCTTGGTCAAATATGTTCACTCTTCGCTTATCACACACTCTTCGGGTCTGACTCTTCCTCACCCCTCCAGGACTGTATTGAAATGAATTCTCCATACCCCTGTCTTCTCTTCCTCTTGGCTCTTCGCTCAATATTACAGAAGTTCCCTTGTGGACCTGACAACTTCTAATTCAAGGCATAGCATGGCACTTACCTGTGAAAGGCTCTCAGTCAAAGTCCCACCCTGTCAGAGGAGATCTGGACAGGATCTTGCCAAATGACATCTGTCAATTCTGTACACTTCTGTATGTCCTTCTCCTATGGCACTTATCCCTCTACCTTGCTTTGCGATTTGTTTAGTTCATGCTCCCAGGGTCTCAGTTAGATTTAGTTTGTACCTTCTTAGCATGGCACCTGGCACCAACACTAAAATCAATAAGTGAATCCATACAATAATTCAAATAAAAAGCAACCATACTTTCAATCTCTCCGACCTCCGAGACAGATTAATAACTTAATGGCCCGACTCAGCCAAAAGCTAAATCTCAATTTAAGAGGCTTTCTCATTATTTGAGTGTTGAGGTATCCTTCAAGACCAGCGGATTAGTCAGTGGATGATTTGCCCGGAGAGACAGCAGATTTCTGTTCTATCGTCCTGAGCTGAGTGGCTTCTACCTCCCACAA
Source organism: Callorhinus ursinus (assembly GCF_003265705.2). Taxonomy (NCBI): domain Eukaryota; kingdom Metazoa; phylum Chordata; class Mammalia; order Carnivora; family Otariidae; genus Callorhinus; species Callorhinus ursinus. Next base: position 6,067,574 of record NW_027397072.1, on the reverse strand, counting down.
GGCTTGAACTCTTCCAGCTGGAGGATCATGTGTTCATTTGGTCACGTGACAAATATTTTTTGGGCAGTTATTTTGTGATAGGCAGTAGCCTAAGCATGGGGAAGACAAAGAGGAAAATACATCATCTCTGTCCTGAAGGGGTTTACAGTCTCTCAGGAAGGAAGGAAAATGGGATGAAATTACCACCTGCAGCTCTGTATAAGCAGCATGTGATCAGCCCTGTCCAGTGGGCTAAGGAACGAATTGGCAAGACTCTTTAGGAAAACATGGCTAAGTGGGAGAAAGCCATTCTAGGTAAATAAGATCTACAAACCTAGAGTGAGAAAGTGCAAAATATAGTGCAGCAATCATAAGTGACTTCAGCTAGGCTTCTCAGGAGACAGATCTTTGAAAAGATGATGTGCATATAGGACATTTTTTGCGGATTTCCTCCAGGATCATTTCTAGGAGAATAAGGAAGTTGGGTCGGTCAGAGGGGGACTGTGACCTGTGATACAGTTGTAATGCAAGCCAATCTCCAAAGAAAGCTCTGAGACTGGGGCAACGCTCAGAGTTACCCTTCTTAGGGCAAGAACCACAGTGAGCAGGGCTCACTGCCCCTGAGCCTGCCCCTGAACCTGAAGGGCATTGCTCTAAGCTAGGTAGTTCTCCGACTGGAGACAGTTCTTTAAGAGGCATTTTGTTGAAAGCTGTCAGTTGCCGACATTACCAGGGCCTGGTGAAATGAGTGCCTCAGTCCTTGCTGGAGGTCTAGGAACCACGTCAGCATCCACTACAGTCAGCCTAGGGAGTAGGAAATGTGAGTGTGCAGATGCCAGTGTAGAGGTGACAGAAATACAGGGAGACAACGTCAGGAGTCAGATTAAAAAGGACCCTGTTCATTGGAGGCAGAGGCCCATTCCAAGAACCCGAGGGGCCATGCAGAAGTGTGAAGAAAACAAGCAAACCAAAACCATGACCAGATTTGCCTTCTAGAAGGATCTCTCGGTAAAGCATTGTGAAGATGGTTTGGAAAGTCCCGAAAAGCTTGCGAAAAGGATTTGAGAACTGTTTAGAAGATAAAAGAATTAAACATGAGTGGCTGATTTTTGTGGTCAGTGAGGGAGAGGAGTTGAGTTCTGGAAACTGGTGAGTGCAGAGCACTTTGGTGCACACAATAAAGACATCGGGAACCATGCCCATTCTTGACGTCCAGGGGTTAGTTTGCGTAGGAGGCCAAAGAGATGCATTTTGTGTGGGATGCATTCATCATCCAGTTGCAAGAGAATGAAGAATATGAAAAGTTCCATAAATGGAGATTTTGTTTTGTTTCTTTTTTTGTCTCGATAAGTCACATGTGACAAGAAAACTATTGGATGAGGCTGGTGGCACTTGCTGAACAAATTGCATATTTTTCAAGATCGCCAACTCAAACTAATTAGAATTATTATAATTAAGATCATGTGAACACATGTGAATGCCTATGTGTTTGTGAGGCTCTGTATTTATTATCTTCTGGTCTCAGACTAATAGATTACTCACCTCTACAGCAGTTCTGTTTACGGGTGATCTAGTGGAGGAAGAAGCAGCAGAGGAATTGAGAAGAGAAGATGTGCAATTAATTAAAAGGGTATTCGTTCTTCTCCTAGTTAAAAACCAAGTAAAAATAGGGATGCCTGGGTGGCTCGGTCGGTTAAGTGTCTGCTTTCTGCTCAGGTCGTAATCCCAGGGTGCTGGGATCAAGTCCTGCATCGGGCTCCCTGCCCGGGGGGGAGCCTGCTTCTCCCTCTGCCTGCCGCTCCCCCTGTTTGTGTGCTTGCTCTTTCTCTGTCTGATAAATAAATAAAAATATTTTTTTAAAAAAGTAAAAATAGGGATTTAACAGGTGTTTGGCCATAAAGAGCATATCAAACAATTTCTAACCATTAGGGGAAAAGCAGGGAAAACCCACAGAAAGCATTCCGAGGACATTTCCTAAACACCCCTCTTTAGTGATGTGATGTCCTCAGCACTTTTTAGAGATCCTCTCTCTTTTTCCCCCAGAACCAGTAGTCACCTATCCTGCTCTACACAACTAGATCAGACATTCCATAAATCATCACAAAATATGTTAAGCCATCTGCATCATAATTGAACAGAAAAGAAATTGGACAAAGCATGTGAGCTGTCAGTTTAACTTTTCCTAAAACTCAGTTTCTCATCAACTATCACTAGAATATAAACTGCGCGACAGAGATATATCTTCTCATGTGTTCACTGGTAGGTCCTCAGTGCATAGAACTATGCTGGTATAAAGTATGCGTTCAGTAAATATTTGTGAATCGATTGAGTCAAGAGTAAATTAATTTAATTTCTCTTAAAAAAAAAAAAAGATGACTCAAGGGGTCAGATTCCTGGCAGCATGGAACTGTACTGTTCTGTATGGCCAATGAGCTTTCCTTGGTGGCACTGGCTGTGAGGTTCTACAATGACACACAGGCGTGGGCTCTTCTCTGTTTACTGGGGTCTGAGCATACCAAGGTTATGTTTCATATTTGACAAGTGATGTCTGTATTAGTTTCCTAGAGCTGCTGTAACAAATTACCGCAGACTGGGTGGCTTAACACAACAGAAATTAATTTCCTCACAGCTTTTGAGGCCAGAAGTCTCAAGTCAAGGTGTTGGCAAGGCTCTGCTCTTTTTGAAGGCTCTAGGGGAGGATCCTGCCTGGCCTCCCCCAGGTTCTGGAGTTCTGCAAATCTTGGCATTCTTTGGTTTGTAGATGTGTCACTCCAGTCTCTGCCTCCAGCTTCACATGGCATTATCCCTGTGTCTGTGTCTCTTCTTCTCTTCTTATGAGGACACCAGCCATATTGGATTTGGGGCCCACCCGAATCCAGTATGACCTTGTCTTAACTAATTATATTTATGAGGACTTCATTTCCAAGCAAGGACACATTCACAGTTCCCAGGGATTAGGACTTTTCAGAGGACACAATTCAACTCACAAAAATGTTCTTTCAAGATAGACTATACTTAGGAATTATACTCTTGGGGTCTGTCTTCAAGGAAACCAGTGTCTGCTGATCCCTCCAAATATTTTCCCAACTCTCTATTGGATTTCTCTTTGCCCATTTCTTGGAGGTCAAATACATGTAAAATTTCTCCATTTTTCTGGGACATGACACACACCAGGATATTTTTTGAAAGTAGTTCAGGCACAGAAGGGGCAAGACAAAAAATACTTCAGTGGTTGATGTACGAGGGATGAAGACACGTTGAAAGGGGTACATTAATGAAGGACAAACGTGTATAGTGAAAGAATATTCAGGACAAATTTCACCATTTTTTTCCTCTAACCAGCTGTGTTTCTGATGATAACCTGAATTGTCACTTTATTTGAATTTTACTGGGGAAATTTTATATAAATTACATATATATATATATATATATATAGTGGGTTTTTTAAATGTCTGTTTTTCCTTTAACAGATCCTTATGAAATATTCTTTGCCATGTATTACACTGTATTAGGTACTGGAAGAACAAAGAATATATCAGTGACTAAGTTGTACCTAAAAGGAACTAACGTGTACTCATGATGTAAACTTAAAAGTGCCAAAAAATAGCGTCTCTTTTATTCTTACCATTCTGACATTAAGGCACTTGTTCAATAAACCTAGTAAATTTGATAAATCAAATAGTTTGTGATTTCTCTCACTTCAAGTCTGGATTAGGCACCTACTTCTCCAACCCTTCGTTTCTCTGCGCATATCCTTGCATAACATTTGGCACAATACTTTGTAAATATTATGCTTATTTGCTTCCTCCACTAGCCTGGAAGTCCCTGGCAGATGATCATTTCTCTATAATTAGTGGAATGACTGACAGATAGATATAATTTGCTACAAAGTGGTACCAAGTACAAAATGATAGCTGTAGATCAAGTGCTTTGACATTTAAAGGAGAGCCTCTACTATCTGTACCTGTGTTCATTAGGGAGGGATTCTTGGAGAAGGTGGAAATGAAGTGGGGCTCAAGGATGGGGGAAAGTAAGTCAAAGAGTTTCCAGAAGTCATGCCACTTGAGGGTAACCATGGTAGTTGACACATGCCTGCCTTTGCCCTTTGTCTGCTAAAAACTCTCTAATTTATATTCCGCAACAAATGATTGGCCCAAAGAATAAGAATTTGTGTTTAACTTAGTCTCCTTTTACTCAGTAAAGGCAACTACAGTCTGTGGACCTCGAATTGATTACAGATTTTAGAATTGATTAAGATCTTTTAGATTCTATTACATAGAGCGTATTGGGTTATAATATATAGATAATGTTGGATTCTATTGTCAGGGAAAACACTGATATTATTTTTTAAAATCCCCAAGTGAAACAAGGCTAAAGCAACTTTGTTCTCCCTAAGATAGCCTAGGCACATAGGCAACAACCAGCTAGAGAGATGATACCATGTAGTTTCATTCTATCAGTTAACAGCTGGCTGTAGAGTACTAATGATATGCCAGGGACTGAGCTGAGGGCTATGAAGCCCAGATTTTAAGGAACTCATAGTTTAATAAACACAATATATAAATACAGTATAATGTAGAAATGACAAAATACCATGGGTTCTTGGAGGAATGGCTTCTAGCTGTGTTCACTAGGGAAGTTTTCTTAGAGGAGTCATCTGTGTTTGCCCTTAAAGAACAAGTAAGTTCTGGTCCTGGAGAAATACTGATGTTAAGATGTTCTACGCAAAGTTCACATTGAGTTCACTTTGACTTTAGTGGGCTTGCTAAGGGGTGTGCTTATTTTAAGGCTGGAAATACAGGTTAAGAGAGATCATGGCCCCCGAAGAATTAAGGCATACTGAATAGATAATAGGGAATGTGGGAAATTACTGAACTTGACTGGCACGACTAGGGCTGCACTGGAAGAATATTAGTAGGGTGCCGTCTGAGGAATAGGGGAGGGGAGCCAAGGCAGACCGGTTGGGTGAGGAGACTGTTGGGATGGTCTTATAGTAGCTCAGGTGAGAGACCAGGAGGGGCTGGATAACAGCATAACCACAGAGACAGAAGAGGAGCCAGGTAAAGATGTTGACAAGACTAGACAGGCAACATGGTGACACATTGGTAGTAAGGTGCGAGAACTAAGTGTAACTCACACTACCCTGGGGTCTGTGTTTTATGAGGGTATAGGTTATCCTGACCATATATGCCCGATCTCAAAAGCCAGTCATGTCCAGGACCCTCCCTGCAACGTTTGTCAGTTGTGGATTTTCCTTCCAAATGGCCACGTCTCTCTCTACCCACGTCAGCTCCAGCTACTCAGGCTTCTGACCCCCCTGCTGTCCTACACACCTTAATTTGCCTCTTGACTGATTCCACCATGAGTGCATTCCCACACAACCTGTGTCTCTTCATGGATGATTTGTGAGGTCCTAGCAAAGGGCCGAGTCATCAGAGCACATGTGGCCCATCATGCTTTTGTGGGAATGCCCCAGATCGCTCCCTCGACCACCATTCTCAAGCTCTCCACATCTCACATATAGTGGGATTCTCCAGACACATGAGCATTTCTTGATTATTTACAGTTTGAACAGAGAGGCAGACTCACTATCAGTGATGCACATAGAGGATTTCTTGCATCTTATATACTCACAGTTACAGGATTCGATATTGAGCTCATGCAGTTGTTGTTGCTAGTGAAGAAGTCTCCTTAAAACAGTTGTTTCTGTGTCTGATGTTGGGTTTGAAGCCAGCGGAGCTGATGGTTGAGAAGGAAAGGTGAATGTGAAGCGGAAGAGAGCAGGGGCAAATTGGACCCACATCTGTCCCTCACCACCTCCAGTCTCAGGGGTGGGGTACAGATCTCCTGGTGCCCTTCACTATGATACTGTACATGTGCCTGGCCCAAGACTCAGAGAAGCTGAAGGGGAAGATTAGGCAGGAGCTGGAGAAGCTGCAGCCTGGTTGCTGCCCTAGTCCCACAGGTGAATCCACAGATGATCGACAGTGGGCAGCAGCTATGACAGAACCTGGCCCCACACCAGCTCCTCAGGCAGAACCAGGGTTGCTGCTCCCTTCTGGATTCCAAATCCCATGCAGATTCCTTTTGTGGCAAAACTTGAATATGCGGAGAAGGTGGTTCTGGGACAGCAGCTCCAGCTTAGCTGAATAGATCCAGGGCAAAGCCACACACTCTCCTCTGCTCGCAGTCTTCAGGCTGTGGGGCTCAGTTCGCAGACCCACTGAACCAGTGCAGAAAGATGGCACAGCTCTGCTATGCCTTCAGGAAATCAGAAAAGATTTCCAGGACTGCCAGACTCTCAATAGTAATGGCTGGTAATAGGAATAGTGAGCAAGGGAAAGGCCACTGGGTTTTAGCTCAGAGATTGTAAGGGTTGAAGAGTGCGCAACTGAGTGTGGGGAGATTGCATGTGAGAGATGTGTGCATCGGCACTAATGCATCCCAATTAGAAATTCCATCAGAGCTGTCTCTGCTTCTTTCCTCTGATTTGTATCTGGAGACATCATTGCTGAAAAGCATTGCAAATAAAGTTTTTATTTTTTTGTTTTTGTGTTTTGTGGTTTTGTTTTGGTTTTGCCTTGTCAGTTTAGAGCAGTGGTTGGAGAGCATAGGAGGGAGGAGTGTGTAGATCTCACGTGCCTACTCACCTGAACTTCCGAAGTGCATGTGGTTTGGAAGTCTGACTGGATTTAGATATCAAATACCATTAATAAAGAGATGAAGTTTTTATGTCTATTAAAGGGAACAGAGTTTTAAGAGGTTTTTGTATATGTTAAAAAGAATTATGAAAGAAAGGCTAAGTTCAGAGAAGGTGAATCTTGATTTGACTCAAACCCTTAAAACTTACATGTTAATGTCTGCTTTTGACTTACGGCTCAGGGCGGCTCTCCAAATTAACCGAGCAAAGGACGCTTTAATTAAAATAAGCACATTTATTGAACAGACACAAAGGTTTTATTGGAGAATGCTTTACACATATAATTTTAAGTCCCACAACAACACTGTAATGTAGTTTTATGATCTCTCTTATATAGATGAGAAACTGGTTCTCACCAAGGTTGAGCAACTTGCCCCCAAATCACACAGCTTGTAAATGGCTAAACAAGGAACCACATCAATGATCTGCCTCTGACACACATTTAAACAACTTTTCCCTGCTCTTTCTCTCACCTAAGCTCCTGGGGCCATCCTGAAGCTCATCTGAAGAACATGTATGAACTAACATCACTGAGATTTATTGTGTGTGTGTGTGTGTGTGTGTACACATTTCTCTGCATATACACATACACATATACACACACACGTATATACACACATATGCATACTGAGGATGGGGGCGATATCAGTCAGAAGTATTGATATATTCTAATGCCTAAAGCAAAAAGTATTTGCTTTTTTGTCCATGTGCCGAGTACCATGTTAGATGCTAGGTAAATGATGAAGAGCCTGGTCAGAGCTATACCCTACTATCAGGAGCTGATAATCAAATGGAGAAAGGAAAATGACCAAAAGTTTATACTAATACATATGTAGTTATCACTTATTGTAATCTCAGTACAAAGAGATCTATAAGAATTTGTGCCAGAGGTGCCCGGGTGGCTCAGTCGTTAAGCATCTGCCTTCGGCTCAGGTCATGATCCCAGGGTCCTGGGATCGAGCCCCGCGTCAGGCTCCCCGCTCAGCGGGGAGCCTGCTTCTCCCTCTCACACTCCCCCTGCTTGTGTTCCCTCTCTTGCTGTGCCTCTCCCTGTCAAATAAATAAATCTTTAAAAGAAAAAAAAAAAGAATTTGTACCAGAGGAATCCAGCCTGGACTAGAGAAGTCAGGTAAGTTTTCCTTAAAGAGAGAGTGGTCAAGGTCAACTGAAAGAACAGTCAGGGGAAGATAGGGTTCGGGTAGTAGAATATTGAAGACAAAGGAAACAGCACATGTGAAAACCCTGTGTTGGGCAGAATGAATGGATGGTTAATTGATTAATTTAACACTGGGAAACATGGGTACCAGATTTTTTATTGACAGCATGTGGCAGGACCTACCATAGCCTACAGTTCACTGGACAGCCCCCTCCTGGGATTTTGTGGATGTGGGGTTAAATGACATATAGGTACTAATGGATGTGAACAGAAGAGGGTTTCCTGAAGGAGAAGGTCAAGAGTGAAATAAGAGGGAGGGAGTGGGACGTAGGCTTTGGATTATTAGTGCAGATGGGGGTTGGAGTCAGGGTGAGGAATGCCCTCCCAGGCAGGTGTGCGTATTATCTGAAATGTCCATCAGCCACACGATGCTGGGCCCAACCAAAGGCTCCCTTCAGGTTGCCCGATGTAGGGCAGAGAGCACAGGGAGGGCAAGACTGGAAAACTGTCAGAAGTCATCAAAAATAGTCTTTCTCTTGATTACATGGGTGGAAGTTACTGCAGAGTGATTTGTCATAATTCCAGTGCAACAATTAAAATGCCAGTAAATTATCAGCAAAGGTAGAATGAACGCCTCCAGAAGTTGAAGTCATACAGTCAAACAGAAAAAAAAAAAAAAGGTTTTTCCTGTTACCAACATTATTATCTATTCCTGCTCTTCCTGTGGCATTGATGGGGCTTTATACTACAGATCACAGGTAATCCTGCCTGCCTGATCACCCCATCCATCTAACTCCCTGGAAAAGCTTATTTGTGAAGGATTTAAGCTACTTTAATAAAACACAAAAGAAAAAAAGAAAAAAATATTATCTGCAAAGAAAAGAAAACATTGTGTGTGTGGGTGGGTGTCTTTGTGTTTGTGTCTGTGTGTGTCTTCAGCTGTATGGGAAGTATATAAAAATGAAATCAATTATTAGTAAAGGACTAATGAAAACATTCTTTGTGATACTCCAAAAAACCCCAAATAATCTGATTAAAAATGGGCAGAGGACCTGAATAGACATGTTTCCAAAGAAGACATACAGATGGCCAACAGACACATGAAAGGATGCTCATCACTAATCATCAGGGAAATACAAATCAAAACCACAATGAGACATCACTTTGTATCTGTCAGAATGGCTAAAATAAAAAAAGGTAACAAACAACAAGTGTTGGCGAGGATGTGGAAAAAATAGAACCCGTGTGTCCTGTTGGTGGGAATGCAAACTGGTGCAGCCACTGTGGAGAACAATATGGAGGTTCCTCAAAAATTTAAAAATAGAACTACCCTACTGTCCAGTAATTCTACTAGGTTTTTACTCAAAAGAAAAACACTAATTTGAATACACACACACACACACACACACACATACACACATACATATTCTTTATCTATTCTTCTATTGGAGGACACTTACGTTGCTTCTGTACCTATTGTTGTAGTATTATTTACAAAAGCCAAGGTATAGAAGAACGTAAGTGTCCTCCAATAGAAGAATGGATAAAGAAGATGTGGTATGTATAGCATGGAATATTACTCAGCCAGAAAAAGGAATTAAATCTTGCCATTTACAACATGGATGGATCTAGAGGGCATAATGCTAAGTGAAAAAAGTCAGAGAAAGGTAAATGCCATATGCTTTTACTCCTGTGTGAGATTTAAGAAACAGAACAAATGAATGAACAAAGAAAAAAAGGAAAAAAACACAGACTCTTCAATATAGAGAACAGAAACTTGGTTGCTAGAGGGGAGGTGAGGGGGTGAAATATAGGACATGGAGAATACACCGATGCGGATGCGCACTGAGTGACATACGGGGACGTGTTAGATCACTATATTGTACGCCTGAAACTAATACAGCACTGTACGCTAATTATACTTCAATAAAAATTTTTAATTAAAAAACAGAAATAGTTATATCCTGCAAGTAGTTTTTAGTCCTTTTCCTCTTAATATATCTCAAGGAAATGATGTGAAACATGAAAAAATCTATTCCTGATGATGTTCACCACAAATTTAAAATAACAAAACTAAAAACAGTCTAATTACCCAGTAAGTGTTGATTGTTAAGGAAACGAAAATATAGCGACTTAAATGAAACCTTACATTTTCATCAAAAAATATGTATTCTTAGTAATACAGAAAAATTATATGATATAATGTTTAGGGAAAAGAGCACTATGTTAAATTCATACTTTAATTTTCACTATCAAATTACTTATTTATGATAAATTTTGGAGACAGTCACAAAGAAGTCATCACAGTTGATATGTTAGGATGTTAGGTTTTATATGCATTTTTATATATGCTTTTACTTTTATATTTTTCAGACCATAATGGTGACTTTTTTCTTAAAAAACAAAGGAAGCATCATTTATATCAACACTCCTGTTGCCCTATGAGGTGTGGGATTATAGAGGTAAAGAACAAATAGGCAAAGAAAAGGAAGATAGAAAGAGATAAAGAAGCAGCTTTTGAATCCCTACAACATGCCACTGTCTGCCAGGTGCTTTGCATGAGTTGACTGTTTAAATCTTCATAAAGAGCTATTATGTTAATATCATCGCATTTTGCAGATCAGTAACTGGAAATTCAAAGAGTTATGAGCGATCACTCACTTAAGAAGTGATAGAGTTGGGACTGGAATTTATATTTGGATAATCCTGACTAGATTTTCACTAGAGCCAACCTGTTGTTTCAAGTGCATCATGCTGAGCTTACCTCGATTATTTGTCTGCAACAATCCATTAAAAGTTTGAGAAATTCCCCCTTAGCTCACTCTTGCTATTGATTAATTGAAAGGAATTTTCTTGCATACAATTTTATATTTCCCAACTCTTCCATGAACTCAAAGTTATTTTGAAACACAAATCTCCTTAAAACCCAATAAACACTTTTTAATTTATTCCACAAAACCATACAACTTTTCTCACTCTTGGAAATAATCATAAAAATGCTAATTTGGTCAATTTTACTCTATAATTTTGTCAAGGCCCTGTTTGGAAAATGTATTGGCACTACATCTAATTGTACAATATTCCTCTGAGAATAGCAATAAAAAAATATCACTTAGCCCTGAAGTCTCAACATATTTTTCTTTCCTTTTCTCTTCGAGTTTTATTTTGTTTATAATTCCATTCCAGTCACCCTTCCTCTCGTTCACACCTTTATCTTTATACTCCCTGTCTGAAGAGATGAAGTTGGGACCTCGGGAAACATAGAACATTTGTGTGTTTGAGAAATCCCTGGAAAGATTTAAGTCAGAAGGTTCTTTTTTCAAAACTTCTTTGTTTGAAAATGTGGTTTGATAATTTGGGGGCTTGTAACTTGGTGAAGTCATTAGCTTCATCGAGATGAATTGTAAGACCCGCCAGTTGTTTGAGAGGTGGAAACCATGAGCGTGCGTCTGTCCACCCATCCTCCCCTTCTTCCCACCCCCGTGCAGTATCTGTCATGCCATCCTGCCATCACGTGCGTGAGTCTGCTGGTCTTCCAGGGGAGGGTGCTCGCTTATTTTCCTTTTACCCCACGGACCTTTCTTTCTGGTTTCCTTTATCAGCTGCTGCTTCTGGCCCACACGTCGGAAGGCCTCACCTCCTCCTCCTTCTCTTGTCTAATTATACTACCTCCTCAGGCACCTTCCTCAAGTCCCATGTCTTTCTGGGCTGCTAAATCCCCAGACTCGGTCCCCAGACTCAAAATGCCCCCTGGTTTCTAATTTCCTACCTGAAACCTCTATTTGAGTATCTAATTGACATTTTAGATTTAGCATCTCCAAAATAATTTTTGATTTCTTCATTTCTTTCTCATTTTAGAAAATGTCACCAACATTCAAGAGGTGAGCCTTCTGATGTCTCTCTTTTTCTTGAACTGCAAATTTATAACACTCATAGGCTCTACCCGATGGGCTGCTTTCCACCTACACTGACCTCTCCTGTCCAGACGGGTGGCACAGCCTCCACACTTGTCTCCTGCTTTCAGTCCTGGCTCCCCCACAATCAGTTCTCCAGCCAGCAGAATACTTGCTGGAAAATGTAAACTGAGTCATCAAACCATCAGCCATCAAATCTTCTCGTCTTCTAATTACACGTGGGTAGAACATAATCCCCATTGGTGCCTCCCACCACACGGCCTGCACCACCCGGTCCTCGCCTTTCTTCCTACCCTCGGTCTCTTGTTTGCTCCCCAGACTCACTGGCCTTCGTGCTGCCCCCAGAACGAACTCCTGCCTCAAGCCACTTGTACTTGCTGTTTCTGAAGACAGAGCTCACTCTCTGACTTTGAACGTCTTCCCGCGCCCCACCCCCAAGTCCACCTCCATCATGTCACTCCCCACTGCCTCATCCCTCCCTCCAGATCTCCTACATTGGACATGTAACCCCGTGACTTTAAATTCACTGAGTTGTGCTTTCACTGATGTGTCGGTTCATTGTTTGTCTTCCTAGCTAGCATGTAAATTCCAGGAGGGTGGGAACTTGGTCTTGTTTACTGCCTCAAGAATGGCAGATGCTTAATAAAATATCTGCCGCATAAGTGATCAAATCTGTCGTTTCTTCAACAGAAGGTCCTGATCGTTGTAATAGTTGGGAAAGTATTTGGCTGCAAATAATTGAGACCTCAATTGCCACTGTTTAGGCAGATGGCAGAATGTCTCATTAAATAATAAGAAACTTGGAGGGCAGAGTCCAGGCCTCGCTCAACTGCTCAAGAGTGCGGTCAGGGACCCCTTCCTGGTCTTGCGGCACTGCTTCCGGCGTGGCTTTCGTCCCATGGCTGAAGGCTGAGTGCTGCATCACCAGGCAGTGTACCCACGTTTCAGTCTAAAGGGCAGAGGGCTTGCCCCAAGGGGACTTGCCCTTCTTATTTCACAAAAAGTTTTACGTCTACAGATCTTTAGCCAGACCTCTAGCTGGCCACATTTGTAGCTGAGCTCTGAACTTCTGTTCTGAACAAAATTGGGCTCTGTTAGGAGAGAGGAAAGGGAGAATGGAGAGCTAGTGATCAGTGAGCTGGGTCTGCCACAAGCACCATGAGCACCATAAGACACCGCAGAGAAATCTTCTTTTGAGGGACATATAGTATAGAGAGCATGAAAAGTAAAACTAGACATCGTAGGAAAAACAAAGACTCTTCTGAGAACCCAGCAGACGGAGTCATTGGCTTCTTGGTCTGGGGATCAGGAAACACTTTGCAATTTTTTTGATTGGATCTTGAGGGAGGTTTGCTAATTGGAAAGGTCTGAGAAGGGTATGCTGAGCAGAGGAAGGACTATTTGTAAAAGTATGCAGTTTGGGTGCTGAGGGCATGTTTAGAGACAGAAAGTCAGTCAGTGTGGCTGAAGCAAAGAAGAGCAGGGCGTGAGGGTGGGCAGGGGGACTGGAACAGTGGGTGATAAAGAACCATGAAAGGACTTTCAGTAAGGAAGTAGTATTAGTAAATACATTTTGAAGGCTTGATCACTTTCGGTGGGGAGGAGGTATTAAAGGGAGAAAGACTAGGGACAGGGAGATTAATTTGGAGACTATTGTCTTTGCTCCCAAACCCATACAGGCAGGCGCCTTTACTACTCAGGCTAGATGTGAGCAGAGTTTAGACTAGTGATTCCAACCTCAGATGGCCTATAGGAGCCAGCAGGTGACATCCCATGTGAATCAAAACTGATTTGTGGCACTGCGGGTAAGGAGCCATTGGCAAAGTGAAGAGCGACCCCCCACACACCCCAAGGACATGCAAATTTAATTTAGAACAAACCAAAAAAATGCTCCACCTGCCAAAAAATCCTCAGGACGGATTTTGCCCAGGGATGGCCAGCTTGCAAGCCCTGGTTTAGGGTAACCCTGCTTAAACACACCCAGTGACAGTCACACGTCATGTGGGGACACAGAGGTGCCCACCCCCAGGGGATGAACGAGTCAGAGAGATTATCATTCTTGGCTCATGTACAAGCTCTCCTGACTGGCATAAGAATGGGCCAAATGGAGGAAGAAATACTCTCAGTGAGGGGATTCAAAGCGTGGACACCTGAGTTTCTTCACCGAGGATGGTTTTTTCGCAGCACGCACAACACAACCTCTCTCACAGATAAAGAAGAAGACAGGTAGAAAAGCTGAGTCTCATTCAATACAAACCTGACTTTTAAACAACAATAGCAGCACAAAATTTCAAAAATAGCTTTTGAGAGCTTACAATATGCTAGACATTCTTCCATGTATTAATTTTCATAATCTCTCTGCAGAAGAGGTGGTCTTACACCCATTTTATAGATTGTGATACTGGGTGCATACACCCAGGGTCACACAGCTGGTAGAGGCCTGGTGTCAGGCTTCAGTAAGTGCCAAGCCCCACACTGTTTCCAGCATGTCAGGTTTTTATTTATGTCCCCGGCAGTTAGAACAGTGTTCATCTGAGCCCTTTGGAGTTAAGCCTAAATTATTAGTAATTCTGAGTTTGAACTTGCTTCTCTTCTGCAAATACTCCTGAGCACCTCTCAGCTGGTGAAGGACACTGCCCGCTGCTTGCCTATGTAGTGGATCCAAAGGGTGAAGGGAGAAGCAGAGCAGAGCCTCATCCAAGTCTTTGTGTGTTGAGGATTGTACCAAGAATCTAGGTCAGACTCAGACTTAATTTCACATTTATTGAGAACCTACTACTTGCCAGGTTGGATGCCAACAGAAATCATCAGTAGCTATTTTTGACTGATGCTTGACATCTCCACCCAAATTCAGATGTTAAGACCAACTAGCCACCCTCTCTTCTGTGTTTGGAGGGTACGGTTTGTTTCACTGTTCTGGTATTTGCCTTATTTTGGTGTAACTCGGGTGCATAGATGGCCGTGAACTTCTGCAGAGGAAGCTCCAAGGATGCTATCATTTTGAATCCCCATCTTGCTCAGCACCGGTTCTGGCCCAGAGCAGAGGCTCCATTTAAAAAATAAAAATAAAACAAAGAAGCTTCCCATTGGATACCAGTCTCCCTCTGTATGCTCTGTCCAAGCCACCTTCCCACAGCAGAATAATTTTATTTTCACATGGAAGGAGCAACCACCCATGGGGATTTTCTTCTCCTACGAGGGTGGGGGAGAAAGGAAAAATAAGTAATATACTTTCTGAGCCTTCTATTATTATTTCTGGGAAAACATAATAAAGCTACAGCTGGCAGGCACTTATTTTTTTCTTAGCATTTAATAATAGAATTAATTGCTAAGTGGAAAGCTTGCAACCCCCTTTCTGTTGTATGTTGCCCTCTGCTATCATTATGAATAGATGTAAAAATCAAAGCTAATTATCATTCAGAATGTTTGAAGAAATAGACTGAACCACACACAAAAAACTCATTTTACCCCTACCCTAGCTCCAGGTTACAAAGTTGAGACACACACACACACACACACACACACACACACACACACACACACACAC
>NW_027397072.1:6004390-6052268 GCF_003265705.2 Callorhinus ursinus | reverse complement strand
CACACACACACACACACACACACACACACACACACACACACACACACTATAGGGTAGGGGCAATTTCCATGGATACTCAGTTCTTCCTTGGATGTGCATCCTTATAGCCAGAGCCATTAATTGCAGTGTGATGATGTCCTAGAGCCCTGATGCTTCTCATTGTTCCTAGGAGTTGGGTCTGTGTCAGTTGGAGGTCCAGGACTTGGGTTGTCCTGAGAAGCTCTTTATCGAGCCAGTTTGTGGCTAACTGGCTTTGAACATGAAATGAGTGACTCTCTGAGCTCTCAGTGCCACCATGTAATGTCAAAAAGCAAGAGTGGAGGCCACGAAAATGGGAGAGGGGAACGGAAGTACGTCTCAGCAAAGAGAGGAAAGGCCATAACAGGGCATGTGTGCGGGCAACAAGGGAGTTTAGAAAGGGAAGACCCTTCACTGTTACAGGACACGCAGCCAGGCGGAGAGCATAGATCATGATAAGGAGGACACCTGTTGCCCTCTTAGCTATGGAAGCTCTGAAGGCCCCCAAAAGAGAGCTGGGATCAACGAGGGCTATTAAAAAACAAAACAAAACAAAACAAAACAAAAAAAACCAGTGGTTAGGAATGGAGGTGAAAAGCTACTTTCAAGGTGTTGGTTGTAGTTCGTTTTGGTTTTTTTAAATTTATGTTAAGTAAGGGATAAAAGTTAAAGTCACTGTTGTCAAGAAAATATGAAATAAGCACAGGTCAAAGGTTTATTTACCCATTAATTAATGAGCAAGCCAATAATATTTTACATCAGATTCCAAGAGCATTTCAGAAGCTACATGTGGAAACAGGCATGGCTAGAGCACAAAACAGGTTAGTGTCCAGCAGAGCCACCGGCCTCCGGGGTTATGTGTTTCAGCAGATAGAAATTCTTAACATCTCTAATGGGCAAACATTTACAAGTTAACAAGCAACTTCACAACATCTGAGGCCTTTCATTGCAAAGGAACAGTTAAACAGTTCATTTTTCTAGAAAATTTTTGGGCAGCCTCTTCCCCCATATAACATTGAGAGGTCATGATGCTCACTTCCTTGCTTATTTCCAGGTTTTGGATCTCTTTTCAGACCATCCACAGGGTATGCTGCCAGCAAGGTTCCGGGGCAGGGATGGGAGGGGGCTTTGAGGGTGAAGCTGCTGGCCACTGGAAATCAATTTTGGGTGAATTATGTGGTGGTTATATAGAGTTTTTCTTGCATGTGATATTAACCTTTTTTAAAAAAAATCTACCTTTGAAATCTTCAACAAATCTACCTGGCTTGATAATGTTTTGTAGAGTGGTGGGCATACCAGGACCCACTGGGGGCTGCCCATGGGAGGTATCCATGCTTCCTCTCCCCCATGCTGGAGTGGCCAGGAGTCCCATTACAGTAGGTCATCAGTCCTGGTAAGAGTCCTCAGAGGTGGGTTTCATACTCAGCATTTTAGAGATGAAGTAACTGCGATATAGAGAGGTCCAGTAACTTGCCATCTGGCGAGCTTATACCAAGCCAAGATTAAAACGAGTTCTGCTAACCTCTCGAGCTCATTCTGCATTTTTTCCATGGACTTTGTAGATGACAAGAGTCAAGGAAGTGAGGGAAACTGCCATTCTTCAGCTTGGAAGTAAAGTAGGCTAAGGCATTTTGTAAACTACATTCCAGGAAACACGTGTAGTACTATGTTAATTTGAAATACCACTTCATATATTTTCCTTCAGTCATTTTGTCATGAGAGCTAAGCCAAAAATGTTGGCTTGCTGCCCCATATAACAAAGACCACCTAGAACCTGGAGCCTTTGCTCAGCTTCAAATTTCGTACTAGACTTAAAATGCTCTAGCAAGACAGTGGCATTTCAAGAGAGAAAAGAATTTCACTGGAAACTCTCAGGCTGAAATTTGGTTATCAGGAATCAGTGCTGGAAAAATGTACCACAGAACAACCTGCAGGGATGGACGGGAGAGAGGAAGGAGGAGAAAGCTGGCTGGAGTGGGTGGGGCTTCCATTGGGCCCAACGTGTGAAGAAGACAGGTTGACCAGAAGGGTCTAAAAAAGAAGATTCCAGAGCATGGGAGACGTGTAACAAGGTGCGATGGACGGCTTAAAATCACCATCAGTGGGCACAAGTGTAGTACTGAGAAGAGCAGGTGGGCCCAGCCACACCCATTGGTCCCTTCACCATCTCTCTGTTGGGTCCCCCGTTCCCACTGCTCTCCATGTACGGGATATGAGTCCTTTCCCAGTAAGATACACTGAGCAAGTATCTTCTCTCAATTTGTGGCTTGCTTTTTGTTTTTATATTTTATAGCTTCTTTTGGTTAACATAAAATTTTAATTTAAATATGGAGCAATCTGTCATCCTTTTCCCTCAAGGTTAATGCCTTTCATGTTCTAGCTCAGAGAGCATTCACCACCCTAACGACAGGGAGAGTGCATCTTACGTTACCTTCTAGAAGCTTGTTTTGCTCTATACTGTTGAATCTATTTATTTAATATAGAATATGAGATAGAATCATGTATCATATGTATTTAAACAGCCTCACCACTGTTTATTGAAATGACCTTTCTTTTCCTTCTGTTGTGTAGTTTCACCTCCAACAAGTGTGTCTGTGTATGTAGGTTATTTCTGGGTATGCTTTTCTGTTCCATTGGTCTTTTGTCTGTCCTTGTGCCAATGTCTCCCTGGTTTATGATAAATTGTGATGGCCACTAGAGTAAGTCCTTCCACTTTGTACTTTGGATATGCCCTGGCTGTTCTTGGCCTAGTGCTTTGTCATATATGCTTTAGAATCACCTCTTCAGGTTCCCCCAAAAAGTCCTATTTAAGTTTTGACCAGGATTGTATTGAATTTTCTGACCTTTGGGGAAAGTTGTCATCTTCAAAACGTAGAGTCTTTCAATCCATAAACATGGTGTATCTCCCTATTAGAATTTCTTTACTGCATCTTTATTTTTATTTAATATTATTTAATATTTATTATTTTCTCTACTATATCTTGATTTTTAAGTGCCATTTTAGTTTTATAATTCTTCCATACATATTCTGTTACTTTTTTTACTGAGTATTTAATTTGCTGTTTTATTGTGACTCGTATCTCTTCTTTAACATGTTTATTCTTGGAGCGCCTGGGTGGCTCAGATGGTTAAACATCTGCCTTTGGCTCAGGTCATGATCCCAGGGTCCTGGGATCCAGCCCTGCATCGGGCCCCCTGCTTAGTGGGGAGCCTGCTTCTCCCTCTCCTTCTGCTCCTCCTGCTTGTGTTCTGTTGCTCTCTCTGTCAAATAAATAAATAAAATCTTAAAAAAAATAAAATAAAGTGTTTATTCTTCCTGATTGTTGATACATAGAGGTGAAATAATTTGGTTTTCACTTTATATCCAATACCTCATTAAGCTTACTTATTTGTTCCAATATTTTATCTGTAGACTTCCCTGTATTTTCTTTGTAAGTAATCATTTCGCCTCTGAAACGTGGTGTCATTTTTTTTCTAAATAGTATAACTTGTTTTTTTTTTTTCTACTCTTGACATAGACTAGAACCTCTAGTTAAGTTGAATAGAAGAAGCCATTCTTGTCTTCCCTCAGGCTTCCAACCGGAAATACTCACTGTCAGCCCTTCCCTCATGGCCCTTTATCAGGGCTTCTCGGGCATCATGCAGATGTGCTTTGCTTTGCTTGTTTCCTTTCTCCCTTCTTTTCTTCACTTATGAGGTTTCTTGTTTTAAGCCACCAATTTTGTGGTAACTTCTTAGGCAACAATAGAAAATCAACACAAGGAGGGACAAAAGCGATAGCAGAAATTAAAAATGTCTAGTAAATAAATCACTCAAATTATTTTTGGAAAAAAGTAATCTAAAGGCATATCCTCCTCGTCAACTGAGAGATTAATAGAAATAAACGATTCAGAAATGGGGGAATTAGTAATAGCGAACAGCTCTTTGAATAACTCCTGGACCAAAGAGGGAATTTACAAAAATCAATTGCCAACTATTTAAAAAATAATAGCATTGCAGGTATTATGTATGAGTAGTTGAGACGCATACATATTCTACTCCAAGTCAGATTTATAATTCTAAGAATTTTTATTATTAAGCCATAATGATAATTCATAAAACATTTAACACAAATGATTAGTGAGAGAACAATGCCAAGTTTATGAAAAGGAAGTGGAGGAGTATATTTAATACAAAAGCAGACATTAGTACATTAGAAAAAAAAATGTGAAATATGTAAATATCAAGAGTTGTCTCTTGAAAGAAAATGATAAGGTATATAAAACACTAGCAGGGCACCTGGGTGGCTCAGATGGTTAAGCGTCTGCCTTCGGCTCAGGTCATGATCCCAGGGTCCTGGGATCGAGTCCCGCATCGGGCTCCCTGCTAGGTGGGGAGCCTCCTTCTCCCTCTGCCTCTGCCTCTCTCTCTCTCTCTCTCTCTCATGAATAAGTAAATTAAATTAAAATTAAAAATAAAAATTAAAAAATTTAAAAAATTTAAAAATTTAAAAACATAAAACACTAGCAGATCTAATTAAGCAAAACAAATAGAAAGAAAGCATCAATTTAATTAGGCATAAGAACAGGAGGACATATAAACTGATACATGGGAAAAAATTCAAAAAGAAATTCTCTAAATATCCTTTTAAATCTATATTTTAATGACCCATATATCTCTTCAATAATGTCTACATCTCCTTAATATATCTCTTAGTAATCTGAATAATCTACCTCTTACTTAATAACAAGTAAATTCTTCCTTCTTTTGTGCTTTCCAGATTTTATGATGGAACTGCATAATGTTTAAAATCAGAAGAATATGATGCCTGCCATTTACTGCCTGCCCTCCTCCCCCAAATAACAAAGAACCACTGGGACTAGAATCTACTCTTTGTTTTCCTGTGTAAAATCTGGCAACTGTCTCACCTTCCTGGACCTCCATGAGGAAAGTGAATAGCCTCAAGTATCCAGCAGTTTAACAGAATGAACCATTGTGCCCCTGCCTCCTGGTGTGGTCAGGATAATCAAAGCTCACTTATCAAGGTACTTGGGATTCCTTGGTTAGCTAAGAACTGAACAGAAGACTCTTTGCTCCAGCTCTGCTAATAAAAGAAATCTTCCAAAATGTAGGAGAGGAACAAATACTTTTAAGTGTATACTTGATAGGATGAAATCACACATCTAAAGAAAAGGATCCCATATGTGGGGAAAGATTACAACCAACCAGTGGAGGAGGCTGCCTAGCAGAGGGCCGCAGGGCCACCCAAGGGGGCAAGACAGAACCACCAAAGCCATCAGCTAAGTCAGTGCTTTGCTCTTTTCCCTTTTGTCTCCTCCCGCGGATTCTGGAGCATCCAGAGGCCACATAATGGGGTGGGGGAGAAGAGGAGAGAGGAGAGACAGAGCAGACCCTACCCTCCTTCCTCTGAGACCTGGGGAGGGAAGAGCTCCCTGAACTGGAAGGTTCGATTTAGGCACACCAGTCTTTTAAAATAGTTATGACTCTTAACTGTCTAAAATAATTGTACATTTCTGGCAGAGGCTGCTTGACAGCCGTGACCAAAAAAAAGAAATCAGGCTTTTTGTATTTATTCTCAAGCTCGATATACATTCCCCCATACAATAAGTAATTATTGAGAAACTAGTATGCAGAAGGTAGGTCCTGTGGATAAAATGATTATGGTGGCCTCTAACCTTGAGGTTCTTAACCTAATGATGTAGGGAGGCCATGAAAAGTGAACACAGCACAATCTGGGAAGGCCCGTAATAAAGGTACAGGTGCACTAACCAGTCATTCTTGAGGTAGGTGAGTCGGTGACTCTCTAGGGGGCTCAGCTCTGGTGCAGGCCTTGTGTGGCTGTCCTGTGGTTTCTGCCAGCCTCCTGTGGTGCATTTGACACTTAGGAGCTGAGTAGTGTGTGCTTTTGAAAGAACTGAGAGTGGGGGCAGGAGACAAGCTAGGAGGCCACTGGATGTGGGGCAGGATCGAGTGTAGGAACCAAGAGATAAGACAAGAATTCATTTTCATAGAATTGCTCATTGGAAGCATTATCCTTACGAAGAGCAAACTTATGCCCATAAAGTCAAGCATGGATTGGAGTGAGCCCAGTGGGGGTATGCACAGCTTAAATTGCTTAATTACATCTGCTGCGTGATATTCTGTAGTAGCTTAATGCTTTGTTTGCAGACACTGTCTATCGTCTGGATGTCTGGCTTATTTCACAGTGGGGCCCAGCTCACGGCATCAGACCTCGGGGACTGAACCTGTCTTCATGGCCCCACACACAACACCTTTAAGATGAGCGTGCCAACCCACAGGGTGGGTTCAGGGAGGTTGAAGGCGAGTTCTCACTGTTGTGGTTTTGGGGCCTGAGGACAATGAGAAAGCAGAGGTGAGAGTCGGGAAGAGGGTGATAAAGAGCTTCTCAGATGGCTCCATTCACAACGTGTTCAGTGGGAACCCGCGAGTGCTTTCAGCAACGAGGGACATCTTATCTGCTGCCAGGATGAGAAATTTCACTTATAACAAAGCTTGGCATAGAAAGGGCTCTTATCTCAGAGTCCAGAATGAGGATATTAGTAACAGCGCCTGCTTCTTTCTCAAGCCCTATTAGCGTCTGGTAACAGCTTTCTCCGATGGTCTTAGCATTGGCTCCGCTGCAGAGAGCTACTGAAAAAGAAAGTTTCTTTGGAAACAAGGTAGATTTATACTGAGAAACATCCCGAATCATCGAGGTTACTACCGATTCAGGTATTTTAGAAAGGTTGCCTGTGAAGAGTTTCTGGGGGGTGAGTCAGATGCTTCCCATTGACTTTCATTACACAGATGAGAGTGGTGTACCTCCGGACGAGGTTTCAGGCAGCCTCGCAGAAAAACTGCATTTCTGTGAATGTAGTGCCTTTATGATTGTATAATGCTTTACTATGACAGTTTGAAACTTTGGGGATATGTGAGTAAGCCTCAAGGGGCCCCCAAAGTCCATCAAACTGTATCTAAGAATTGTGCGCATTTTGTAGGGGAGGAGGGGAGCCATGGCTTGAACTGGTGACACCAATAAATGCACAGAGCACTGCCACCTACATTATTGGAGAAGAGCCTGAAAGAGGTCCGTGGAAGCCATTCTTGCTCTGAGGTTGGAGGAAGCAGCAGGCGTAGAAGCCTTGAGTCAGTCAGGAGTGCTCCTAAGATGCTCAAGAAATAGCTGGGAGGCCAGTGTGAGTGGAACAGGATAAGGAGAACTATGGCAGATGAGCTCAGAAAAAGAGCTCATGTAGGTGTAGAGGGAGAGCATGTCCTGAGGAGCCCACTGGGCCATTCTAAGGATTCTGTGTCCTGCACCATGACTGAGATGGGAAGCCAAGGAAAGCTTTGGAGCCCAGAAGTGTCTTGAATGGATTTTTATTCCAGATGATCCCCTGGCTGCCATGTTGAGCATGGAATCACTTGGGGGGCAAGGGCAGCAGCGGGGCGATTGTTCGATTGGGAGGCCATCACAATGATCCAGGTGATGGGATTTAGATCACAGTAGGAACAGTGGAGGTGATGGATGGGGTCATTTCCCAAATGCGTTTCATAGAGCCATGAGGGTCATTAATGGATAGGTTATGAGTGTCACAGAAAGAAAGGAACCAAGGATGACTCTAATTTTCAAGGCAAAAGCACTCAATCCCCTTTTACTTGGAAATCCTGGAGCCCAGCTGCCTTTGTGTTAGCAGCTATTAAGCAGCTGTGTGCTACTCAGTCTAGGCAAAGGAATGGCTTAGTGCCCTGGTGTTCACCCTCTGGAGGGGCCACACAGGGGAAGTCTTGAACCTACTGATCTGTCCTGATAACCTCTTCAGATCATGAACAGACTCTGTGGGAGAAGTTAATATCCATGTCACCTTTGTACTAAAGGTAGAACAAGAAGGAAGCAGCAAAGGTGAAGGAGAACAGCTGGTGCCCCCAGCCCGAGAGCAAAAGCAGTGGGTGGACGCTCAGTTGGGCCGTGCAGGATAACCTCCTGTTTGCCTTTCACACCCCACACCATGCCCTTCTGCATCCTGCACTGTGACCCAGGACATTGACCCATATGGACTACACTGCGGGTCTGGCTTCAGGTTGAATTTGGGTCTTGAGGGGCACTCGCATGAGATTGAAGAGAGGGAGCAGAGTGCGGCCAGAGTTTTATTTCCCTAGCTCTCTCTGTTGGGCCCAGGGACTGGCTACATCCCCTGACTTACGGGGCTATAGCTCCTGTCTGGTAACCCTCCTCATGCCCCTACCCTCTCCTCTCCTCTCTCCAGACTACAAGTATTAACAGCTCTAGGATGTTACCAGCCTCAGGAAAGTGAGCAGTTCTCATGATTACCCCATACCATGTGTGCTTCTGTAGAACAGCCCCTTTATTAAAGTATACTGCAGTTTGTCTTGCCATCTTATTTCCTGCAGGGGCCTTGACTGATATTTTGGATCTTCAAAGGGAGTTGAGGAGTACAGGCTGAAGATTATAACTTTGACGGTTGATTTCAGTAAGCTTCATTGAAAGATAATTTATATGCAATGAAATTTGTTCATTTGAAGTGTACAACTTGATGAGTTTTGACACATGTATACAGTCATGTAACCAACAATGCGATCGAGATATGGAACATTTGTGTCAAGACAGAATTTTCCTACCACCCTTCCCTCCAGTCTGTCCCTTCGCTCCACACCCTGGTCCCTGGCAACCGTTGCTGTGGTTTCTGAGGTTTGTCGGCTTTCTTCCTTCAGCAAGTGTGTCCTCTGCGTGATGCCCCAGCCAAATG
Source organism: Callorhinus ursinus (assembly GCF_003265705.2). NCBI lineage: Eukaryota > Metazoa > Chordata > Mammalia > Carnivora > Otariidae > Callorhinus > Callorhinus ursinus. The sequence goes on along the minus strand of NW_027397072.1, from coordinate 6,043,482 downwards.
GAAGAGATTAGCAATAGAAGCTTTTAAACAGGAAGACCTTGCCCATGTCAAGAGCCGGAACAGATTTTAACCTATTCCAAAGCCAGGCTCCATGAATAATACTGATGTTGACAGTCACTGGAAGGCAAGGGACAGAAGAGAATAGAAAGAAAATGTCACTGCCTGGGAAGTGGATCTGAGCCTTAGATGGAGGTTTGAGGTAAGGAATAGGGAGGTTGGTCCTAACATTTAAGAACGGGCTCTGGGGTCAAACAAATGATAAGTTCAAATCCTGGCATTCCTGCTGATCAGCCTGGTACTTTCAACTCTGTAGACCTCTATGGTTTCTCGGTAAAAGAGGGACCCTTATACTTAATTTATGTATTCTTGTGAACATTAAAGTGAACTTGTATATGTGATGACCCCAGACCAATATGAAAATATATTCATGCAGCACATAGGCTTCCAGTGAGTCGTTGTTATTATAATAATTATAACCATGTATCTTCTTGCTCACTTTTACCCATCAGTTAAGATTTGTAAGACCTTCATGATATATGTCTTAGTTTTTTATTTATCAACCTTGCTAAGTTTTTGCTTGTTTTAGTGTAAAATATCCCAGTATCCATTTCTAGAAATTTCAACAAGCCTGACAAGATTTTGAAATGTCTTGTTGAGATTTCTGGCATAAACTCTGGCTCTGCTACTCACTAGTTGTGATGGAGGGGCAGGGGTCTCCCTGTGTTCTGCTTCCTGATCTTCAGTTTCCTCCTCCTTAAAATTGTTTGGTTGGGCCGAGTGATTTCTATTGTCTCTGCCAGATCTAAAATATTACAGCTCTTGGATTCAAAACAGGAATATGTAATATCTAACGGGATATTATATTTGAGTGACTCCAGCCTGATTTGGACAGAACAGCCTGAGCATCCACTGCACCTGTTACTACTGTTCAGTGGGATTTTCCTGTGGAATCTAAGAAGGAAGAGTGAAGGAGAAGTGCAGTAGGATGTAGTGTATCTCTGTGTAATTCACAAGCCGGGAACATACCCATCAAATCTGAAGATGCTAGAAGGCATTCTCCATCTCCCCAAATAAAGAGAAAGCAAACCTTTTGGAATTTCTCCTCAGCAAATCTCTTCTTTAATAATGCTAGCTAACAAAATGGCTACCGATGCTAACAGCTGTCAGTGTTCAGACGTAAAGAGCTATTAACCAGGGAGTTCTTTCTGACTTCACACATGCAAAGCTAATGGCAGTTTGGGCTACCTAAATGGTAAGTTAGAACTCAAAATATGGACTTGGGAAGCAATTAGGGTTTATTCTAATTTCATTCCCTAGAAAGTTCTTCCACTGGGTCCCTCAAGAGCAGATGCTCTGATTTATTTCTTAAGCCACAGTTAAGCTTGTTTCAGTGTATCCAGCTTCTCTACTAGAATTATTTTTCATTAGCCCTTCTAACCTTGACAACAACTCAGAGTTAGGTACTACTGGACTCGTTTTACACAGGAGGAAAATGAGGCTGCCTAACGTGGCCAGCATCATGGTGTAGAAAGGGCATAAATGGGGATTTGGCCTCAGGCCTCTCTGATGTCCTGATCCCAGGTTGCTCTTTCTCCTGAGCAATAAAGAGCCTTTGATACTCTTACTTTTTCAAACCAGTGAGCCAGAAATGCCAGTGTAGGTATTCAAGCAATGCATTCATGCTCAACAGTTATTAAAAGGCAAAATGGGAGGATGAGCCAAGAGGAAACCTGAGGGCCAGGTTACCTGGGAAGAGCTGAGCCTAAGGGCTTTTCGATGAGTGCTTTGCAGACTGGCCTGAGCCTCCCTGACAGTTTTAGTTGCACTTCTGTGACACCGTGCCGAAAGGTCCATACATGGAAGCAGTAGATTTCATGGCCCCTATAGCTGTCCTGTCCATACTGCTCAGAAAAAGAATTCCCCAGTAGCCCAAGCTGGAGCACTTCTGGGCTTTATTTTCCTTCTTCTTTCTAAGTTGGTTTACATTACAAAGCCCTAAAACATAGTCATAGCCAGATAAAGAGTCCCTCTCTAGGTAGAAAAAGGGGATACTTCGGGCGTCTAAGCCCGAAAACCAGAACTCTTTTGGGGAGATTGGTATTTGGACACCCACACTCATATATGAATTATTTTGCAGTAATAATGGTTGTCTTTAATCAGTGGTGTGCTAGTAAATGTTTAAAAAGTGGCTCTCATGGTGGGGTGGGGTGTTGATTTTGTAGCATTTTTTTATTTCTGCCTTGGTTGACTTCAGGCTATCAAGGTGATATCATTTAAGAGAGAGTTGCGAAGACATGCTCAGAAGCACACCATTATATAATATTTCCACTCTACAGACATAATGGAAGCAAATAACCTCAAAAGCATAGATAGTAGCATATAGGCCATACACCCAAAGCAGGAAAGCATGCAAATTTCTATAGAGAAATGAATCTCAAAATGTGATCCAGATCAGCGAGCAGCAGTAGCAAAATATGGGTATTGGTTAGAGGTGAAAATTCTCAGGTGCATTCCAGACCTACTAAATCCAAAACTTTGGGGGTGGGACCCCAAAATCTGTTTTAATAAGCCCTTCATCTGATTCTGAGGCACGTTACAGTTTAAGAAGCACAGATGAGTCTTAACAATATTTAGAGAGAAAGAGTGGTGTGGTAGAAGGCAAAATTTACTCTTAAAGCACTTGTTTCAACAGTCTTGTGCATGGGAAACTGGAAAAAATAAATAGCAAAACCACACCTCCCAACCCTCTGGCTCCCACGTTTCCCTTGAATCAGAGCTGTAGGAGAACATCTTGGTTACAAACCTTAAATGAGAAAGGTATTTCTTTTAATTATGTTAGTGGTATATACATACATCACATACATTCATTTCATTAAAAACTGTTCAAGCATTACTTGTAAGTTGACACTCCCCTTTGTCACAATCTGAATCCCAACACACTCTCCTGAGATTTCCGTGCTACCTCTCTGGTGTAGACCCTTACCATTTTCTATGCATTTGTGTGCCTCTGTGTACATATGATGGTGATGATGATGTTTTACAATAAATGCATCACCCTCTATATATCTTTCTGCATTTTTAAATTTTGATTTAAAATACATCTTAGAACTATTTTTGTAATAGTATGTGTACATTCACCTCAGTCTACATGTATGGAGACATCATTATTTGTTTAGACATTTCTCCATTGTTGGACAACTGGCACCTATGCATTTGGTTTTGTTGATTATAGCAGTGAGCCTGTTGTACCCAGTGCCGATATGAGGCTCCTCATGACTTTTCACTCAATAAATATGATGCAGAGATAACTCATGGTGCTGGTCCTGCTCCTGTTGTGTTTCTCTTGAGTACTTAGATTTGGGATTGCTGGGCCGGAGGTTATGAACATTTGAAATGTTAGTACAATCTGCCCAAGTTGTCCTCTGCAGTGACTGGACCAGTTTACATACCCTCTGTGTGGCACGAGAGTAACAGCTTACTTTTGTTCTATCCAACACTCAACATTGCCAGCCTTCTAGAAATTGCTGATCTTATGGATCTAAAATGGTCTCTGTTGTTTCAATATAAATTTTCTATTTACTTATGGGATGATTGATGCTTTTTTCATATTTTTTTATCAATTTACATTTTTTTCTTGTGATAATTGCCTGTTCATCTCTTTTGCCCATTTTTTCCATTAGATCTTTTATGCATTTCTTATTGATTTTCAAGATCTATTATTTTCTCCTGTCCCTTTCTCCCTTGTGCTTAAATATTTCATGACATCTTTGGTCACATAAGAATTTTGTCTTTTAGTGTAGACAAATTGATTATCTGTCACCTATGGACACTGTCTTTTTGTCTCAATTATGAATCCTTTTCCTAGTTGGTTTTTTTTTTCCAATTTTTTTCCTTTTATGAATAGTACGAGGTAGGAATAAAACAACTTTTCCTAAAGTGATAATTATCCTTTTTTGACATCACTTATGGAATATATTCTGCTTTTCCCACAGATTATCACATACTAAAATTTATGGGGTGTTTCTGACTCTGTCTTAGACATTGACCTACTTTTTATTCCAGCGCTATTATCGTATTCTTTTAAATATTACGGAAAAAATATTTCAACTTTATGATTTTGAAATGTGTTTTAGGACTGCCAACAATGATGGTATTTTTTAAATTTTCTCCATGTAATGTATAAAATATTACTATTGTTACCTCACTGCCAAAACTAGTTCTACTAAGTCAATCCATTTTTTGAAAATTGAATCTTACCTAGAAATTACTGAAGTTTGAGCTCAGCCCCATTTATTTCCATACTCAAAGGCAGGATAGCAAATGGCGTGCAAGGAAATCTTTCCCAACCCGTGTGAGACACAGGGTTCCTGATGTCTTCAAAAGGTGCCCTGGGAGCATGAGCAAGATTTATGACTCCACAGAAAGTCTTGGATTCACAAAATTATATGTGATTTCCTCAATGGGCAAAACCTGAAATGTATTCCCTGACCATTTATGTTTAATTGATGATTTCCTAATAATCCAGACTAGCTGTCTTAAGTATAGCACTTACCTTGAATTTCAAGGGGATTAAGAAGTGTCGTGTGTGCCCACCTGTGTGTGAATTTGGATTGGATCAATAAAAATGTTTTAGTTCCTTAGATGAACGCCACTTAAAATTTAGTACCTTACTTTTTTGGGGCACAAAAGAAAATTTGAGGGAGGGGCGCCTGGGTGGCTCAGTTGTTAAGCGTCTGCCTTCGGCTCGGGTCATGATCTCAGGGTCCTGGGATAGAGCCCTGCATTGGGCTCTCTGCTCAGTGGGGAGCCTGCTTCTCCTTCTCTCACTCCCCCTGCTTGTGTTCTCTCTCTCACTGTGTCTCTGTCAAATAAATAAATAAAATCTTAAAAAAAAAATTTGAGGGACAATTACCAGAACATGCTGATTCTTTTCTTCAAAGGCTCTAAAACCATGGCATATGCTAAACAGAAGAATTTAAGTTTATAAATTAGATGACTATTTCCCAGCCTACCTGGGAGAGTTACCGTTTACATCTGTTGTGTTATAATGGGAATGGATAGTGCTTCTTCATTCTCTGGAGGCCTGTTTTAGTTAATAAATCCTATGGCTTCCCTGTGCATGAGGTTCATAAGCATGTCTGTGCCTGCTCAGGCCTGCACTTTTGCTGGCTGAGGGAGTTGGGCCTTGCTCTTATGTTCAGAGTTGTTTGGGGATTCATGCATGAAGCTGAGCATGAGCTCAAGGAAAATACAGGTACTGAGGATGCAAATCCATCATTTTGCTTCTAAGAAGGGATATGCTAAGGGAGAGTAGGATTGTTGGGTTGCAGACATCTGCCTTCAGGGGCCTGTATTTGAAGGGAGTTTGCTGAGCAACACAGGCATGGAGACTTTAGAATAGAAGGTCTGGGGCTTTGACACGACAGGCAGCTCTGCCAAGATGGGAAAGCACGGACCTTACTCTTAGATCTGTCACCTACTAGCTATGTGACTTTAGGGATACCATGAAGCCTTTTTGAGCTTCTTTAAAATGGGAAGAATAATGCTCACTTCACAGGACTGTGGGAATTAAGAGGTATAAATGTGTGTAGCTGTGCACAAATGTACTTGCTAGAATTGTATATGAGGAAGGAAATGAAATGTCTGCCAGATGAGGACAAGTGCAATGACTTAAAGCTTCAAAACATGTTGCAGATTTTAGTGTAAATCTCTCCAGCAATGTTAATGTTGATTCGCATTAAGTGTGGGGTGGAGGAGGGAGAAAGAGAAGAGAGCTTTGTTACTATGTCTAATTGCTTTGAAGAACATGGATTGAAACACCCAAGGTTGACCTTGATATTTTTGTTTTTGAAAACACTTGTTGTCATCTAATTCAACCCCTACTGGTCCTGGTTTGACAAATTCAACAAGCCTTCATAGAACCTCATTGTTTGGTGACTGGAAAGAGCTGGAAGATAGATATACAGAACACTCCCAACACAGAGAAGTCTGTGCACAGTGTGAGTTCTGGTCCCAGAGGGTGATTCAGAGGACCCTCCTGAAGGATAACAACAGAAGTGCTACTTGTGGGTCAAAGAAGACCATTGTAATTAAAAAGAAAAAAGAATTAAAAAAAAGAATTATATGTTTAATCAAGTCTAGGGACAGTATGCCATTCCTTGTCTGCCAGCAAATTTATTTGCTCAATGGGCACAATGAACAGCAATTATCTTCTCCAAGCTATGAAAACCTGGTGGCAATTATCAGTGACAGTGGCATCCTATTGGCTCACAGTATGAGGGAGCCTGTTACTGGTAATTTTATCAGGTCCCCTCCCTGAGTCAAATTGTGATTATGTTGTGTCAAGTTTTCTTCTGCATTCCCCCACCCCAAACATGATTCTCATAAAGGCCACAGCTTGCTGAGCAGATGGAGACATGGGCTTCCAGCCTCAATTCTGCTGGATCATCAGTTGTACATTTGACCCGGCACCAAAATAGGGCAAGTTTTATGACCAGTTTGTGACCCCAAACACCTAAAGAATTATAGCGGCACAGGAGCTTTGTTTCTCTTCTATGTAGACGTGGCCCGAGGCAGACTCTTTGCTCTTTCCCTAAGCCCACTCCAAACATTGCACTTGACTTCTAACCTCTCCATGTTGGAGGAAGGCCAATTTAAGGAAATACAGGACAGTCTGCAGGAAGCAAAAGAGGATTTCCTTCAATAATGGCATTTTTAAAGTCCTCATGGTACTGTTCTTCACCTAAGAATGGGCCTCAGTGAGTGTTCTCAAATTCGATGAGCTTGATTGCCTCTCTTCCTCCCTGACTATGGAATCAGAGAACAGACCCACAGGAAATACTCTTTCTTATAGATCAGAGCTTCGCAGCTGGTTCTGCGGTGGGTACAGGTCTGCTGAGATATTCATCCCTCTCTTCCCTCAGTGTAGGAGGGATTCCTGGGCCTGGTTTTTGTTTTAACTGGCGTATTTTACAATACTGCTATTTTCTATATCTATCATAGCATGAAAACTCAGAGAAGCTCTATTCTAGCAATTGTCCAGCATTTTCATTCTTTTCTCTGTCATCCTGCTTGTTCTAACTTCCAGATCCAGAGTCAGTTAGGATGTTGTCTTGCTCACTTAGGTTGGAAGGTCTCTGGAATGTAAGAATATCCTACGGTCTCCATGATGGAAATATTCTCCAGTCACACTCTGCCTGTCTTCGTCCGTCCGTCCATCCATCCATCCATCCATCCATCCATCTACCTATCACCTATTTCTCATCAGAAAAAGCATCGGTACCCTAGATCAATACTTTGGGAATTAAGGGCCCTTTGATACTGATGCCCCGTGTTTGTGAAATAGGTCAGGATCAAACATTACTTAAGTTTTCCCGTAAAACCTGCTCTGAATTAGACTGACTGACTAGTTGCTTCTATTCCCTTTATTAATTTATGCTCAACAGCATTATCCGTGTTCAGGCTCACAGGCTGTGTGTGATGTATAAAGTTTACCAGATTTGGGTGACTACATTGCTCAAAAAAATATGTCAACCCTGAGGTTTGATGCCATATTATGTAATGTGACAAAGCATATCCTTTACCAGTAGCTCATCTCAAAAATGAAATATCCTCCCGCCTTTCCCACAGAGAAATCAGAGACCAAATGGATCAATTTTCTTCCCCACCACCACAGAGACATTAGACCTGAGAGATACACTGAAGTATCTTGTCTCCCATATGCCTCCCTGCTCAGCACCAGTTGGAAGAATATGTCTTGAGTGCCTGGTTAGAGTCTGTTTCCTTCTGGAAATTGCAGTCTGGACCTTCCTGCATTGAAATGGATACAAGGCACATTTCAGAAAGTTAATGGAACACAAGTCCCAGTCTTGAGAACTTAAAAGCAATTACAACTGCCCAGTTCCTGTCTATACCGTCATGACTTTATTCTTTGCACTGGCATAATTTTCTATTCCAGGAAACTTCCTGGAAACGCTTACGTAGGAAGATGAAATTACAAGTAACTTTATGGCTTGTGTCAGGAGCTTCCCTAAAATCTATTTATTAAAGAACAGACCACTCAACTAGTCCTCATCATCCCCTTCTTGGCCGATAGATTGCTTACTTTGTCCCATCAAGCAACTCTTTTCTCACCAAACAATTGAGTATCTTTATGACTCCCTTCAAATTTTCTTCTTTCTGTGTTCACCAATTCTAACCCCACCCCAGCCAAAACCTTTGTCCTCCTCTCAGCTGCTACTGAAACACTGTCAGAACTGTGCAGTAGATTCTCCCGCTGCCGTAAGCTATAAACTCAGCTTCAGTTTGTCAATGGGTTATGTTGGTGGTCTTTTGAGACAGTTAGTACTTGATGGTTTTACCCACAAAATGTAGAAAGTACAAATAGTTGCCATATTCATATGTTACTATCAAAGCAATTTATAATCTAAATATCGATTCCCTTATATAATATTTCTCAGACCTAAAATTCCCAAAGCCCAATAAATAAAATCATCTGGAAATTTTGGTCAACAGTGAAGATTTCTGGACCCACTAAGATGAATTCTGATTCATTATGTCTGGGATGGAATCAGGGATATTCAGTTCCAGCCTCAGAGGTAACAGGCTAATGGTCCCCAGACCGTTTTGGAGAAACAGTGATCTAGACCCACATGGCTATTTGCAACCAGACAGTAACAGAGATTGTTATATGGGGAAAGAGGTGAAGGAAATATGTATTTTCTTGTTTCAGCAAAATCAAATACGAGTCATCCCCGGTGACACACTTAGGTTAATTCTATGAACTTCAACTCAGCTGAGAACATAATCTCTATCCAATGGTTGATCGAGATCTTATGCTGCCATTTCCTATGTGGGGGATTAGGGGTTGCAGTTGGCAAATCACCACTCATAAAGACTATTTCCTCTTGAGTAGCATCTAAAAATATTTTTTTCAAACATTTAAATCAAAGTGCTACACTGACATGCATATTTCTCCAAGTATTTTCTTCTCCAATTTTATAAAGCCTCCCATGTATCTCTTTGTTCCCTTATTGCCTCTAACATCCCAGAATTGCCATGCTAAATCAACTCTAGTCTCTGACAATGGACTTGACTCCACTTTCTGCCTGAACTCGTAGGGGACACATTCACATCCTTGCATCCTGCATGGTGCCAGGTCCTGGTCTTTCTACATTTGTTCATTCTCTGGTAGGATGTCAAGGTTCTGCTGGTCATTGTTACCCGGGTGGCTGCTTCCTGCTCAGGCGTGAGGTGGGCCTTGGTATCTGTCTGGCACAGAACACTTTCCTTTTGCCCCTTTGTGTTTGTTCCAGGCAGAGTATCCACCTCAGCACGTTGATGACACACACATTCTCACTCTCGGGACGTCTGTGCGGGGCAGACATGTTTATTGTTCAATGTTCAGTTGCTGGGCATTTAGCCACAGGCACTACATCCCTTGCTTGAGATACATTCATTTGCTCAGGCACACTCTGTTCTTGTCATATGCCACCTCAGGGGTCACTGTGAGTACATGGATGAGATCTGAGTCTGTTAGGTGCATTCTTTATGGAGCAAGGCACACACACTTTGCGTCCTTTGTCAGGGTGACTGCCCAGCAGGTGTCCTCAACACACTTAACACCTAACATTTTCTGACTCCTGAGTCATGAATCTACCTGGCCCATCCGTGCCCTTCACAACACCCTCCACTCCTGGGAAGCTCCCCGACTAATGCCTGGAGTCATCTGCACCAATCTTCTAGACGCCCCTCCTCAAATCTGCCAAACCTTTAACTGCCACTTTGTGTGGTGCTCACCCAGAGTAATCAAGGAGACTGATCCAGGGCCACTTGCCATCAGGTCTGCACACACATGTATGCCCCTTGTGGCATACCCTGAAGCTCAGCTTATCTCCCGGTGATATGTTATTTATATATCTAGAACTCTATCTCTTTGACATTTGGGTATGGGACTGGCTATTTATTCATGTATTATCATTATTTTATGCAGTCTGTGCTCTCACCCTGTGCCTCCCCAGTTGGACAGATCTTTTAACCACGTGTACTAACTAACTTATGTTAGGTGACTTTCTGGGTCTTTGGGGTTTAATTAATTCTACTATTACATATATATCTTTGACTTAAAATACAGAGACTAATTGGTGTGATAGGCAGCCTTTTTGGTCACTTGTATAAGTTAGTTTCTTCAGAAGCTGACCTTGGTAGGAGAATTCACGAGCGGGAATTCAGTAAGAACGTACTCTCCAGGGAGATCCGAAAGGAGTGGGAGCAGCATACCAGAGAAGCCTGGAACCAATGTCTGGACCGTCTCATCAGGAGAAATGCATGTCCTCTGACCAGGACACTTGAATTGCCCTGACCCAGGGTGCATCGTATGTGTTCTGCTTGAACCCTGACCTTTAATAATAAAAACCAATTACACATTCTGCTGAGGAGAGGCACTTCAGCATAGATTACCTGGAGCTGTAGAAGGGGGGCCTCTAGGAATAACAGAACATAGAATATTCTGTGTCATTATTCCATTGTCCTCCAGATAATGTGGCCGTTGCGTGTCTTTGAAATGGTGTATGCTGGAAATGAATATATTCTCCTCTGAAATCCCTGAAATTATTAAACCTATTTATAAAGCCTATAACTTCTAATTGGTTCTAAATCACCACTTCCCAAACTATATATAATCTAGTACAATCTTCCATTTCCAATTTTGCTCTATTTCTATTAGAAAACATTTGGATTTTCCTAAAACATATTTACTGTTATTTACAATTTATCTTTTTGATTGAGGATATTAATTAAACATGGCAACCCATCTAAGTTTTCCTATATTTTTCACGTCATTATTTCTGCTAGGTATAATCTTTGTATTTACAATTTGCAAACTCATTTTACTGTTAAATGTCTTGTCTCAAATTCTCTTCCTGATTGGGTTAGCATAACTGCAATACTTGGCATAGTTTTTTAATTTTGTTTATGGGAATGTTTTCATGATTACCTTTTAATACATTTTGAAATTCTGCAGGCATTTTATCTGATCCAGAGTAGGACTTAATGCCAGGCACTCTGCCATCCTAAATTTCATCATCTTATTTTACTTATGTTTTGCTAGAATTCATAGGACTCCAATGTTAGATAGTTCCTGTAAGACTCTGAATTTGCAAAGGATATCTGTTCTTATGTTTTCCTCAAATCTCTCTTCCATAATTGTCAGATAGGGTGAAAACAAAACAAAATGAAACAAAATAATATGTAAGGGAACTTTATGTGTCAGTTGGTGGTTTAAAAAAAAAAAAGTGGGAAGTACCCCAGGGATTTACTTGAATATTGCAATATGTCACGTAAGAGAAGCTCTTCCAAGTTCTGGTGTCACTGGCTAATGTGAAGAAAAAAGGAAGATTCATGGGAGAAATGAGTCACAAATTTCAGTTTTCATCATGGAACAACAAAGTTATCAAATTCTTAGAGCAATCTCATAGACCAAAACAGACTTCATGGGACATAGGAAACCAAAATAATCCTGCAATCATTAAAAATAAGAACCAGAAATTTAATATCTTCCTTCAAAGATCATAGCAGCTTCCAAAGGGGCAAGCCATGAGGCGAAGGGGCCGAGGGAGGGAGTGATGAGAATATTTGGCAGAAGATTGCAATCAAGAGGTGACCCCAGTGCCAAGGCTCTGGGGCAGGAGCATGCCCAGGGTGTCTGAGAGACGCTGAGGAGGCTGGAGTCCTGGAGCAGAGGGAGACCGGAGGGGTGGGGTGGGGGGGTGGCGGTAGTGGGAGGTGACATCACTGGCCTTCCGGGAGGCACAAATCACCTAAGCCCAACGACTAACTTAGGAACCTTGTCATCATCTACAACCCGGCCATCTTGCTTCTGAATATACTGCAGAGAAATGCAACCATATGCACAAGATGGCTGATCCCGGAATACCCGACCATCTCAATTTTTATAGCCAGGGAACCCCAGACACAATCTAGTGCCACCAGCAGGAAAGTGGCTAACTGCGTTGTGGTGTCTTTCCACAATGGAATGTGATAGACGAGTTCTAGAACTGCATCTACCCACATATCAGTAACTGGCATAAACAGTGTCATTTATCTGAGTTTTGTTTAACACTGTGTGTGTGTGTGTGTGTGTGTGTGTTACTAAATTTTTTAGAACCTTAAAAAGAATGGAATTGATTGCAAGGATATAATGAAGAGATTTCAATTTTATGAGTTGCCTAAAAGTGCAGAGGGTGTGTTTTGCCACCTAACTCTATTAAGGACTCAAATTGGTTGAACTGCACTTACTCTTACTGCTGGAAATCAAGAGTTCCTCTTCAGTGGGTTTTTAAAAGACAATTTTAGGGTTTCCTGGCCCCCTGAGATGTTATTAATCTCTGGTTGGGGGAGCTGGCAGACGGATTCTCTCTCCCCCTCCCCATTCTACCATCATTACTAAATGTTCTCAGAGCTGGGACGATTGTTGGGGAATACTCAGAAAGAGCTAGAAGAATTACCTCATTTATTCTGTATGCCCAGATAGCTTCCTAGAATAGACACTCAAAGAAACTGGATCACGTGATTCAATGCTGAGCGCCTGATACATGCCATGTGTCCGTTCAGGAAAAGGTGGGTCACTGTGTATACGAACCAGAGAAGAGTGCTTTCTGGGTGAATGAAACCTCCCAGATTTAGGATTTTATTTACGTAAATGTTTGCATGTCTTAATGTGATTTTATAATTTTCTGGGTGTTTTGCACGACACACAGTGGTAAGGTAGCTTTACGACACACAGTGGTAAGGTAGCTTTACCTGCTCAGAGACCGGGTCCATTTCCCCCTTTCTTTTCCCACGACTGTCCTTTGGACCCTTGGCCCCAGCCGCCCGTGCCACCCTCGCAAGCCCACCACTGCAGAGGTTCGTTCTTCTACATCTTGGAATTCAGAGAATTTGACAGAATCCCTCATGACTAAATCATGTGTCAAAGTGACCTGAAGGAAAACCTGCTAAGGGGAGGAAGTGGGGGGGAAGCTCTAAAAACTAAACTTCTACACGCACTTGAACTGTGTCTTACGGCTTCTGAGAGTACAGCAGTGCCGCCCACAGCACTGGATCTCTGGTGTCCAAATCCATGTAGTTCTAAAGCCAAATCAAATTGAAACAAAGATCGACAATTTTTAAAATATCTTTTGTCTTCAAACCTCATTTGGTGATTAAGTACCTCCTCTTCTTACATGAACTGTTTGTGTATCTCATTTAGTGTAAATATCCAGGTTTAACTGGAAATAGGAATGTATTTAATGACTAGGTGCAGCCCCAGATACTGACGGGCTGCCAGTGTTAAATGCCCAATCTTGCTTGCTTGCTTTCTTAAAATCTGAAAAACACTGAATTCTAAAGCAAATCTGGCTGAAGCATTTCCAGTAAGAGAACTTATCAGCCCCCCATTTTGTCTACATCAGTGCTTTCTTTCCTGCTTCCTGTAGTCCAGATACTAGCATGGAACACTATCCTTTTGTAGCAAAACAAAACAAAACAAAACAAAAAAGCGACCTATTTGTACTCCACTGCACTCAAATCTTAAGAAGGATTGCAGTGTTTGGCGCCTGGGTGGTTCAGTCAGCCAAGCTTCTGACTCCTGATTTAGGCTCAGGTCATGATCTCAGGGTCATGAGAGGTCGTGAGATTGAGCTTCAAATCGGGCTCTGTGCTGCACGTGGAGCCTGCTTAGGATTCTCTCTCTGCCTCCCCCCTAACCCCCACTCTCTCTCTAAATTAAATTAAATTAAATTAAAAAAAACTGCAGTGCACTAAACAGTTTTGAACAAGTTGTTATATAGGATCTCTTTATTTGAAGTATTTAGCAGATTTCAGCTGTGAATGTTTAGAGTTTTAGTTAATCTTCTCACACTGGAGTACATAATTATTAAGCATGATGGATTATTCCACATTCAGCTTAAATAATTTAGACTAGCACATTCAATAGTGTAATGGTAGGCAACTTGACTTTCAAAATGATGGTACGCATTTCTGAAAATAACTTTTTACTTTAAATTGTAGTTCACTATTTTCCATTTCAAAAACAGAAAAAAAAAATGTGAAGAGGCTGTTGTGAGCTCCAGGTAGCAATGGGGATTGTTTCACTTATATTGTAACTCACACCTGCAGGCCAAGGGTGAAGAGCACTCACATAAACGTCTCGAGAAGCTGTTTTGAAGTAACCAAATCAAAATTTCATAGTGAATTCAGTTTTACTTGCTTCTCCTAAATAAGACAAATTCTATATTGAGTACGCTCTTCAGAGAGGGTAAAAGTCACACCCTTTTTTGGACTGATAAAAAACGAAGAGTCAGACGCAGTGAGAAGAGTAGGCATTTTTAAAGCAACCCCTTGCTGCAGAAGGAGCAATCCAAAGCGGAGTTTCAGTTTTAAATAAAAATGCTAAGAGATCACACAGTGTGCATATAAAAGGCAAGATCTCCCATTTACTGCACCTGAAGAGAAGAGAGCCGTTGCTTCAGATACAAGAGTGGAAAGAACTGAGTCTTTTATTCATTAGCCACTGAGCCTGGGAAAGGCTCTGTCATCATAGTTCTGGCTCAGCCTGAACCCGAAACTGGCGGCACTACTTGGAGCAAGAATAATGTTAATAATCATAATGTCTGCAGCTAACACCTATTATGTGTCAGGTAGGGTCATTTCTCATTTAATTCTTGCAGTGTTGTCTCCAGTGTTTAGGAGTAACTGAAGCTTAGAGGGACTGCCAGGAGGCAGTGACTAAGGTGTGATGAGCAGCCTCGGTGTCTCTAAATCTCACTAGACCATGTCTTTTTCCCAGAGAAATTGGGTCAAAATGCCTACTATCTCCCTCCCACCTTCCCCCACCCCCCAGCAATCTGACTTTCAAGTATTTTCTAACATATATGTGCAAAGTTGTACTTGATACGGCTCAGTGATACTAACAACAACAAAAATCCCTGACGTGTCTTTTAAAAGTAAGATGATAATGGTATACAGTTAATTAATTTAATAAATACTGATTAAATTCTCATAGTGGGCCAGGTTTATGTTTCATAGAGATCAAATCCAGATATGGTCCCCACCTTCGTGGAACTGCTGGAGAATGAGAAATATTAATTAGTCACATTAACAGATACATAATACAGACAAATCAAATGACTGTAATTCTGAGTGAGCAGATAAAACTGGGTGAGGCTTATCAGGGAATGATGACCAGAGGAAGCTGGGCTGGTACGAAGATTTGCAGGTGCTAGCTAAGCGAACGAGTATCATTCCAGGCAGAGGCGGACAGCCTGACCAGGGCAGAAAGAACGCAGACTTCCAAGGAACTGAGAAGTATGGTGGGGCCGTGCACCAAGAGCAAGAAAGAACACAGAGGGAAAGTAGACAGGAGCCAGACAAGGGAGGGTGTCCTGGGGTCCCGTGTGAGCAACAGTAGACTTCATTCTCAGAGCTATGGGGCGCCATCAGCGAATCTGACAGGATGAAATATACCTTGAAAGTGGTCACTCCAGCTCCAGTCTGGAGAACTGGATGGAGCAAACAGAGTACGTGAAGGGACACTGGTTAGGCCGTGTCAGTAGCTGAGAGATGATGTAGCTTGGGCCAGATTTTGCAGGGGACATGGAAAGAAATAGATGGGATTGAGAAATGTTTTGGAGGAAGAACCTGACAGGCCTTTCTGAGGAACTGTACGCGGGGTGAGGGTGGGAAGGAAAAGTCAGATGATCTCTAGATTTCTGTACTGCATGACTTTCAGAGATTGGAAACACTAAAAATATCAGGTCTGGAGGAAAGTCATAATTTTGGTCTTGAAGTTGGATTTGTGATTCCTTCAAGACATCCAAGTGAGCGTACCAAGGCAGGGTTGGAGCCAGGGCTTGTGCTTAGGAAGCCGCGGTGGGAAGGAAGGTGGTGTGCAGGCTGGGGGAAGACGGGGGGAGAAGCAGCTTCCTCAGAGGGTCCCTCAGTGGCCGGACATCCTAAAAAGGGCTCAGGAGACCTGCTGCCCCGCAGAACAGAGGGAGGAGCTGGGAGTGGCCGAGAAGGAGTCAGGGGATGTACGGGCACCGCACATAGAACCAACACTGTGTTGGTCCTACTAGAGGGGTGTCCCTCCTACTAGAGGGGTTCCTCCTACTAGAGGAGTTCACACACTGGCCCCGTCGGCAGCAGCCGTCTGGGCAGAGCCTGGGCTCCTTCCTTTTCTAGATGTGGCTTCTAAAGCTCTGAGCGGGAGAGTGGCTGGAACAGGGCCCTCAGCTAGTCCAGCACCACGCCTGACCCTTCCCTCAGAAGGTCACTGCCTTCCCCACCCTCTGTCACACAAGTCAGCACAGGGCCGGCTCCCCAAATCCTAGACTTTTCTTCCAGATTGTGCTGCGGCTTGCACAGAGGCGACAGTGCCCACGTGTGCATCACCTGCTGCTTCGAGCCCCTCCAGTCGGTAGTCAGAGCTTGGTGTCGCCTGGCTCACCCAGGGTCCTTGTCCCTGCGCCCAGCGGTGTTCTCGCGTAGTAGCTGGCTTTCAGGCTGTGACGAGAAGCCCCTCGGTGCCGACGGGACGCGCTGTCATGCTGGGCGAGCTCTGGGTTGTTCGTGGGAATTAGCAAGTGGGGATGGAAGGGATGCCCCTGGTGGGGTGAGGGAGACGAGCAGGGGAGAGGCAGAGAGAAATGTTTTGTGACTGTGCGGTGTGGGGTGAGGGGCTGCAAGTTAAAAAGAAAACGCCCCAGAGATTTCATTTGTTGCAAATTGCAATTAAAGGGTATCCATTTTTTTTACATAACTTTAACTGAGAAAATTAGAGTTAAAATGATAGGGGAATAACATTCCCTGCTTATTTACTGACTCTCAATAAGGTAAATACATTAAAGTGTAGTATTTTAACAAGAGAAAATGTAGGAAATGTCAACAGGAATAAAATCTAGAGTAGAAAAGTCAAGAGAAACCTCGAATATGAAAGCCATATATTTGGCCAGTAACACTGGGCGTGAGAAGCAAAAATGAGTCAGGTATCAGAAGAGACTCTTAACAACATGTCCAGAGGACACTAAGCTAATTGTAAGAAATAGATGTATATGTGTGTGTGTCTTGTGTGTACGTATGTGTCTGTATTATTAACACAGTGCTCAACACACAATAAACCCATAATAAGTCCTAACTACCACATACACACAGATACACACCCGTAGACACAGGACTTGAGGCCCCATGCTGCTTGGGGCCTGACACCTTCTTTTTTAATCAAATTGTTCAGTAAGACAGACACTATTGTAATAAATGGGCCAACTGAAAAAGTTAAACCAAAATTTATTTTTTCTTATATGCCTCAAAGAGAAATAATATCAAAGAGAAAGGAGTGAGATTACAACACTGCTAAGCTACTGTGAAAGCTTAAGAACCTCTGGTATCCACTATGAATAAAAACATGTTTTCCCAAATACTGTCTTTAAAAACTGGGAACACCCACAGCCCAGAGACAGTGGCCCTCAGCCTGGCGCTGTCTATGGGTACGCTCCGTGTATGATGTGGTGTCATACAGGAAAGCGAGTTTCTAGAATTCTTGGTGCGTACATCAGAGAGGTACTTTCCTCAGCGTTCTTTGTTCGGCATAAAGAGTTGCTAGGAATGAATCAGGACGTGCATATCTGAGTAGGTGAAATTCTGGGGTCCTGCCATCCAGAGCGTGGTCCTGGCGCCTGTGGAAATGCTTCTCCACCACGTGGGAGCCTAATGCTGCCCCGGAAGTGGGACCGAAACCCGGACAGCATTACACCCGTTCTCAGTGGAACGGGTATCTTAGGGTTAAATCAACGTCCCATCTCTCCTGTGTGAGAGCGTTCTGGAGAAGAGGCCGTTTCCGTTCCTGCCCACTCCCTTCCACAGCTGCCCACGGTCAGAACTAGGCTTAGAGCCTGGTGAAAACACGTCCTGTTCCTACCAGTGATGGTGCCTCAGGCAGAAACCTCAGGGAGAGAACCACTTAGTGCCTGTGACCTCTGTACATGAGAAACTGCTTCTTGAGGCCGAGGAGCTGGGCTGGGGGAGGACCTGGTGCCCTCCCAGTCATCACTGGCAGGGTGGCCCTGCAGCCCCTGCTCTTTGTATACCTAGGACATTCAAGGACCTTTAGAGAGGGATCCATGGCTGAGGAAGTTCAAAAAAATGTTATTTGACAAATTGTGATACAGAAAGAACCTCCTTGAATTCCATTGATACTTTTTAGTTGGGAGAATTCATGTTGTCACAATTAGCATGACTATTTGGGGGAGTGTTTAGGTTTGTATTTGCAAGAATACTAACTGATTTGGTTGACAGAGCCAACTGATACATATTTGGTTGAGCCCGGGATTATTCAGCTCACTCTGCCCTTTTATCTGCATGCTCATCATTCCTACTTCTGAAATACTAATTTTGCGTGCACGAGAAAGTTCTACTTTAGGAATGGATTGCATCTGAGCCTTTAACGTGTAGGTCATTTCTTTAGGATTTGGAACACATACCCCAATAAAGACAATGACGAAGAATACAAATAGAGATGACTCCTACAGTCATTTTATTAGTGCTTAATTTTAATTGAAATAGGCTACCGTGGGGGCTGCTTTGAGGACTACATCTGTAAAAAGAGAGTGAAAGGAATGAACAAACTTGGCTTTGTGGGTACTGTGTTTCTCAGCACAAAAGAGCACCTGTTCTTTACCTCCCATCCCTACACCTATTGTAAGCCTTGGTGGCCCCGATTCTCCAGTCCACAGCGGGAGAGGCATCCAGGAAAGTTGTTCAGGAGATGAGTGGGCAGAATAAAAGTGGGCTTACAGAGAAGAAAGAGTAAAACGCTCCAGTCAGTCTGGGTACTCAGTATAGGCCAAATTTTCAAATATCTAGACTGTTCTAAATGGATAGTAATTTGGCCAGCATCCAACTTTAAGGATCAAAGAAGTGAAGGTCATTCTGTCAGTCTATATTTGCATGATACTTTTATGATGTGAAAAGTATTTTTATCTACCTTATAGAATTTAATTTGTCCCAAACCTTGTGAAATGGTTGTAACTTACAACTGTAACATTGATGGAAATAACCAAGGTTTAGAAAATACACTTACTGTATCCAAGCCAGAACTAAACCCAGATTTTATGATTCTAATCTATTCACTTAGAGCATAATTACTACCTAAGGAGAACACATCCACTCTTACAATGCTTTGGTCAGAGTGAGGACAAATTTTAATTGCTCAGTCTGCGCTTTTTTACCTTTTTTTTTTTTTAAAGAAAGAATATCTTGATAAATTATCCTGGTCCTGCTGCAGATGCTAAAAATCGGTCCTCATGTCTCTGCCTCAGGAAGACTGGCTTTATGCGCTCATGTGTGTCTTCTCCTTTGAGAAAAGTCCCCAGACGTCCAGCACGGAGGGAAGTGCCTGAGAACCGTAGGCACCAGGCAGCCCTGTGCTCTGCCTCTTTACAATGAAGTGACCCTAAGGTCTTCAGGGATCGAGCCCAGCAGAACCTCATCTTCTTTTGTGTAGCATATGTCTTGGTGCTCCCCAGCCTTCCCATTGAGTTAGTCTGCCCCACATCAAGGCCCCCATGAATGTAGACTCTAGAGATTGCGTTTGATAATTGTTCAATAAACTTTGAATTTTACTTCAAATCTATCAATGCAGAAGGATCCTGCTAAAAAATCAGTTAAGCACATTTCTGGAGGGTATTTATACACACGGCTTCCAAAAAAGATTATTCTTTGTAAATAGCAAGATGGCTTTTTCATGGTAGCTCAAAAGAACTCAGTTCAGCAATCGTGACCCAAGTCACACACGCCCCTATGAAATGAAATAGAGTTATGACCTAATCAGGGAAAGAGGGCTGAGGCTTCCTAACCTGTCGCATGGCAGAAGTTCTACCTACCTATGTGCAATTGGAAATAATGCAGTCCTTTTCTGAAATCCCTTGACAACCGTGTTTGCCCCATACACCCAAGAAACAGATGCCAAGGTGGCTTAAATATGCAAGAAATTTATTGGGTAAAGACTAAGACAAAATGAAGAAAGAGCCAGGAGGGGCTGGAAGAGCCCTTAGAATACTCACCAGTCGGACCCTGCTTATAAGAGAGAGGGACAAAGGAACGAAGGTTGGAAGAAAGTGTCTTGGGTGGCCAGGAACTTCTCAGAAAAGTTCAGCCAAGCTCCCAGCAGTCCTTGAGTCAAAGGTGTCTGTCGAGTCCTGAGTCCCTGGGGAAGGGCCAGCCTTGGTGTCCCTGTCACGTGCAGACATTGCTAGGAGAAGCCCGTGGGAGTTTGGCCTTGAGGTGATGATTTCAGGTGACAGCAGCAGGATCCTTGATCATTTGGAGATCTGAGAGGTGCATTCTGAAGGCCACCACCGCGCCTTTCTGATAAGACAAACAATCATGAAAACGATGTGTGGTTGGCTGAATAATCCCCTCTCTCTGAGATGTCCACGTCAGATTCCCTGAAACCTGCAAATGCTTCCTTGCTCGGCAAAGCGGCTTGGCACGTGCTGGAGATAGGGGGACTTTGCTGGGTTGTCTGTGTGGGACCCGTGTCATCACTAGGGTCCTCGTAAGAGGGAGGCAGGTGGATCAGAGTCAGAGTAAGAGATCAGAGAGAGTGAGCTTAGAAGATGCCATGCTCCTGGCTCTGAAGGAGGGGAAAGGAGTCTGAGCCGAGGAGTGCAGAAGCTTCTAGAAGCTGGGAGGGGCAAGTAAGTTGGTTCTCTCACGGGGTGTTCAGACTGTTCACTTCAGCCTGGTGAAGCCCACTTCTGACATCTGACCTCCAGAACTGGAAGACTGTAAATTTACACTGTTTCAAGCCACAAATTCGTGGTGATCTGTTACAGCAGGAATAGGAAACGATGACGTGTCATTCACTAAAGGGAGCAAGCCAGAGGAGACCAACACGGTGCTGTGGAGTTCTAGTGGAGACAAGTCACTTCCGATTATTTGCAGTAGTTATGTTCTACAAAGTTATCACAAATAATGAATTAGCAAATACTGAACCATTGCTCCTAGGGAAATACAGGGTTAGGTTCCTGAGAACTTCTAGTAACAGCATTTTTGTATTTTTGTCAACCGATCAGTATATAATTTTGCTTGATGTGTGTTTCTGTTTAAAGAAACCTTATTCAATATAGAGTACTGATTCATTAACATTGACCTGAACAGCACTATACCTCGTACCTGAATGAAGCTTACCTAATGCACCGATTTTCTCTCTAATGACATCTTACCACCTTCTTGCACTCAGGAACACCAAGCAGCACTTTGGCACATGCTTGTGGACGATTTTAAGCAGCAAAATCACCAACAAAAAGCACAGAAATATGAAAAACGTGACATAAATCAGACCATGAAAAGGACACTTGTCCACCTTGAGAGAGTGAAAACAAGAAGCAGAACATTGCTGTGTCCAACCTGAGCTGGGAATGTGCCCGTGGAGTGACTCAAATATTGTACGGCTCTGCACATGTTCCTGAGTGACCACGGAAGACTTTCAGGGTCATACACAGGTTTTAGAGAGTAGACAGATTCATACATACAAAATCTGTGAACAATGAGGATTGACTATATTTCCTTTGGGCCAAATGTAGCATCTTAGGTTAACAGTAGTGGATATCTTCTGTCAACACAACTTCTGATAGTAGTTAACATGGGGATTCCTGGAATTTTCGTGTTCGGCAAACGAGTGTTTTGGATAGTCAGTATGGGAAGTGCGTGGCCTCAGCCGCAGGTGAGGGCTGACCTGTATACTCTGGATTGGCAGTCGAACGTGCCTTTGGCTCCTGGCTGATCTCATTCTGCTGCATCCCATTTCTTCCATACATATGGATTTGAAAACGGTGCCACATAACAGTTGATGATTCATTCTAGAAAACAACCTGAAGATTTAAAGCGTTAAAAATTATGCAGAAAGGCAGCATAATATCGGGCAGGTGAGGCCAAGTGGGCCGGAAGTTCTACATTTTCCCTTCAGTCTTGTCACAGACTGGCTATTGGACCTTGGGCGCATTCTGACCTCTGTGAAATTATAAACTCATTTATTTGCAAAATGGGGGCTACACTACCACGTCCTTCAAAAGAGAGTCTAATGATCAGTGAGATAATGAAAGTGTTTTGTAAATAGTCCCATAAAATATACATGCGTATGCGTGCATCTGAGTGTGTGCGCATATAAACTTGAGCCTTTTCACTAGCACCTCTTCCATCACATCTGTCGCCCTTCTCCCACTCTGGTTCTCTTAAAGCTTGTGCATTATATGCACAAGTATCTGAAGGATAAATGGCTGCTGAGAAGCAGAGTCTGGAAGAGGCAGGCGTGGGCAGGGGCAGGTGCGAACCTGGGGTGCAGATAGGACATGAGCAGTCTGTGTGGGAGGGCAGGGAGGATGTGGGCTGGGTGTCGCTTGCGCAGGAGATGTAGGTGCCTACTTGCCCTACGGGGAAGGGATGCAGGATCACAGCCTTAAAGTATCTTGTTTTCTCAGCTAAATCTAGAACACACTGCCTTCTTAGACGTGCCCTGTATTTCACTCACATATTCTGTGGAGGAAACCTGCAGAGTTTCCCATCAGCCAGGGACGCAGGGGCTGCAGAGCAGGACCGCTTCATGATGTGTTCTCCGCACAGGTTGTTGGTCCCCGAGCTGCCAGCCGATTCTCTCAGGGAAACAGCACTGAGTGCTGTGAACCTGCTTCCTCAAAGCACTGAGGCCTCAGAGTAGAATGTGTGCTGCATGCACTTCAAACACATCCCGACGAGGCCTGGGCCCCCAGTGTTCTTTCTTGGTTCTGAAGCAGATGGAGGTTGGGGGGGGGTGGATATGAAGCCAGAGGCATGGGCTCTCCAGGCCCAGGCTGGCCCTGAAAAAGAAAATCTGTCACTGCCAGTGTTCACCCCCCCTTGACATGTGCAGAGCCCTCTGGAGAGTGTGAAGGATGAAACAAGGTGATTCAAAGAGAGGCAGAAACAGAAAATGCGACCAGAGGTCTGCTTCTCCTGCAGACCGCGGCGGGTTGGCCTCACTGCGGTGCACAGGACATTTCCTCATCCCACGCTCAACAGGCGTAGAACAGGACCGGGTTTGCTTTCCCCGAGGAGATCCAGCCCCAACCAGCAGAGTCACCTGAGAAGGTCTCTGGTTGTCACACTCTCTTCCCCCTCGTGGGTAGCTGGTCGGTAAGGACAGAGCACCGCTTGTGGTCAATCTTTAGCGAGACAATTGAGAAAAACACTGCGGCTCGCTGAGTAGTAGGGAGCGCATGAATAAGATTGACATTATAGAGGCCGAACGATGGCAGTTGCTGTGAGGTTAAGAGAAGTAAAATTCTGAGAGAATTTAACAAAACAGAACTAACTAAGCTCGGTGACCAGATAGATGGGGTTGAAGGAGAGAAGGCACGTTAGATTTTGCCCCCTTGGATTTGATGTGCTGGTGGGACTCCTAAGCGGAGGGACTCAGTAGGAAGTTTGATACATGGGCCAGGAGCCCACGAGTGGCCGTGCTCTGGTATGTTAGGGGCAACGACATACCACTTTGCTTGGAAGCAAGTGGAGGAAAAGAGAGAGATCACCCAGGGACAGCATGTGCTGGACGAGGGCCCTCTCCTTCTGTGCCGTGCGGGTTCTGTGAACGTCTCCCAGCCCCTATGTCCTGAAGGCCAGGAATAGATTCTTTCTGCATTACCTGTATCTGACACAAATGTTTTTATAATAATCTGTTGCCCGTTCCCCTCTTTTATTCAGTAAAATATCCATTGCATGCCTGCAATATGCCAGGCTCCGATCCAGTCAGTCTCTGGCAATATATTTGGTATATACAGTAAAGTATATTTTAGAAGAACAAACTAATTTATGAATGAACAAATTCTTCATGGAGCTTTAGATTTGTATTAGTTAAATAAAATAATTCCACTGGACTTCCGTATGACTGCCCCAGAGTACTGCTGAATCCTTAGCAAAAAGCTGTTGACCAGTAACTACATGTTGATGTTCCCTAGAAAGTAACTTGGCCTTAGTTTAGGATGGAACTCTAGTCCCCCTCTGCGGCCCAGTTGAGATGTGAGCAAGTTCATGAGCTACGTTGGATGTATTCTCATACAGCTATGTCTGGACATTCCTACTGGAAGTCTGTGGTGATGATGCAGGCTCTCTCTCTGAGGAAAACACAACCTGTGTCTGGCTTTTGTTTCTCTTTTCTCTTTCTGCAAAGCCTTGCAATCTCTGCTTTATTGTTTTCTTTCATAATCTCCTGATTTCAGCCCCTCAGTCCCGTGCACAGCTGTGGCTGGCATCAGCTCTGTCCTGGACTGTCGCTGACAGACCATAGCAGCCGAGGACACCAGCTACAAGTTTCTAAGGGTGTCTAGATGGTGGGGGCTGATACCGGTCTTAGGCAAAACCAGGGTCAAGGCCAAGTCGTGGATGGCTAGCACACACATGAGCAGGTCGTTAAACCAGGTGGATCTGGAAGGCCTAAGGTGCTTCCCTACATGCAGGTTACACAGATGCCATGTCAGGGGGTAGGGCTTCTGAGGGAGGCTTGTTCTGATGAAAATTGTTCCATTGTTTCTTCCTTTATTTTTCACAGAGTGATCTTGTTTCTGCCAGCCTGGCTCACTTTATCAAATGTCCTTCTCCACAAATGACCCCCTGTCCAGATATGCGTGTCATTTGTTGTCTTCTGCATGGGTTTGTCTTCCTTGGAGGGCTTGTGGTCAGCCTTCTCTGCGTCTTGAGTTGATCTCCATTAGGATAATGCTCATTCAGAGAGTCACACTCCCAGGAGAGGGGCGTTCTGGAAGTGGAACTTAGGCCTATGTCTCCTGCTGACCTCGAACTCCAAATGTTAGAAATAGTCCATAGCTGCCTCCAGATCCTAAGCTGCCCTCCATACAAACATGTCCATATAATATATCACTCAGCCAATTTTCTCTTGATCTTGTTATCAACTGGCATCAATTCTCAGGAGAACAAGGTTACTAGCAAGATCCCCATTCTAATGAGTACCCCTGAGAGGGGTGTGTGTGTGTGTGTGTGTGTGTGTGTGTGTGTGTGTGTGTGTGTTGGGATGATGGTGTTGCTGTTGTTATTTTAACTACTCAAACATTTTAAGATATGTCCCCTAGAACTAATGTTGGATTATTAATGAAAATTACTTTTATTGTAGTGCTGATATTTCACTCTTTCAAATAAAGTTTCTCTTTTAACCTTCTTTGACAACTAATCATGTTAGTTGAGTCTGTGTTTAATGAGATACAAAGGGCAGTGACTAAGACTTAAAACATAAATATTCTGGTCCAGTGTTGTGACTTACTGACTGTGATCTTGAGGGGGTCACAAAACCACTGAACCTTAATTTTTTTTCTTAGCGAAAAACAGCACAATCTTTTCCCAACCGGCACAGATATTTTAAAAAATAAGTTAGATAAAAATGTTCAAATTGCTTGTTAACTCTGTTGAGCAGTATAAATGAAAGACAGTTGTGATGTCACTGTCATCCTCTTTGTAACTACTTAATTCTCTTGACCTTGTAGTTGCCTTTCTGTAAACTTTCATGAAGATAGAGATAGCATTTGAATGCATATGTTGTACACAGTCATATTAAAACACCCAGCACAGAGTGTGATCCAGAGAAGGCACCCCATAAATACTAGGTGCAGAATTTAATGGAACATGTCTAGCATTTAAAAGAAAAGGCAGAACAAAATGAAATGAACGAAATGAAAACAGACTCTTGGTGCAGCACAGCCAGTAAAGTTGGGGACACCTGTGCTGCTGTTGTGATTTGTCTGCCAGAGATGCGCGTGTGTATGTGCATTTGTGTGAATCCCAGGGTATAACACACTCATGCTACCTACCCAGAGACATGGTCAAAATGTGTTAAAAAAAAATAACTATGTCTCTAGACAAGAGGAATGTAGATTTTCAAATCTATGGCGCATTCCACAATAGACAATATGAGTGAAGAAAATTCCATGTTGGAAGTAGTCAGGGTACGTCCCAGGAGAGGGTATATCTGCACAAGTCAGGCTCTTTCCTTTTCTCCTCTCAGAAGATATATAAAAGCAACAGGGAGAATGTAAAAAAAGATAAAAGTACAAGCTCCACTTTTAGTTGAATTTAGCCACACATAAAATCCGCAGATTTCTAAAATATACATAAAGCCTGTCAAAAAGAACCCAAGATCATGCAGAAACTCTGGTGTGAGGAATGGGAGAAGAGAGGCCAGAACTAAGTGAGAGACACAGCAGGTGACCTTGGAATAGGCAAGAGGGTCATCCTGAAATGACAGTGTTTGCTGCAGGAGTGACAGCAATGGTTTGGACAGGAAGAGCAGGGATGGTGGTGGAATTGTTTCTGGACCTATTCTGAATCCAGGAAAAGATAAAGTAGGGCATAGAATGGTCCCCACATTTTATTAGAAGGGAACGGTTTCTGTGGAAGTGGG
The DNA here is from genome assembly GCF_003265705.2 of Callorhinus ursinus. Lineage (NCBI taxonomy): Eukaryota > Metazoa > Chordata > Mammalia > Carnivora > Otariidae > Callorhinus > Callorhinus ursinus. The sequence continues at coordinate 6,017,009 of NW_027397072.1, read as the reverse complement.
AACTATGGAGCCTTTGAGCTTTGAACTTTGCATCACTACCCTGCTATACTAGTTTCGCCCCGACACCCACCACTCTCAGAAATCGATGATGGGATCTAAGAAGACCCCAACCCATCCAACACTAAGTAGTAAAAAGGAGACATAAAGATACTTTAGAAATGAATGCAAAAAACCTGGCAGCACGTGATTACTTGTCAGAAAGAATGTTGCCGTGTAGCAATGAAAACTTTCCCAGTTATTTCCCTGATAACAACAACAACAGCAACAACAACAACAACAACACAGAAAGCATTGAAATAGTTAACTCTGAGAGGAAAGATCACAATTCAGAAGTCTAAGACCAGAGGAAGAAATTGCAAGCTGGTGAGAAGATCAACAAAGCTGGCACAACTCCAGAACAAAGTGGGAGAAAAGAAACAAAAGCAGCATAAAAATGAAGTGTGGGAGAGTAGACACTTCACCAGATCTACCAAGAGACAGCCTGCAAATGAGAGATGTGGGAAAAGGTGAAAGGAAAACAAAGGATTAAAAAGGAGAAAAAAGAACAAGACAGTTAATGAAGGACTAGAAAAGTAGTGGTAACTACACTCGCATAATTGGGGTCCCCAAAGAAGCATCGGAACCCACTTGTGTACAACAAGTATTTAATGATGCAAGGGAGAACAGTTACTTTCCTGGAATGAAAGATTTAAATCTACATATTGAAACTCTCAACTCTGTGGAATGGAAAGTTGACAGGTGACGATCAACTTGAATGAAGTTAATGGTTTTAAAGATAAAGAATCCAAAGGGCAGCTGGGCAGAAAGCCACTAGTAAGGGTAAAAAGAATAGTTGGTTCCAAATCCCTCACCCTCTTCAAACAACATGTTTCTCAAAAGAAAAATGAAGGGTGGGCCCATACCTTAAACCATATAGCAGTGTAATTCCAAAATGATCAGATATTAGAATATAAAAAATTAAACAATCAACATGTGAAAAGAAACAGAGGTACTTGACCTTACAGCTTTGTATTGAGGAAGACTGTTTTAATATGGCTCAAAATTTAAAAGCAATACAGGAAAATAATGATAAATTGACTAAGTAAAAAAAAATCTACAAAAAACCCTTCTGCATAAAAATAACCATATAAGCAAAATCAAAAGGGAGAAAACTAGAAAATGCTTGTATTTCCTATCCCCAAAGGACTGACATCTGTTATATAAAATGAACTCTAAGAAGCTTTTTGTAAAATGACTAACAAAACAGTAGGCACCTGGGCAAAGGGTTGGGGAGGGGACAGTTTATAAGAGGGGAGCTACAAATGGCTCTCAAGCATGTGGAAAGATGCTCAGCTCCTCTCATGCATGAGAAGAGTAACTGAAAACTACACTGAGGACCATTTCTACCTCTGTGTTTAGTAAAAGTCAGGAATTTCATCATACTGTTGGCAGTCTGCATCAGTGGCCACAGTCAGACATAGATGACATCCACAAGTCCCTAAAACCCTTTTGCAGGACAGTTTGGTAGTAGATATCAGAGCTGCACGTCCGTGCAGTCTCACACAGTTTCCTACCTTTGAGGCTTCCGTGGGTGTATCCGCATGTAAGGGAATGATGGAGGTCCACCGCTGTCCGCCCCAGCAGAGTACTGAAATCTAGCGACATGCCCGTCAGTGGGGACGATTTGAATAACTAACTGGTGCTGTCTCTATTCCTGAGATTCTGTCCAGCTGTTAAAAAACGTAATGATGGCACTCTGCTGGTACATATAAATATATCCCACATACATTCAACTGTTCCAGAAAAAAGAAGGGAGACAAGTATATATTTGTATCTTGTGCTTGAAGAGATTCTGGAAGGATACCCAGGGAACTTAGCGGTTCTTTGATCTTGTATGGGCTACCAGATGGAAAAATATATATACCAAAACACATGTTCCTTCTGATAAGTTTCATAAATCTAACATTGACACATATACACACCTGCAAAATCTAAATTGATATAAGGATTCTGGGGGATAATTTGGAAATACATTTCAAAAGCCTTAAAAATAAATATACCTCAAGGGCCCAACAATCCCATTTATAGGGAATTCCCATAGATGCTAAAAACAGACTTTATAAACCTTATAATTCCTTAGAAGTACGTTAATGAATTGGAACAGAAAGCTATTTTCTTAAGTAACGACAGGTATCTCAAGCGAAAGGCCATCATTTTTCTTATTGGGAAACACTAGAAGCATCGTAGTTAAAATCAGCTGAAAACCAATAAAGTGAAGTCTCATTACTGTCATTTAGCACAGAGTCACTCACTAGCCACTTCAACTAGAGAAGCAGTAGAAACATACAAAAAAAATTCAAAGGAATGAGCAAAATGATCTTTATTTGCAGTTATTAACTGTTTAATCTGTCCCACTGTCTTAAATCAAGTACGACACGAGGCAGGAATATGACATTTCCCCCAGCTTGATGGGTTTTGTCCTAACATTACTCATCCAGTACACTATCTGTTTGTCCACTACTTGAAGGACAGATCATCTATAATACCAGTACTAGAGTTTACTTAGGGGTGCACTTGTGACTGCCTAAAACAGATCATCTTTTATTCATTGGGAAACTTTGCGATGCTAACAAATTTCACATCCAAATAATGGTTTTAAAAGATGGGAATAAACAAAGCAAAACTCGGTATGCTTGATTAACAAGGTCTGGGGAATAATGTTGACATTTTCATCAGAATTATTACATCATCCAGAAGAAAACAGAAATAATCTGATGAGAGGGAGATTGAAGGGGGAATGATCAGTATTTCTCTGGGCCACTCTGGAAGCCCATTGGTCGGGACCTTTCAGTGAGTAAATTAGTTTAATATGTGTAGAGAAATAGTTCTCTGAATTGAATTTTTTAATGTATAATTATAATAATTCCATAGGTTCAAATTCCCCCCCTCTTTTTTTTTTTTTGCAAATAAAGTAATAAAAGGGAACATATGTAAGTTTTTAAAGAGGAATTTCCTGGGGTGGGGGGAAAGCCACCACATCAATTTTATGTTTTTTTTTTTTTTCCCCAAGTGTTTTGGACTGTGAAACAAGAGCATCTTCCAAAATCACATTAGTTGAAGCCTTGGGTGGTTGGGGAGTGGAGGCCAGGAGAAATGTTGCAGTGAGTTTTGCTTTCCTGAAGCTGTTGTTGAATTACACACAGCCCATCTGACTCACGTTCTGCATTTTGAGCTCACCACGAGGTCCTGGTATGCTCACGTTCCCCTGCGTCCAGGCTGCAGAGATCGGGGTGAGACCCAGCAGAAAAGACACTCTACCCGCATTGGCTTTGAGGATCTTCCTAACACAAAGGACATCCAAGAATAGAGTGTGGCCCCCTGAGTATTTGGAGAAAAGAGCTAAGTTGTAACTGCTGGGGGTAAAAAGGGGGTGAGAGGCACAGAGAGGAACCCACACAGGTAAGAGGATGCTGTGAGGGAACCTGGGCCCTCAGTGGTAGGTTCAACCAGGGATTCCCACATTCTTTTGCCATATGCCCCAATACAGAAAGAAACCGTAGGAGGAGAGAACAAAATGCGCAGGTACACGTACAGGTTTTACTGCTTTATGCGAGGGAACTGACATCCAGCAACACCAGGTCTCCCCCGAGCTCTTCTCCAATTACTAGCACAACAGTTAGGACCACTTTTCATGTAAAACCTTCATGCCTGCAATTTTTCCATAAATTTCCCCCAGGAATTTAACTGCATCAAATATTGCTAAGTGGTTTCTTTTGACCCCATCCTCCCCAAAGGTCCAAGAATAGGTAAAGTTTACTCAATCATAAAAGTAGATCACATGTCTACTATGTATCAGTTGTTTTTCTAGGCACTGAGGACACACAGCACACAGAAACTAAGTCCCTACTTTTTCTACCAGACGTCCCAGTGATGGGAGGTAGCTGAGATAAACAAATAAAAAATGTGTGTGTGTGTACATATGTTAGAGCCTAATAAATGCCAAGAGCTGAAATAAAGCAGGATAAAGGGAGAGGAAGTGATGTGGGTGCTGCTTTAATTAGATTGGGCGGGCACATTCTCTGATTAGATGTCCTTGGGAAGAGACCTGCAGGAGCCGGAGTGGAGAGCCATGCAGACATATGCAGGAGTGGATTCCAGACAGAGCAGACGGCAGTGTCAGAGACCCTGAGACTGGAATCTGCTGGGCAGGTCTGAGGAACATTCCAGAGGGCAGTGTGGTTGGAGCATCAGTGAGGGGAATCTGGTAAAAGGGTGGCTCCCGGTGAAAAGGTAGTTTGTAAGAAGGTAGTGTGTGCAAAAATGAGTTATAAAATGATATTATGCAAGACCGATGAATAATTATGTTAATAGAACTTAACTGAAAATCACATTTAATAGAATAATAATTACAGACTTAAGAAACTTGGAGATCATATGAAATTAATAATTTCCCTAGTTCCCAAAATTGCTTTAGAAAAAGAAAATTAGGGGCGCCTAGGTGGCTCAGTCTGTTATGTGCCTGACTCTTGATTTTTGGCTCAGGTTATGATCTCAGGGTTGTGAAATGAAGCCCTGCGTCAGGCTCCATGCTTAGCAGGGGTCTGCTTGGGATTCTCTCTCTCTCTCTGACACTCCCCCCACCCGTGCTCTCTCTCTCTCTCTGTCTCTAAAAATAAGGAAATAAATCTTAGGGGAAAAAAAGATGACAAAGGAAATTTAAACAGAAAAATAATTGTGGAGAAAATTAACTAAGGCTCTCCAAAATAGGGCCTGTTGGTTATCAACCCCTTGCCCCTCAGATCCAATCACACCGTTTCAGTGGTAACAGAATCCCTCTAGGTGTCTAAGGGAGTGTGATGGTAAAGCTTTCTCAGTAGAGGGCGCTGAGCGGGGGGGGGCACTGCAGGGAGAAGAGGCTTTCCCTAGAGGGTGGGAGGCCCTGGCCATGTGGGGTGAGGACCCCAGTAGAGCCAGGCTTCACCACCAGCCCCTCCCACAGACCCCGTGCAATCTCACAGACTTGGTTTGGTAGTGACCTTTCTGTGGCTCTCTTGATGTGGAAACTAGAGCTGTGTATGACCCTCTGTAACCTCTTGTTAGGACAGCCTTAGCAAGCTCCCTATCCTACATGTACACAGCTCCTTAGGGCCAGGAGGATCACTCACAGGCCAGTTGTTCCTTCTGCATCTCCCCCACCCCGTGTTGCTCCCCTTCCTCTCCCAGAGCAACCCTCTATCTCTGAAAGCCTTCTGTGACCACCCGTTTCCCAACTACACACCTGAGAGACCTACCTATTGTCTGCCAAGTAATTGTAATCCAGCTCCTACCTGGCTAACCCAGAGCCTTTCTCTATATGCAGGGCCTAAAGTACACCTTCTCCAACAAAGTTTGAAACCCTTCCAAATTCTTTTCCTTTCTTGGGTGCCCTCCCTCAGTCCTAGGATGCCAGAGAGAGTTTCTTTATATCTTATATCAGTTACTCTAATCATAGTCAGTAACTCTTTATATGAAATTTCCCTATGTAATCTGTTGTGTGGTTTCTGTCTCCAGATTGGACCGAGATTGCTGCAGAGACTAAGCTAGGCTTTTAAAAGCCTTTAACTTAGATGATTTTCTTTTTATGCAAACTCTTCCTGTGTGTGTGTTTTTGTAATGCCAGCATAAAAATGTAAAAATAAAAAAGCCAGACTATTTTCACTGGTAAATGTTGATGTAAAGATATTAAATAAAACAATAACAAACAGCAGTACGCAAAGAGCACAGCACGTTGGTCAGTCTCCTATGTCACCTTGGCCTGGCTACGGTCCCCAGGCATTCAAGGAAACACTCATCTCGGTGTTTCTGTGAAGGGACTTTGGAGTTGTGATTCAAGTTCATAATCCAGTGCGATTAAGTAAGGGGAGATGATCTCAGATGCTCTGGGTGGGCCTGATTCAATCAGTTGAGAGACCTTACGAGCAGAGCTGCATCTTCTCCGGAGAAGAAATCCCACCTACGTACCAGCTTCATGCAATGCCTGAGAGCTCCAGTGTGCCATTCCTGATGGCCTGCTGTGTGGGGGCTGGGCTTGCCTGGCCAGCCCACAGAACGGCATAAATGATCTCCTTGTAGTGTATCTTTTCTGTCCAACAGAGTAAAGTTCATTCCAATGACGTAACAAAATTATTTTATGATCACGGGAAGACTGGATTGCCATCTCAGTCCTTACATCAAAATAAATGACTAATGGATTTAAAAATACACAAGAACACTACTGAAAAAAACAACTGGTTGTTAAGGAGTGGTAAAGTCTTTCTAAGTATGATACAAAACTGAAAAAGCCATAAAGGAAATAAATGAGACATTTGACCATATAGAGATTAAAAAAAATCTGAATTGCAAAAAATGCACAAAATGAAGTTGAAGGTCAAAGACCAAAAGGACATATTTACAAGAGGACAGCTTATTTCCCTCCCATGTAAATAACAGCACAGATCAGAAAGAAAGAATTAAGCAACCCATTGCAAATAGGCACAGGTAGAAAAGAGGCAGAACTTAGAAGTGGAAGGGTCAATGACCAGGAAGCAAATCAAGAAAAGACTTTCCTCAGTATCAATTCAAGAAATTTAAATTAACAAAATTTTAGAAAAACTGATGTAAATGATCTGGGTTAGGGTTCAAGGAAATAGAAATGCTCATACACTGCTGTTGAGTATCAACTGTTGGGGGAAAATGGACAATATCCATTGTAATGATTTTTTTTTTATGTTCAGTTAGCCACTGTATAGTACATCATTAGTTTCTGAAGTAGTGTTCAGTGATTCATTAGTTGCACATAACACCCAGTGCTCCATGCAGAACGTGCCCTCCTTAATACCCATCATCCGGCTACCCCATCCCCCCACCCGCCTCCCCTCTGAAACCCTCGGTTTGTTTCCCCGAGTCCATAGTCTCTCATGGTTTGTATAGTCTCCCTCTCTGATTTCCACCCCTTCAGTTTTCCCTCCCTTCCCCTATGGTCTTCCGTGCTATTCCTTATGTTCTGTATATGAGTGAAACCGTATGATGATTGTCGTTCTCCACTTGACTTACTTCACTTAGCATAATCCTCTCCAGTCCCATCCATGTCGATGCAAATGGTGGGTATTCATCCTTTCTGATGGCTGAGTAATATTCCATTGTATATATGGACCACATCTTCTTTATCCATTCATCTGTTGAAGGGCATCTCGGTTCCTTCCACAGTTTGGCTATTGTGGACGTTGCTGCTATGAACGTTGGGGTGCATGCGGCCTTTCTTTTCACTCATCTGTATCTTTGGGGTAAATACCCAGTAGTGCAGTTCCTGGGTCATAGGGTAGCTCTATTTTTAACATCTTGAGGAAACTCCATACTGTTTTCCAGAGCGGCTGTACCAGCCTGACCTCCCACCAACAGTGTAGGAGGGTTCCCCTTTGTCCACATCCTGGCCAGCATTGGTTGTTTCCTGTTTTGTCAATTTGTTAATTGTAATGATTTGAGAATGGTCTTACTATTGGAATCAGCGGTTCTATTTTAGGAATTTATCCTAAGGAACAGTCACACTGTCGTACAACATCTATGTGAAATCACAGTCCTTATGTGTTTATAAACAGTGGAAAATTTGGAAACCAACCAAAGATGTGGTTATGTTCACCTCTGATCCACAGGGGTGTCATCGAGCCCATTCATTGCACAGTTGCCCTCAAAGCTCTCCTTCCTTCTGAGACATGCAGGTCTCCAAAGCCACGTCCCAAATCCCCAGAGTGATCCAAAATTAAGGAGAACTTAATTTTTCTGGTATTTTTTTAAGTTCTCCTCGTTCCAACAATCTCCTTATCTTCACCAGAGAATCCTACCTATCTCCAGTGAATCTTCTGGGACGTCTGTCCCAACCTCCTCCTTCAGCCCCCTTCTCTCCTCAATCTTCATATCAAAGTCTGTCATTCTGTCTCAGATCAAAGCAAACAGTGAGGCTGGTGCCAGATGCTTCCTCGGCCTGCTTCCATTTCTTATCTCATCCTTGCTGCTCCCAGAGGTGGTTGCTTCAGGTGATTGGTGCATGAGCATCTCCCATTCTGGGAACCCTGGTCAGGTGTTTAGCAGCCCCCTTCCCAGACACGTGTCAGCATAACTAGTGCTGCCAGAGCATCCCACACCAGCCACATGGCTACATGTCAGGGTGATTCTGACCTGTGGGTCTCATGTTCATTCCTCAAGTCCCGGCACAGCCCTCACTTCGTACACGGATGCTTCCATGTGGATACCCTGCTCGTGCTGTCCCTTCCTGAGATGACCAGGACTGAAACTTGCCAGATCTTCTCTGATAAGGACTTCCAGCAAACTCTGCATTGTGCCTTCCCCCATGCCATCCATCTCCAAGCCAGATTATGAGTTTGGGTGGGAAAGAAGCGGGGAATGCTGGGTGTTCTGAGTGCCCTCTGATGGTATATATACCACAAGACATAACAGTAAAAGGAGAGGCAAGAACCCTACTGTGGGTTGAATTGTGTCCCCAAAACAGATACATGGAAGTCTTAACTCCAGGTGCCTGTAAATGTGACCTTCTTTGGCTTTCTGTAAATATAATCAGTTAAGACAAGGCCACATTGGAGTCGGATGGTCCCTTCATCCTGTATGACTGATGTCCTTGTAAGAAGAGGCAGAGACACCGATATGAGGAGTACGCCATGTGCCAATGAAGGCAGAGATTGCATTAATGATGACGGCAAGATTACTTAGTGTCTCTAAGCCGAGGAAGGCCAAGGATTGCAGGCAACCACCAGCAGCTGGAAGAGGCAAGGAAAGACCCTCCTCTAGAGCCTGCAGAGTCAGCCTGGCCTGAGGACACCTGGATGAGAGACTTGTGGCCTCCTGAACCCTGAGAGAATAAGCCAGCCAGTCTGTGGTACTCGGTGGCAGCAGGAGGCTGAGCCAGCCCTGGAGCATCCCTGCTGTGTCCCCACTCTCTTCCATCTCTCAGATTCAGGCCATTCACCTATGCTAGACGGTGAACTGCTTAGAGACAGATCCTTTGTTTTTCTGATCTTTGGGTTTCCTAGAGCCAGGGTTAGCCAACTGCGGCCTGAGGGCCAAATCCAGCCGACTGCCTGGTTCTGTCAAGATTGGCACTCCGTCACGCCTGTTTGGTCACATGCAGTCCATGGCTGCCTGCCAGCCCCAGAGACAAGTCATCAGAGACCATGTGGCCCACAAAACATTGACTCCCCGACCTTTACAGAAAAGGTTTGCCGGGCCCTACCCTAGGCCATAATAAACATTCCTCACATTTTTAGACAAATGAAAGGAATGGAATGGATTCACGCCCCTAAGACTGCCCCATCCACTCTTCTCCAGGGATGGTGAGGTGTGAGACAGCGTCCCTGCCGGGCTCAGCGAGGGGAAGACGGCATAAGCTACTCGCAGGACTTACAAGAGGGAAACTGCACGGTGATCAGGATGGATTTTCCAAGCTTTAGAAAAGCTTAGCTTTGTTTGAAAGAAAGAATTATTTGTGGTGGAAGAGAAGGCAGCCTGCCAAGAGAGAAGAGATTCCTCTTTTCTAAACAAAAGGTTTTCAAAGTGAAACCTGAGATGGGAGAGCATGGCTTTGGTACGGTCCTCCGAAGGCGGGGGTGGCCCGGAGCAGAACCCCAGCTCCGCTGCTCACCACATGGGTGGCCTTCGGAAGCACTTGCCAATGTCTCTGGGTCTTACTCTTCTTGTTTATAAAATGGAAGATTCAATAAGGAGCTAAACCAAGGCATGGATGAGAATAACCTGGGCAGCTTGTTTGAACATGGGTGCTCAAGAATCTCCTTGGAGACTGTCACTGCACAGTTCTGAGGGAGGATCCAGGAACAGGACTCCTTAAGAAGCAGCCTGTGTGTCAGGCTTCCCCGGCCGACATAGGGCATCTCTGAATGAGTCTAACAGTCCTTCCAACTCAGTGACTCTCTACTGAGTCTTGATAATTCAGTAACCGGACCCAGCCTTCATTCACACTTCGCACCACCAAACCCCTTTCTTGTGTCTACTTCCAGGGAAACACCCCCCACAACACATGCCTGTGTGTGTGTGTGTGTGTGTGTGTGTGTGTGTTTGTGCGCGCGCGCAGGCACACACACGTACACACACAGCATTAAGCTTCCTCTTTCCTGATGTTCTGGGTTTCTGTTTTCATGAGGGAAAAACAATGCATTTTTAACTAAACTGGCCTTTCCTGGGGGTATGTCATATTCCAGAAGATACTCACCCCGCATTCGTCTCAGTCACATGTTTCACTAAAATCAGAAGCCTCCTTATTTTCAGGGCAGCCACAGTCCCTGCTGACAAAGGACCTGGGACAGAGCCAACAGGTGAGTGAGCGCCGCTGGGTTCTCTGTGCACCTGTGTTCAAACAATTTCCAGAAACATATTGTGCTTTCTTAAATCAGCGAGCCGTAAGCGCTCGTGGTTTCAACTCCAGTGCTTGGCGTTCTCCAGCTCTGATTTTTTTGTTTGTTTATTTCTTGATGATTTAAGAAGGTGAATAACTTCTGATCAAATTCGGTATATTATTTCAAGGGGTCCAAACAGCTCAGAGGATTAATTTATTGCCTTCTACCAGGTTGAAACAATTTGGCAATTCCTAATTTTCAAAAGGGATTAAGTTGTGCTCCTTTGAACAGATTGTCATGCATTTTAGTAAGTAAGTAGAGGTTAGAGACACATGTGATTACATGGAATGAGGCGATGAGTTAAGAAGCATGTATAAGAAGAGGTTTAAACACCAGACGTGTGCCATTTCTGCTGCACCTAGGGAGGGGAGTTAGGAATACTGAGAAATGTGTCTGTTTTCTCCCCTTCTCTCTCCTCTTTCTCTCTGAAGTGCTTACCTTGAACATAGAGGCTACAGGTCTGTTACTAAGTCAGTTTTGTTTAATTAGTAAAATGATTCCATAAATAAAATCCATGCCATGATACTGTCTGAATGTGTGTTCAGAAACTTACTTAATCTGCTTTTCTGGTACCTTAAAACAGTTTAAAGCAGCTAATAAGTCTGGCCACTCGGCTCTAAAGTTTTCCCAGTGGCCTTTGGGCAAACATAATCCGCTCTATTCTGATGGGTCTCAGACATAAGAGTCCAATCCTGCAGCTCCTGCCTGGTCGCAGGAATAGGAACGTACTTTCTGTTCCTCCTTCTCATGTTTAACCTGGGGTGTCATAAGCACCTGCTCACGATGCAGAAGGAAGGGAGAAGCGACCGCTTGCCTGGTGCAGTGACCAGGACCTGAAGAGCAGAGCTGAAAAGTGTGTTTCCTGGACTCAAGCACCTCACAGATTGATGAAGAAACAGATCCGTAAAGAAATAATTGAAATATGTAGTTGTAAATGCTATGCTATGTAGGATTATCTTTAATATTCTTGATTTGCATTGTGCATTGAGGCACCCCCCCCCCAAGGAAGAAAGAGCAGTAAAGATTGTCCCGGGTGACGAATCCACTGTGCATTCTAACTCCTATGGAGGACCAGAAACCAGAGACCCCAAGACCCTGACGCGCTTCTAGCAGTGTGGTGCGTGTGGTCAGAAAGACAGCAGGGAAATTCTCACCAAAATACTAGCCAATAGGATCCAACAGTACATTAAAAGGATTATTCACCACGACCAAGTGGGATTTATCCCTGGGCTGCAAGGCTGGTTCAACATCCGCAAATCAATCAACGTGATACATTACATTAACAAAAGAAAGAACAAGAATCATATGATCCTCTCAATAGATGCAGAAAAAGCATTTGACAAAGTACAGCATCCTTTCTTGATCAAAACTCTTCAGAGTACAGGGATAGAGGGTACCTACCTCAACATCATAAAAGCCATCTAGGAAAAACCTACAGCGAATATCATTCTCAATGGGGAAAAGCTGAGAGCTTTTCCCCTAAGGTCAGGAACGCGGCAGGGATGTCCACTCTCACCACTGCTATTCAACATAGTATTAGAAGTCCTAGCCACAGCAATCAGACAACAAAAAGAAATCAAAGGCATCCAGATCGGCAAAGAGGAAGTCAAACTCTCACTCTTTGCAGATGATATGATACTGTATGTGGAAAACCCAAAAGACTCCACCCCAAAACTGCTAGAACTCATACAGGAATTCAGTAAAGTGGCAGGATATAAAATCAATGCACAGAAATCAGTGGCATTCCTATACACCAACAACAGGACAGAAGAGAGACAAATCAAGGAGTCGATCCCATTTACAACTGCACCCAAAACCATAAGATACCTAGGAATAAATTTAACCAAAGAGGCAAAGGATCTGTACTCAGAAAACTCGCAAGAGGGAAACTGCACGGGAAAATACTCATGAAAGAAATTGAAGAAGACACAAAGAAATGGAAAAACGTTTCATGCTCATGGATTGGAAGAACAAACATTGTAAAGATGTCAATGCTACCTAGAGCAATCTACACATTCAATGCAATCCCCATCAAAATACCATCCACTTTTTTCAAAGAAATGGAACAAATAATCCTAAAATTTGTATGGAACCAGAAGAGACCCCGAATAGCCAGAGGAATGTTGAAAAAGAAAAGCAAAGCTGGCGGTATCACAATTCCGGACTTCCAGCTCTATTACAAAGCTGTCATCATCAAGACAGTA
>NW_027397072.1:5958597-6003990 GCF_003265705.2 Callorhinus ursinus | reverse complement strand
AAAAAAAAAAAGAAAAAAGAAGAAGATAGCAGGAGGGGAAGAAGGAAGGGGAGTAAGTCGGAGGGGGAGACGAACCATGAGAGACGATGGACTCTGAAAAACAAACTGAGGGTTCTAGAGGGGAGGGGGGTGGGGGGATGGGTTAGCCTGGTGATGGGTATTGGGGAGGGCACATTCTGCATGGAGCACTGGGTGTTATGCACAAACAATGAATCATGGAACAGTACACCAAAAACTAATGATGTAATGTATGGCGATTAACATAACAATAAAAAATTAAAAAAAAAAGACAGCAGGGACTCAGAAATCTCTGCTCCCCCCCAACAGGTCCCGTCTGACCTTTTAGCCGTGCTTCCTTCAAGATGTCACCTGTCTGAAGTGCCACTGTGGGGATTGAGGGCAATGACCCAGGCCAAGTGGTCAGCCAAGTCTGGCTGCTGGATAACCATTCGTTTTATTCCTCTTTCCAAATACAGAGCAAGTTCCTTAATGAGTTTGTCCCATTAGTACGTCTTTGTCCGAGTGCCATGAAATGTAGTGTTAAGAGGGACTGACAGGGTTCACATCCCCTTACCAGTTGTGTGTGCAGATTTTCTGAGCTTCTGTTTCCTCGCGTATGTGCAAAATAGGGAGATAGTTGCCTTTGTCTGCTAGTGTCCTTGTGAAGGGGAAGTGGGTCAGCATGCATGAAGAGCGTACAACAGTGCCTGGTATATGCCAATCTCCATTGTTCAGAATATCGGCTACATCTGTGTGTTGCCTCTTTCTGCTGTACAAATTGCCTTTATTAAAGACCGTCTGTCTTGGGATAAAAAGGGGCCCACCCATACCTTAGTCTTCACTCAACCGTGGGACCACAGTGGAATTCCTTCGAGACCTTGCTGTCTGTCTGTCCCTCACTGAACACATAGAGCTTCCTCTCGCAGAACTAGTAAAAACAAAGGATACCCACTCCCCACATTTCCTCTCTGGTGCGGGTTTGCAAGCCTGTGATATATAGTAAAAGTGGAAGGGCCTTAGAGGCAGCTTGTCTACACCCTTCATTTTCTGAAGATGGCCTTTGGGCAAACATGATCAGCAGATGAAGAGAGAGAGACACTGAGACAGAAGGAGGGATTTGTCTCTGGCCAACCAATGTCAGAACTTGGACTAGAATCTAGGTCCCCCGACCCTGCCCCCCCCCCCGCTCTCTTCTAGAGTATGTTAAGAGGCAGCACAGTGAGTGGAAAGAACATGAACTTAGAGAGTCATAAGGCCACGTCCAAATCTTGGCTCCTCTGATGCGTCACCTGACCATCTTTATCAAATAAAGATATTAACTCCTTTCTCACAGAGTTGCTTTGAGGATTAAACAGGGTTCTGTGTGTGAAAGCACCTGGCTTGAAGCAGGTGCTTAATGAATGTCAGTTTCTTCCCATTGCAAAAGAACGTGTATATTTATAGATGCTTGGAAACAGGCGAGAGACCCCGGATTAACAAAGGCTTCTGACAGAGCAGCTGGCCCAGCGCCTTGCTCAGAGGTGTGCACAGGTGAGTGCCTTTAGGCGCCGACCTGAGCAGAGACGGAGAGCTACAGCAGAGAACAGTGGGATCTCTTTTCTCCAGGAACACAAACGAACTGGCTCAGGCGCTGTGGGAAAGGGAGGTTGTGAAACTCACAGGTGGCCCTGAGCAGAGCAGTGACCAGAGTCAATGTCAAGGCCGTTTTCCTCTGGGCTGTGCCCACCGCCAGGTTTGTGGGGCCTGTGGCCAAGTCAAACAGGGCGCCCCACGCTCAGGGCCGCACTTCATCCAGGCGCTCCCAGGGACAAATGCGCCAGACTCTCAGGTCAAACGTTCGCCCCCTGTCACCGGGAGGCGGTGCCCCTGTGGGGCCATCACAGGCCCGCTGAGAGGCCAGCCCCTCTATTCCTCCAAAAAAGCTCCTGGGTTTGCATTTTCTTTAAAGCATCAAGCACCAACTGAACGCCAAGCCCTCAGCCAAGTCTAAACATTTGCCTTGGCACCAGGCCACCCTAACACAAGGCCTTAATGCCGTCCCAGGCTGCCATGCCTTAAAAGAGATTCGCAAGTGGAAATTCAGTGGGAGCATAGATATGCCAGGTAGACAGTTGAATCTGAAGATTAGAATCACAGGGTGAGTTATTAAATCCGAGGAGAAGTCAGGAAACAGCAAACTAATTTTACAGCGTTCTGGAAGCCCCACGCTCGGAGAACGCCTTCCCCCTTCCCTTCATTGAGTGCTGCTCTGGCCACGTCCCTCCTGTGCCCTCCTGCTAAGCCTTAGCGACAACTTATTGTTATCATGACTACTTTGTGGGTGCACAGACTGAGGCTTACAGGCCATAGGTGACTTTGCATACAGGTCATAGGTGACTTTGCACAAGGTCACGGAGCTTATGTATGATGGAGCCAGATTTTAAATGAAGGTTGGTTTAACAAAAAAAAAAAAAGAGCTCACATTGTTTTTATAGATCTGTTAGGAAACCAGAGTGAGTGAAAAAGAAATTAGATATCCTCATAAGAGTCTTAACAAAAATTAACCAAAGTGTGGATTTCTTCGCTAGCTGGCTGCAAACAAATGCTAATAGCCTTCACCGAAGGCAGGACACAAAAGTTCAGGTTTCAGCTCATTGCCTGTGGCTCTTCTTCAATATTCTGTGCCCGTGCCAAAGTGGATTCTTTTCCAGTGCGCTCCCCAAGGGCTTTCTCGTTGTCATTGCCTCGCTGTTCCTTCTGCAGAGCACGCCTTTCAGATCTCTGATTTCTGAAACCTTACCCACCCTCCACTCTCCTGCCCGCATGACGGGTCTCTGAGAACGACACACTGCATTCTGTGGGTGCTGGTTAAAATGCAGATTCCTGGGTCCTGCCTTAGAGATGCTGACTCACTGAGTCTAGAGTGGACCTCCAAAATATCTGTTTGAATAAACACTTAGATGATTGTGATACAGAAGATACATGGGGTGTGTCTAGCTATACAGACAGGAGAGTCTGAATCTCACAGACTCCTCTAGCCCTTTGGACTCCCAACTGGGTGAGATAGAACCAGTTGGGTCTCTTGAGAGTTCGTACACCTACACTTTAGATAAATTAATGGATCTGCAAAAGGCCTCAGATATGATAAGCTCTGTGTGGCCCCAGCTCAAAGCTTCCTAAATGCCACATGCATTTAAACTCACCAAATTCAAAGTTCATAAGGAAATGTGAGGCTCAGCCAAAGCAAGGCTCAGAACACATGCTGTAGGCTTTGGAATCCAGTGTCTTCACAGTGGGCTTTAGAAAGCTTAACCTGAATCCCCAGGACAGGCTCCCCTGCTCCCATCCTCTTTCCCTGTGGCCTGGATCTTTAGACCATTCTGGTTTGTGCGTGTTGTGTTCATCCCTCGAAGGAAGCTTCCTTTCTTTTACCTTTTCCGGACCCTGGGAGATGTTCCTTTACTCAGTGGCTTGGCTCTCTTCTCCCTCCTTCCACTCTTTCTCCTCTTTCTGTTGCTCCTAGAATGACTGTTGAATTACAACCTTAGAGGCAAACTCAAATTCTCTTTATATCCCATAAAATTATTTCATAAGGAGGTTTGAGTGAGGTTGTTGCTAAGAATTAATTTGTAGCATCCACACCGGTGGGTGGAGCATACCATAACTTGATTTATTTACTTGATGTGAAAGGGACTATAATATCACATTTTATATTTCTTAACCATTTAACGAGATGGCCCTTTTTTGCAAACAACTTTTACTACCTCACTGGATACCCAGGATCTTTGGGGGCAGAGCTGGGCAGCACTGGTTTGAACACTTAGGCATTTACAACTTTCAGCATTTACCTGGAGGTTCTTTTAGATTGATGTGGTCATGCCACAACTCAAGGAATTCCCAGTCCTCTACTCATTAAATAAGAACAAATGAAAAAGCAAAAAGGAAAAAAAAATCACCACCTATTATGTGCCAGGTACTCTTCAAGGTGCTGGGAAATATGATCTTCACTCCTTAAGAACTCACAGTCTATTAGGCAAAACCTAATAAAATGAAATGAAAACAGACAATTTTGATAAAACCAGGTAATTGCTCCAAAGGGCGTGTGAATAAGGTTGACGAGACCATGGAGAAGGACCCTCTACAGTTCCCTGGACTGAGTGTAGAGGAGCACAGGTCCTGGACACAGAAAACTTGGATTTGAATCTAGACTCTTTTTCCTCTTTGACCTTGAAGTAGTGCTTTTATCTCTACCTGTATCTGCATCTGTCTCTGTGTGTATGTATCTGTGTAAGGTGTTTCCTCATCTGAACTGGGGTCAGGAACAACGCTCACCACATAGGGCTGTGCTAAGGTGATGTGAGTTGATATTTGCTAAGTACTTAGAGGACTGCATGGCATATTTTCATTCCTTTTATTAGTTCATAATAATATCTAGTTTCAGCATAAATGTCTATGAAGAGCATTTCACCGATACCATACCTTTGCACCTCCTACTAAATCTTGACGCTAAATGAATATGAATGGCCACATGAAATACGGTGCTGACCATTAGAAGGATTATACTCCATCTTTACAGTTTCTCATTTAATTCGTCAGTAGATTAATAAGCACCATCATCCAATGGGGGTATGGCTCTATGCTAAGAGAGAGGGGGTATTAAGATCATCAAAGAACTTTCCCTTCTTAAGGTGAGCCCAAAGTTTAGTAGGACAGACAGGCATGTGGCTCTAATGGACAATTATAATAGTGAAAATTAGCATCACATGTCAGGAGAGTAGAGCTGGTCCACCTAATCCCGCTCGAGGGTCTCAGAGGAAGCCTCCCAGGGCAAGGCCCACCTGAGCCAAGTCCTCAAGGGTGAGTCGAAGCTGGCTGAGCAAAGACATGAGGAGAAATGATAGTTTGGTGAGGAGAGAAATGAGAAGCCCCGGTAATGCCCAGTTAGGCCTCCACAGGGCCGGGAAGGTATGTGGAGGTCCCACTGGGAAGGGACTTTCTGGAGGCATGGTGGGTAAGGAAAACATTTGATAGGGGTGTGTTATTTGAATCTCTGAAGGAAAGTGACTTTCCCAAGATGACATCATGGAGGAGCTGAGGCAGGAAAGCTGGAGAGCCCTCCCAGAATGTGGGGCGCAAAAGCCCATGGCAGAGCTCAGAAAGGCGTATCAGCCTGGCTCTGTCTCCATCACCTGTGTGCAGAGGTGCGTGCGCTCACTCTCGGCCCGGGTCAGGCCACGCGGGCTTCTGTAATGGCTTGGCAGAACTGGAGGGCCTGGCCATATGCTGGCCTTCCCCCTAGGCCCCAAAGCAGCTCACTGAAAACAGCTTCTTTCTTTGTATATCCAACCTTAGGAAAAAAGAAAAATCTCAATGCTCTGTTCTCCTAATAGCTTAGGCTACTTCTTTTCTACTATAATTGTACATTACAATGTTGTGCCCATTAAAATGCTCCACGGCAAGCATGAGAACAATCAGTGTACAATAGGTGTGAAGAATGGGGCCTTGCTGATACAGTTTAGGTTGACTGGTTTACAGGAATTATTTGTATTCTACGATAGAAATTTTGAGTATCACCAACAACACCGAAGACGAAACCTAACTTTGCAAAAACACTTGCATGCATGTTGATTAAAAATATTTAAAATATGATAAACAATATCTGCTTTTGTCATTCCCAGGCAGAGGAAAACTTCTGGGCCTCATGTTCTGCCTTTGGGCACGTGCTGAGTCTCCCTAATTTTATGTTGCAGAGGAAGGCTCATTATTTCCTGGAGGTCTCTGCTTACTAAAGTCAGCACCAGGCCAGATCCCAAGTATCAGGGAGTGTTTGTGGACCAGAATAAAGCACCAGATAACACCTCCTGTTTGGTTATTTTCAAAACATCTGGTGTGTATCATCTCTCATGTGGTCCTCAAAGAAAACTTGGGAAATAGGCTGAAGATGTTATCCTAGTGTAGACTTTACAGATGAAGAAAGGGAGGTGGGGGATATTTTAATTCCATACAGTCTGATGGCTGTCAAATGGCATTTGTATCTTTTGACCACAAATAAAGGATCTGTCACCTGAACCATGAGGAAGGTAGTTCGGTATCACCAACCTGCTTTGAGTTGGGTGTGGCCAGTGTGTTGTTGGCCAAGTTATGACCTCTGGACCTCAGCTCTCTCATCTGTAAGACAGATAAAAAGAACTGTCTTGTGGGACTATTGTAGGGTTACTTGGGGCGGGGGGTGGTGTCTGAAGTGCTTAACGCAGCACCCGAAACAGAAATTTCAGTGTTTTCTCTTAAGGCATTAATATGTAAATTCTTCTTTCCTATCTCAACTTTAAAGTATCTTCTCTTCCTTGTCATACAAAGTAGCTTTTTTTAACTTTAAAAACATCTCTAGCTTGTTTCTGTTGTAGAAGAGACTCATGAATCTCATTTCCATTTCTGAACATGGCAGTGACCAGTGTTGGTAACGTCACCGAGGGACTTGGTGTGTAGGGAGCAAAAGCTCCCCGGTCCCTGGTCAATCGTCTTTACCAGTAGACTGTCGAGGGGACTGAAGACATGGCCCCAGAATGAAGAGGCCAGCGCTGCTAATACTGCTTTCCTTTGAGAGAAGCCAAAGGCGACAGACAACTCTGGCTCTTTCTTCACCTGAGGAGGATTCACTTTGTCCTCTTTCTCTGAGAACAAGGTGGAGGGTTCAACCTTACTTTGACTTTGCCCCCAGCTCATCTAGTGACCCCTCCAGACCGACGTATCGCCCACCCACGCAGAGCCTGCCAAATCCAGAATGACGTTCCTCCGCAGACCTGACCGTCCTTGAATCTGTGATATTGTTCCAAAACTCTCACTTTTCTTACTGAAGGAAAACCTAAGTCACTGTCTTGGGATTCATGATCTAAGTACTAGTTCCTTTCCTGCCCTGTCTCCCCTCCCGCCCGTCCTCAGACATGCTTGAAGCGTGTGTTTAACGATCACCCAGCGGATATCTTGTACATGTTGCTTCTGAAGGGCACAAAGCCTGCATCTTCCTCACCTGCTACGGAAGAACTGTCCATTCTTTGGGTCTCATTTCTGGGCAGTCTCTTCGGACCCTCAGGCATCTTTGGTCTGTCCTCCTTTAAGCTCTTGTGACTCCTTGCACGACTCACTGTACCCTCTCTTCGGACACGTCTTTCCCTGCTCAGGAAGAAGTTTGACAGGACTGGGTCATCATCGCTGCGCCTCCTTGTCCTCACACGGTGTGGGACCCACCGCTGGTGCCTGTTAGTACTTGTTGAATCCGTAAACGTAGCTTCATCCTTGACCTCATGAGCTTAATAACTGCCACATACATGTTTACTGCCTACTATGTGTGATGTGCTGTTCTAGATGCCTCGGGCATGTCAGGGAGCAAAAAACAAACAAACAAAAAAAGACGAGGAACCCCAACCTTTGCAGATTATGTTCTAGCAGAACTGTGACTCAGCTCCTTCTACTTCTCTTTCTGTCAAAACAGAACTTTTATTCATGTATTCCTTCTTCTCTTCCTTCCTTCACTTATATATCAGAAATGAACATGCCTTTACCACATGTCGGGTGTTTTAACGAGGGATCCCCCATGCGCAATCTAGTGTAATTTTTACAAAATAATTTACAAAAATTCTATGAGACAGCCATCATTTCTGTTCTACTTATGGAAAAACTGTTCAAACTCAAAGAAGTAAACTACTCTACTAGGATGCTTTTGACTGTGGGCAATTTTTTAATCTCAAATATGTAACTTCAGAGAGAGGAGAAACTTCAGGGTTGGTTGTTGGTGTTTTCAGCTTACAAATAAGGCTTAAGTTCTTTCTAGGTCTCTGCTCTGATGTCCATGTCACTGACTTCAGCCTCCTCCTGTCAACCCTTCTTACTTTAAACACAGCTGCCAGAAAATCAGGGCTTTGCTTCTTGTTCATATCCAGTGGAAGGGGGAGAGTGAAATACACACGCGTGAGCGCTCACACGCACACGCACACACACGCACACGCACGCGCGCGCACACACACACGCTCACACGCACACACGCGCGCGCGCGCGCACACGCTCACACACACGCACACGCACGCACACGCACGCACACGCACGCACACGCACACGCACACACACACACACACACACACTGTGTGAGAAAGAGACTATAGACTTTCTTAAGAAGTCTCTCAATTTTTTCCTCACAAGTTGCCTGAAATTTGTCACATGCCCATTATGAATCAGCTAATTGGCAAAAGAGATGGCATTACTCTTGCACTAATTATTCCCAAACTCGATCTGAGCTCAGTTCTCCAACTTGCACTGCATCCAAGAAACACCAGAATAGACGTCGGGGAGTCAACGGCAGTATCCCCCACAGACGACAGCGGGAGTAGGAAGAACCAGAATGTCCATACACATCTGAGGGGCACCATGAGTCAAAGCTGGTGAGGGGGATCTTGTCATCGCTGGAGGAAAAACAGCTCAGACGTGCGCAAAGAAGCCAAATTTTGGGACTCTGGAAAGAGGAAATAATGTGGAAGAGAATGAAGAGCAAGGAGCGGGGAGAAGCCCCAGAGCCCACAATGACAGGCGGGGCCCCAAGCGCGGATGCGGACAGACTGCTGGACAGAGCTGTCCCACAAATGTCCAGTTTTTATCAGAGGCTGAATTTTGACAGGGAGGGGAATGTTGTTGCTGGGCTCACTCTGTGCTGGGTATATGGTACACAGGCATTTGGATGTAGAAACTATAAATGACATTTTTTCCACTTTGAAAATAGAATATGCTAAAAAATAGAAATATATTTTTTGATTCTCTTCTTTTATTCACTTTTAAAATTTTGGTTCACAACTGAATATTCATATTTTTCAAACATTTTTAATCCACTAAAATACTATGGTAAAAAGATTGATAAATGAGGCTACATTGGAAGCATATAGGTACCGGTTTTTAAGCATGTTGATAATATTGATAATTAAAGCTGGACACTTGTAGCCCTGTCACCAAGGAAGTATGCACCTAGCATACCCAACAGAAAGGTGTGCATCCATTTACAGACAAGGCATGCAAGGCTGGTCATAGAAATGGTATTTTATAACAGTGCTAAGCCTGAAGTAACCCAAATATCCACCAATAATAGAGGAGAGGGGGTGGGACTTCCAAAATGACCGGGCAAGGAGCTCAGGACTCAGCAGGACTTCCCTCCAGAAAAGTAACAACTGACTGGTTAAATTCATGTCAGAAAACAATCATGTAAACTCTCTGGAAGTTGTCCTAAGCACACACACAGCAAATGGGGAAAATTTAATTCAAGAAAATCTCAATCTCCCTGTAATCAGTGAGAGTCTGTGGCATGTGAGCCACTCCCTGCTTCACTGACCTCCCTTCCCCCACTCCATGCTACAGAAGCTCTCCTGTGGGCCAGTGCAGTGAGAAGGGGTCCCTCTCCCCCAGTTCCTAGTCTGGGCTACAGTTTCCTTCCAAGAGGGGCAGGCAGCAGGGTCTCTCATCATCCCCAGCCCTGTGTTGCAGAAGCTTGGTTCCAGACAGGTGGGGCAGAGATGACCTGTCTATCTTCCCACACCCAACTGAGGCAGATGGGACTACAGGGACTTCTGTGTCCCCTGCCCCAGCTTGCTTGTAGGGAAAGGGTTCTGCATCTGGAAGGGCAAGCCAAGAAAACCAGAGGTTGCCCTTCCCAAGTGCCCCCTGTAGAGAGAGGTGTCACTCTGGGAGAAGTGGATTCCAGCACTGTCTATGGGGAAAGGCAGGTCATACGGAAGAAGAGCTCCATAGCTCTGCCTGAGGAGGATGACTATTTGGAACAGGATGGGAGAAATCCATTCCTAAGGGTATTGTTGAAAAGAATGGAGAGCTTGGTGGAGAGTAATGAAGAGTGGGCTGGTAGCTCCAAGATACATGTAAAATGGCAGAGGACCCAGTTTAATAGGAAGAACCAGGAAAAGAGATGGTCAGGAAGAACCCTCTCAGCATCAGAGACAACTCTGGAGATCAGGAAAGCTGGGAGCATGTGCTAGACTGCACCCAGTCAGAAGGGGTAGGACATGGCATAGACTTGCAGGCATCCCCCTGAAGGCATTACTGACCAGTCAACAAACAGCAGAAAAGCCTCACCGGCCAAGAGGCTTAAACATGAGCTCTGCCCAAATACAGATGGAACCAAGTCTGACCAGGGACTATAGCTAGAAAGCCAGGCTTAAGATTAAAATCACACTCAGTCCTGGCAGCCTGGAAGGTTGTGTGTAGGTCCAATGCTGCACTCTCTCAGGGATTATCATAGAGGGAATCTGGAAGCTACCAGTCCTTGGAAAGCATGGGACTCTCTAAATTGATAGCAACCCCAAAGCATATACTCATCCAATGACCAAGGGTAAAAATATAACTGGCCAAGGGGACTTAAGCACAACCTTTGACCAATAAGGAGTTTATGCTGACCCAGAGGTGAAGCCTCTAGATAGCAAGGCTAACAGAATTAAAAAAAAAAAAAAAATTGGGGGAAAAAATCCAAGCAGGAACAAGAGAAACTGCTTTGCAAAGAAAGTAGATGTAATAGATTCAGTTTCAGCCAAGTCCATAAAGACCAGACAAATAACAGCCACCTCTGGGAAGGAGGATTAGTATAGAGAATGGCTACAATATGTTACCTACAAAAATTATAAGTTCCTAACAAAAATTATAAGACATACAAACAAACAGGAATGTATGATCCACACACACTGGGGAGAAAAAAGCAGGCATTTTGAAACTGCCTTTGAAGGTGAACTTGGCAGGGAGAGACTTCAAAGCAGATATTATAAATATCTTCAGGAATCTATGCTTTAAAAATTAAATGAAAGTAGAATGACACTGATATTGAATATCAATAAAAAGAAGTTATAGAAAGACCAAGAGTTGGAAAGTATAATAAACTAAATTTAAAAATTCACTAATGATCAGAAATAAGACAAGGATGCCCAAGAGTGGACTGCTTGTATTTTACATTTTCTTGGAGGTCCTAGTCAGGGCAATTACACATTAAAAAAAAAAGACCTCCAGATTGGAAAAGAAAAAGTCAAACTCTTCTCTCTATATTGTAAATAGAAAATTCTAAGGAATCCACTAAAAATCTATTAATAAACTAATAAAAATTCAGCAATGCTGCAGAATACAAGATCAGTATGCAAAACTCAATTTCCCTTCTGTACACTAGCAGTGAGTATTCTTAAAATAAAATTAATATAGCGATACCATTTATGATACCATCAAGAGGAATAAAAACAAACATAACAAAAGAAGTGCAAGTCTTGTATACTAGCACTACAAAACAGTAATGAAATAAAGATCCAATAAAAGGAAAACATCCACATTATAAAATTTAATATTGTCAATATGGCAAGACTCCCAAAATAGATCTACAGATTCAACTGAACCTTTCAGAATCCCAGATGCCATATTTGCAAAAATTGACAAGCTTTTCCTAAAATTTTATAGAAATGTACAGGACCCAGAATAGCCAAAACCATCTTGAAAAAGAACAAAGTTGGGAGACTCAGAATCACTGATTTCCAAAACTTAGAACAAAGATACAGTCGTCAAGACAGTGTGGCACTGGCATGAGGATAGACACATAATCAAGGGGACAGAATTGAGAATCAAGAAACAAACCCATATGTCTATGGTCAAGTGATTGAGGATAAGGATTCCAAGACCATTCATTTGGGAAAAACAGTCTCTTCAACAAACAGAATCAGGAAAACTGGATACGTAGATGCAAAAGAATGACTTTGGACCCTCACCCCACACCATACAAAAAACTATGAACTTAAAATGGGTCAGAAATTAAAAACTAAAACTATAAATTCTTATAAAAGATAGGACTAAATACTAGTGACCTTGGATTACATCATGGTTTCTTAAATAAGACACCAAAAGTATGAGTGATGAAAGAGAAAATAGTTAAATTGGGCTACATAAGAACTAAAACCTTTTGTGCCCCCAGACAATACCATCAAGAAGGTGAGAAAACACCCATAAAATGGCAGAAAACATTTGAGAATCATTTAACTGGTAAGAGATTTGCATCCAGAATACATAAAGAACTCACAATTAGAAGTCAATTTTTAAAAGACAACCCAATTTTTAAAATGGGCAGAGGATTTGAATAGATATTTCTCCAAAGAGTATATACAAATGGCCAATGAATATATGAAAAGATGTTCCATATCATTAGTTATCAGGAACAGGTGAATGAGAAGCACAGTGAAAGACCACTTCACGCCCACCAGGGCTGTAATCCAAAGAACAGAGAATAACAAGTGTTGGTTGGAGATGGACAAATCAAAAACCCTCATACATTTGGAAAACAGTTTGGCAGTTCCTCGAAGAGTTTACCACAGGGTCACCACATGTCCCATTCGTTCTACTTGGAGGTGTGTCCCTGAGAGAAATGAAAATACACATCCATACACGTCTGCACTATTACAGCATGATTCATAATAGCCAAGACGCGGAAACAACCCAAATGTTCATCAACCGATGAACAAATCAGTAAGAAGCGGTCCATCTGTACAATGGAATATATTCAGTTATTAAAAGAAATGAAGCACTGATCCATGCTACAGGAGACCTTGAAATTATTATGCTATGTCACAGAAACCACATACTGTATGATTCCATTTACACGTAATCCAGAATAGGTGAGTGTATGGATATAGGAAGAAGATGAGTGGTTGCTTAGGGCTGAATGGGGGAGGAATGCGTAGGGAAGTGGACACTGAGTCTCTGGGTTTCTTTTAGTGAGAACCAAAAATGTTCCAAAATTAGATTAGTTGATGGTGATGGTTGCACAGCCTGTTAGTACACTAAAAATCATTGAATTGTACACTTTAAATGGGTGAATCATATGCTATGTGAATTATTTTTCAATAAAGCCATTTTTAAAAGACTAGAACAGCTAAATTGTGATTAATTTGTGCATTATTTACAGAAATGGGAACGAACAAATTTATACATGAAACATGGGTGTCTATTACAAAGATAATGTTAAGCAAAAGAAGCCAAACACAAAAGAGCACAGGCTGTTTGATTCCATTTCCATACATGCGCTCCTGTGTGCAATGGACGTAGAGTTGGGGTTGCCTTCGGGAGGAGGGAGCTGATGGGAGAGGGTGCCGGACAGGGCGGGCCTCTGACCCACTGCTCATGATGCTTGCTTCCTCCATCTGGGTGCTGCTTACGTGCATGCATTCCCTTTGTGAAGTCCATAGAGCTGAGCACTGCTAGTTTTGTCTGGCTTTTTTACATGCATGTTAAATTTCAATAAAAAAGATTTTTAAACACTCTATATGTCTTGTCATTTCATTGTGCACCCTCGTTCAGAGCTCTGGTGAAGGAAGCAGCCAAGCATGCAGGATTCTCAGTTTGGCAACATGTTCTCTGTTGGGTCAGCATAATATTTAAGACCCACACGCAGAGGCTTTGAAAATGCCCTAGGTTTCTGGATCAAGAAAGTGGACTGAACACTGCAACTGCTTTCTCTTTCCCCAAGTCCCCAGGGAATTAGCAGACAACATGTAGCTTTGCTTAAAAATAAGAAGGGGAGCCAGCAGTGGGCCAGATATTTTGAGATATCTTGGGAAACAGAACACAGATTAGATTGGATGGATGGAAAAGAAGAAAGAAACTGTGCATCCACACCAGAGAGATACAGCGTGGATGCCATCCAAGGTGACCCCAGAAGAGTCTCAAATGGATAGCCACACAGAGAGCTGAGTGATCATACTCTTTGGGGTGATCTGGGAAAGAATGGAGAAGTACATTCGGGGCAGCCGGGCTAACGAAGCACAGTATGGTGAGCTTCAGCTATGGTGACCCTCCACACCAGGTGCTGAGAGGCTGCAGGGAAGGCAGCTCCCCTAGGTAGAGCAACACTACGGATTCTTCATCCTTGTCCCCTCATTGGCATTGAGAGATACTCTAAGAGCTCACTGCTCTTAGTGTGGGCTAAGGAGCAGCAGCGGGGTGGGGGGTGGGGGTTGCTGGTTGGAAATGTAGACTCTCAGGCCCCGCCCAGGACCTACCAGATCAGTCTTCATTTTAATCACCTGGGGGCGTTTATATGCACATTAAACATTGGGAAACTTACCTGCTAATACTTTTGAATCTACTGTAACAATGTCCTTAGCATACATTTCAGTAATTACTACATGTTCTTTTAGACGTGCTGGAGAAATTTCCCTCCAACCTCAGTGCTGAAAAGTGAATTAACTCATTGTGTTAGTCGGTGTTCCCCAGAGATGCAGAACTGATAGGATGCGTATGTATCTATACATAGAGAAAGAGATTTATTATAAGGAATTTCCTCGTATGATTATGAGGACGAGTCACAAGTTCTGCGGAGTGAGTGTTCATTGGGTATTTATTGAGTTACGTGCCAGGGACTGTGAAAACTGTTGGGGCGTGAGGGGTCAGGAGTGAACATAATAAATCTTCACAGAGTGGGCGCCTGGGTGGCTCAGTCGGTTAAGCGACTGCCTTCGGCTCAGGTCATGATCCTGGAGGCCGGGGATCGAGTCTCGCATCGGCAGGGAGTCTGCTTCTCCCTCTGACCCTCCCCCCTCTCATGTGCTCTCTCTCTCTCTCTCATTCTCTCTCTCTCAATAAATAAAATCTTAATAAATAAATAAATAAATAAATAAATAAATAAATAAATAAATCTTCACAGAGTCTGTCGTTGATCCCATGAACAATCCAAACCTTATAACGGATATGGTTTCCCATTGCTTTAGTTATTAGGGACTTAGACTGATGGAGGATTCTATCTGCAATTTTGTAAAATCCCTCAGCATTAATTTTTCTGTACTACAATCATTTCTTTCATAGCCTTATCTTACTATTTTCCTTTCTTTTCACTTCACTCAGAGTTTTTTTTAAGATTTTATTTATTTAGTTATTTGAGAGAGAGAGAGAGAGCGAGCAGGGGGAGGGGTAGGGGCAGAGGGATAAGCAGGCTCCCCACTGAGCAGGGAGCCCAACCCCAGAACCCCCACAATCACAGCCCGAGCCCAAGTCAGATGTTTAACCAACTGAGCCACCCAGGCCCCCCTTGATCAGATTTTTCATATTTATTTTTGGTTGTTCCATATGTTTTTGTTATCTGCTTAATCTCTGTCTGGGACATTGTGGCACAGTTGACTAAATGAGGATATGTGAACTATTTCTGCTGGGCTAGGGTACTTGAGGTGCCTCTGCCAGGGCACAGGCCGGCCCTGGGAGGAGGAATTTAGGGTATGGTGGCTGAATAGAGACCAGGACTCCCCTCCCATTTCATCTCCCCTCATGTGGTGTTTTGTTATCTAGTGCTCTTTCAGGACACCTGCCATTTACTCACTGGCATCCCCTTCTGAGATGGAAAGAATGATGCCCTCCCCCCAATTCATGTATTGAAGCCCTAACCTCTAAGGTGACTGTATTTGGAGATAAGACCTTTAAGGTGGTTGTTAAGGTTAAATGAGGTCATGAGGGTAGAATGGATCTGGTTCTGTATGTATATAACAGATTTCTTATTTTGGCTCTGATAAAAAAAAAAAAAACAGTTTGACAACCAGATCTTAATCCAAGATGGCTGATGTCCCTATAAGAAGCGGAAGAGACACCTGTGGGGTACACACACAGAGGAAAGGCCATGTCAGGACACGGAGAAGGCAGTCCTGCTGATACCTTGATCTTGGACTTCCAGCCTCTAGCACTGTGAGCAGTAAATTACTCTTATTACACCACACAGTCTGGTATTTTATATAACAATGCTCTAGACTAACATACCTTTGTTTAGCTTAAGCCAGATGGACCCCTAATCGCTCCCCTGCAGCCCAGGACTGAAGCTCATCCTCCAGCACCCTTCAGTTGCTCACTTCTTGGTCTGGCTGAGTTGATCTGATTATTTTCCCTGAGTACCAGCGAGGGGTGTTTCTCATGAACTAATCTGAAGGCACGTGAGAGGTGGCAGAGAGGATCTTTCTTTAAGGGATGATATTTATTGTCCACAGTGATTTTCCTTGATACCCAATGGCATGGTCCACCCAAAGGCTCTATTTCTAGCTATCACATGGTTATTTCCACATCACCACGTCATCAGCCTGTGAGTGCAGAAGCTAGGGAAAGTAAAGTCTTCTGCAAAGCCCTTCCTGCCTTTCTCACCAAGGAGTGTACGGTTTGAGCTCTGGATCCAGTTGGGTCCACCCATTGATGGACCAATATCCTATATATCTACTATGCCTGTCAGGCGCTACTGGTCTGGGACAGAATTAGACAACAGGGACATCTGTCCCTTTTCCTCCACATTAACCTGCCTAGTGATGTCTCATGAGCCATGCTAGTTGATTTTGTTTGGCTCCTTTGTCCGATTTCCTTTCTCCTACTGCAGCGGTTCTCAAACCCATGGAGCTTCAGAATCCCCTGTAGTACTTGTTAATGGACAGCTTGTGGGAGCCCATTCCCAGAGGTTCTGGTTCAGCAGGTCTGGGGTGGAGCCTGGGAGTTTGCGGGTCTCACAGATTCCTGGGTGAAGCTACTGCAGTTGGTCAGGGGAACCCTCTTTGAGAACTGCCACTGTACTGTGACCCAGAGGGGCTTCTGGGTGGTTATTGACTTTGGGCCTGAAACCCCACACTTGAGAGGATGACAGGCTGCAGACCCAGTGGTTAGAGGAAAGCTACTGCCTAGTTCAGCCTCAGAGCCAGCCAACGCCTCTGCCAACGATTTAGGCTCTGAGTCAAAGTTCAGGTCAACCGTGGGAAATGTGGTTTTTAGCAGCATTGCTGAAACCAAAAACTTTGCCCAATTTAAAGTGTCAGAAGCCTACATCAAGCATTGGCTCTGCTTCTTTTCTTCTGCGGGAGTCTCTGCTCCTCTGTATGTGAAAGTTTTAGCTGCTATAGCACTTGGGGCTTGGCAGGGAGGGACATTCCACAATAATGAGATGACTGTGTTCTAGAGGGCTTGACAATGCCGGATCTGTGTCTGGGTGATTTCCTCCATCAGCTAAGCTCCATGGAGTCTCCCTCCCCAGGAGAATGACATGCCTCCCCTCCCAGGCTCCGAGTCAGGGAGCCCCTTATGGAGGTGTCTTAAATGATACGACCTCACCTAGCCGAGACAGGCCACTGCAGCCATCAAACAAAAGTCCTATGGGAAGCATATTACTGTCACAAAGCTCATGCATTTTATTGTATCAGTGTAAGAGAATCTCGCACACATGCATGGCTAGATCATTATTGTAAAACAAAGCCATGAATAGTATATACTAATATGCTAACAGCCATAGTTAGTGACAGAAGAGAGCAGAATGAATACCTAGACTATCGGTACGAATTTGAAAGAACTCCATGAGAGCAACAATCTGGGTCCAGACTAGGGGACATTCATTCCTTGCACTTTACTATCTCTAAGGGCACTACAGGGCACGGTCTAGTGGATGCAACGTTCTAAGCCCACCTAGATGGCCTAGAACTATAAGAAGGCTCAGCTAGGTTCCCTGTTCTCAATATAGGAAGGCTAAGATATGTATGCCGTATGGTATTAAGATTTCTACAGAATGATAGGGGGACTGTGGACTAGTGCTCCAAAGCCCAGAATCTGGGCTGAACTTGAATACAGACTTCTCCACGTACTAGCTGTGCAATCTTAGATGATTTACTGGATGTCTCTTGGCTTCAGTGTCCTCATCGGTAAAATGAGAATAATGATAGTAACTATATTATGAAGTTATTAAGAAGACAAAAGTTTTAATGCATGTAAAGTGCATTAGAATGGCCCATAGGATAATATATTGTTTATTAAATTAAGATAATCTGGTAGTTCATGAAGTACTTTGAATTTTTTATTAAATAAATGATCAAAACAGAATTTTAGATGTGTTGTGCTAGTAATCATAAATTTTGGTTATGGAGAGAATTCCTATTGTGGGGAAGCTCCTTATTTTCTGATTCTGGTGGGTAAATGAGATGCTCTGGCTATTTAAGACTTACAGGAAGGTGTTCTGGAAGTAGAGAAAGCGTGGGTCTCAGTTCAACAGATTTAGGCCCAAATCCTGGCTGTGTCAGTTCTAGTCAATGACCTTGGGCAGGACCATCACCCTCTCTGAACTCTGCTCTCGTCCTCTGAGAAATAAATATCCACAACTTATTTAAAGCACCTCACAAAAGCGGAAACACTCACTAGGCCCTCCCTCAAAGGTGGGGGCGTGTGACTGTGTGTGTGGCCGGGAGGGCGGGTCGCAGCAGTGCGCTCTGACGGAACTCAGGTGTCAACCATACAAAGGCAAGGCACAGCAAGTTACCTGGGCTGCCCCTGCTTGCCCCCCGCCCCCCCCCCGGTGCCGGCCACCTGCCCGGCGGCCTGCTGGGTGTTTTAGGGCTGTTCCATAAAACAGTCACGAGAAGCCACCTAGACACCTGAGCTCTTGTCCCATCTCTTTTATTAACTGAACACAAATTCAGGTGAGTCACTTTCCCTTTCTGAGGCTCAGGTATTCTGTCTGTAAAATACTAAGCCTGAAGCACCTTCTGGCTCCCAATCCATCACAGTCCACAGTGACATTCTGAAGGGTTTTGACTGAGCCTGAATGAGCTGCAGTGAGCTGTCCTGTCCTCACTCAGTTTGCTTTTCTATTCAATGGCACATGGATTTTCATCCACATACGTTGGTTTTCTAGCCATGTTGCTCGTCTTCGTAAGCCCTTGCCTCAAGAGGCCAGCACTCGGCTATATTGTCCTCCCTCTCTGCAAACCACACCTCTTCTTGCCAGTTTCCAGAATGTTTATATCAAGGGGCAGCTTAAAAACTCAAAATACTTTAGAGAACCTGACAAAATCACATCTGACAAATATATTTCAAAAGTATATGTGAGTCCAGGAGCAAGATGGCAGAGGAGCAGGAGACCTGGATTTCGTCTGGTCTCAGGAATTCAGCTGAATAGGGATCAAACCACTCTGAACACCTATGAACTCAACAGGAGATCGAAGAGGAGAGTAGCAACAACTCTCTGAACAGAGAAGCGACCACTTACTGGAAGGTAGGACGTGCGGAGAAGTGAATCCGAGGCGATATTCGGGAGGATAGACGGCGGGGGAGGGGGCCTCCGTTGGCCGCTTCTGGCAAGTGCTAGAGCCGCGGAGCACAAAATCGGACCTTTTAGAAGTCGGCTCCGCTGAGGGACGTCGCTGCAGTGGCTAACCAGGGGGTGGAACCCTCCCGGGACAGTGTGGTCTCAGGACCCTCGGGGTCACAGAAAGACCGGGGGTGCCTGAGTGCGGCAGAGCTCCCAGGGATCGGAGCGGGGAAGCCGGCTGCAGAGACGGAGCCGAGGCGTGGGCGCTCAGCTCAGGGGTGGCCATAAACTGTGATCTGCGGCCCAGTCGGACCACTGCTCCTCCAGCAGGGACCCAACAAGCGGCAGAGCCGGGGAGACTCCCCTTCCTCCCCCGAGAGGAGCGGCGCAGGAGCACACAGGGATCTGCTGGGTTTGGAGACTCCACACGGGGTCGGGTGCCAGACATAGAAACGCTCGGTCACAGGCCGGGTGAGCGCGGAGTGTGGCCGGAGACCGGGGACACGGGAGTGACTGCTTTTCTCGGGGGGCGCACTGAGGAGCGGGTCCCCGAGTTCTCAGCTCCTCCGGGCGGAGATTGGGAGGCCACCATTTTCACTCTCCTCCTCCAAAGCTGTACCGAGAGCTTGCAGGGAACAAAAGCTCCCGAGAGCAAACCCGAGCAGCTTGCTTAGCCCGGACCGACAAGGGCGGGGCAATTCCGCCTCCGGCAAAGACATTTGGGAACCACGGCAACAGGCCCCTCCCCCAGAAGATCAGCACGAACAGCCAGCAAGCCAAGACCAAGTTTACCGATCAAGGAGAACGGGAGAACTCCAGCGCTAGGGGAATACTGCATATAGAATTCATGGCTTTTTTACCATGATTCATTAGTTCATCAAAGTTAATTTTTTTAACTGTTTTTTTTTAATTTTTCTTTTTCCCTTTTTCAACCAACATCTTATCAATCACTTTTTGAAAAAAAAAATTTTTATTTTTCATTTTTAGTCATATTCTATCCCTTCATAGAGGACACCCTTATTTTTGTCATATATATGTAAGTTATTCTCTCTTTAAAATTTTGAGATACAGTTTCTTCTAACAGATCAAAATATACCCTAAATCACTAGGGTATGTCTTTGTTCTAGTCTCCTGCCTGATCACATTCTCTCCCTTTTCTTTTCTTTTTTTTTTAACTTCTTTCTTTTTTCAAACAACTTCTTATCAATTCCTTTTAAAATATCTTTTATAATTTTCATCTTTACAGTCATCTTCCATCCCTTCATTTTATCAACCCTTATTTTGTACATATATAAGTCCTTCTTTCTTTAAAATTTTAGGAGGCACTTTCTTCTAACAGACCAAAATACACCCAAAATCTAGTGTGTGGCACTTATCTATGCACTAGCCTAATCCTATTTGATCATATTCTGTTTCTTTTGTTTTCTCCTGTTTTTGTTTGTTTTTATCTTTTTCTTTTTCTTTTTTTTCTCCTTCTTTTTTCTTTCTTTCCCTTTCTTTTCCCCTGGCTTCAGGTCTTTTCTGATTTGTTTAGAGTATATTTGCTGGGGACATTGTTAACCTGTTAGCATTTTGTTCTCTCATTCATCTATTCTCCTCTGGACAAAATGACAAGATGAAAAAAAAAATCACCTCAACAAAAAGAACAAGAGGTAGTACCGTCTGCCAGGGACCTACTCAATACGGACATTAGTACGATGTCAGACCTAGAGTTCAGAATCATGATTCTAAAGATCCTAGCTGGGCTTGAAAAAAGCATGGAAATTATTAGAGAAACCCTTCCTGGAGAAATAAAAGAACTAAAATCGAACCAAATCAAAATCAAAAAGGCTGTTAATGAAGTGCAATCAAAAATGGGGGCACTAACTACTAGGATAAATGAGGCAGAAGAGAGAATCAGCGATATAGAAGACCAAATGATGCAAAATAAAGAAGCTGAGAAAGAGAGAGATAAACAACTACTGGATCACAAGGGCAGATTTCGAGAGATAAGCAATACGATAACACAAAACAACATTAGAGTAATTGGGATCCCAGAAGAACAAGAAAGAGAGAGAGGGGCAGGAGGTATATTGGAGCAAATTATAGCAGAGAACTTCCCTAATGTGGGGAAGGAAACAGGCATCAAAATCCAGGAGGCACAGAGAACCCCTCTCAAGTCAATAAAAATAGGTCAACACCCCGACATCTAATAGTAAACCTTATGAGTCTCAGAGACAAAAAGAAAATCTTGAAAGCAGCTTGGGAGAAGACATATGTAACCTATAATGGTAGAAACATTAGATTGGCAACAGACCTATCGACAGAGACCTGGCAGGCCAGAAAGGACTGGCATGGTAACTTCAGAGCACTAAACGAGAAAAATATGCAGCCAAGAATACTATATCCAGCTAGGCTGTCATTGAAAATTGAAGGAGAGATAAAAAGCTTCCAGGACAAACAAAAACTGAAGGAATTTGCAAACACGAAACCAGCCCTCCAAGAAATATTGAAAGGGGTCCTCTAAGCAAAAAGAGAGCCTAAAAGCAGCATAGACCAGAAAGGAACACAGACAATATACAGTAACAGTCACCTTACAGGCACTACAATGGCACTAAATTCATATCTTTCAATAGTTACCCTGAATGTAAATGGGCTCAATGCCCCAATCAAAAGACACAGGCTATCAGATTGGATTCAAAAACAAGACCCATCCATATGCTGTCTGCAAGAGACTCAATTTAGACCCAAAGACACCCCCAGATTGAAAGTGAGGGGCTGGAAAACCATTTACCATGCTAACGGACACCAAAAGAAAACTGGGGTGACAATCCTTATATCAGACAAATTAGATTTTAAAACAAAGACTGTAATAAGAGATGAGGAAGGACACTATATCCTACTTAAAGGATCTATCCAACAAGAAGATCTAACAGTTGTAAAAATCTATGCCCCTAACATGGGAACAGCAATTATATAAGGCAATTAATAACAAAAGCAAAGAAACACATTGACAACAATACAATAATAGTGGGGGACGTTAACACCCCCCTGACTGAAATGGACAGATCATCTAAGCAAAAGATCAAAAAGGAAATAAAGACTTTAAACGACACACTGCACCAAATGGACTTCACAGACATATTCAGAACATTCCATCCCAAAGCAACGGAACACACATTCTTCTCTAGTGCCCATGGAACACTCTCCAGAATTGATCACATCCTAGGTCACAAATCAGGTCTCCACCGGTACCAAAAGATTGGGATTATTCCCTGCATATTATCAGACCACAATGCTTTGAAACTAGAACTCAATCACAAGAGGAAAGTCGGAAAGAACTCAAATACACGGAGGCTAAAGAGCATCCTACTAAAGAATGAATGGGTCAACCAGGAAATGAAAGAAGAATTTAAAAAATTCATGGAAACCAATGAAAATGAAAACACAACTGTTCAAAATCTTTGGGTTGCAGGAAAGGCAGTCCTGAGAGGAAAGTATATAGCAATACAAGCCTTGCTCAAGAAACAAGAAAGGTCTCAAATACACAACCTAACCCTACACCTAAAGGAGCTGGAGAAAAAACATCAAATAAAGCCTAAACCCAGCAGGAGAAGAGAAATAATAAAGATCAGAGCAGAAATCAATGAACTAGAAACCAAAAGAACAGTAGAACAGATCAAGGAAACTAGGAGCTGGTTCTTTGAAAGAATTAACAAGATTGATAAACCCCTGGCCAGACGTATCAAAAAGAAAAGAGAAAAGACCCAAATGAACAAAATCATGAATGAAAGAGGAGAGATCACAACCAACACCAAAGAAATACAAACAATTATAAGAACATATTATGAGCAACTCTATGCCAGCAAATTAGATAACCTGGAAGAAATAGATGCATTCCTAGAGATGTATCAACTACCAAAATTGAACCAGGAAGAAAGAGAAAACCTAAACAGACCTATAACCACTAAGGAAATTGAAGCAGTCATCAAAAATCTCCCAAGAAACAAAAGTCCAGGGCCAGATGGCTTCCCAGGGGAATTCTACCAGACATTTAAAGAAGAATTAATACCTATTCTTCTGAAACTGTTCCAAAAAATAGAAATGGAAGGAAAACTTCCAAACTCGTTTATGAGGCCAGCATTACCTTGATCCCCAAACCAGACAAAGACCCCATCAAAAAGGAGAATTACACACCAATATCCTTGATGAACATGGATGCAAAAATTCTCACCCAAATACTAGCCAATAGGATCCTACAGTACATTAAAAGGATTATTCACCATGACCAAGTGGGATTTATCCCTGGGCTGCAAGGTTGGTTCAATATCTGCAAATCAATCAACATGATACAATACATTAACAAAAGAAAGAACAAGAACCATATGATCCTCTCAATAGATGCAGAAAAAGCATTTGACAAAGTACAGCATCCTTTCTTGATCAAAACTCTTCAGAGTATAGGGATAGAGGGTACATACCTCAACATCATAAAAGCCATCTAGGAAAAACATACAGCGAATATCATTCTCAATGGGGAAAAGCTGAGAGCTTTTCCCCTAAGGTCAGGAACATGGCAGGGATGTCCACTCTCATCACTGCTATTCAACATAGTATTAGAAGTCCTAGCCACAGCAATCAGACAACAAAAAGAAATCAAAGGCATCTAGATTGGCAAAGAGGAAGTCAAACTCTCACTGTTTGTAGATGATGATACTGTATGTGGAAAACCCAAAAGACTCCACCCCAAAACTGCTAGAACTCATACAGGAATTCAGTAAAGTGGCAGGATATAAAATCAATGCACAGAAATCAGTGGCATTCCTATATACCAGCAACAAGACAGAAGAGAGACAAATTAAGGAGTCAATCCCATTAACAATTGCACCCAAAACCATAAGATACCTAGGAATAAATTTAACCAAAGAGGCAAAGGATCTGTACTCAGAAAACCATAAAATACTCATGAAAGAAATTGAAGAAGACACAAAGAAATGGAAAAACGTTCCATGCTCATGGATTGGAAGAACAAACATTGTGAAAATGTCAATGCTACCTAGAGCAATGTACACATTCAATGCAATCCCCATCAAAATACCATCCACTTTTTTCAAAGAAATGGAACAAATAATCCTAAAATTTGTATGGAACCAGAAGAGACCCCAAATAGCCAGAGGAATGTTGAAAAAGAAAAGCAAAGCTGGCGGTATCACAGTTCCGGACTTCCAGCTCTATTACAAAGCTGTCATCATCAAGACAGTAGGGTACTGGCACAAAAACAGACACATAGATCAATGGAACAGAATAGAGAGCCCAGAAATGGACCCTCAACTCTATGGTCAACTCATCTTTCATAAAGCAGGAAAGAATGTCCAATGAAAAAAAACAGTCTCTTCAACAAATGGTGTTGGGAAAACTGGACAGCCACATGCAGAAGAATGAAACTGGACCATTTCCTTACACCACACACAAAAATAGACTCCAAATGGTTGAAAGACCTAAACGTGAGACAGGAGTCCATCAAAATCCTAAAGGAGAACCCAGGCAGCAACCTCTTCGACCTCAGCCACAGCAACTTCCTCCTAGATACATCGCCAAAGGCAAGGGAAGCAAGGGCAAAAATGAACTATTGGGATTTCATCAAGATCAAAAGCTTCTGCACAGCAAAAGAAACAGTCCACAAAACCAAAAGACAACCGACAGAATGGGAGAAAATATTTGCAAATGACATATCAGATAAAGGGCTAGTATCCAAAATCTATAAAGAACTTATCAAACTCAACACCCAAAGAACAAATAATCCAATCAAGAAATGGGCAGAAGACATGAACAGACATTTTTCCAAAGAAGACATCCAAATGGCCAACAGACACGTGAAAAAGTGCTCCACATCGCTCGGCATCAGGGAAATCCAAATCAAAACCTCAATGAGATACCACCTCACACCAGTCAGAATGGCTAAAATTAACATGTCAGGAAACATCAGATGTTGGTGGGGTTGTGGAGAAAGGGGAACCCTCCTACACTGTTGGTGGGAATGCAAGCTGGTGCAACCACTCTGGAAAACAGTATGGAGGTTCCTCAAACAGTTGAAAATAGAGCTACCATACGATCCAGCAATTGCACTACTGGGTATTTACCACAAAGAAACAAATGTAGGGATCCGAAGGGGTACGTGCACCCCAGTGTTTATAGCAGCAATGTCCACAATAGCCAAACTGTGGAAAGAGCCAAGATGTCCATCGACAGATGAATGGATAAAAAAGAAGTGGTATATATACACAATGGAATATTATGCAGCCATCAAAAGGAATGAGATCTTCCCATTTGCAATGACATGGATGGAACTGGAGGGTATTAGGCTGAGTGAAATAAGTCAATCAGACAAAGACATGTATCATATGACCTCACTGATATGAGGAATTCTTAATCTCAGGAAACAAACTGAGTGTTGCTGGAGTGGTGATGGGGGGGTGGCAGGGATGGGGTGGCTGGGTGATAGACATTGGGGAGGGTATATGCTATGGTGAGTGCTGTGAATTGTGCAAGACTGTTGAATCACAGATCTGTCCTTCTGAAACAAATAATGCAACATATGTTAAGAAAATAAAAAGAAGAAGATAGCAGGAAGGGAAGAATGAAGGGGGGAAATCTGAGGGGGAGACGAACCATGAGGACGATGGACTCTGAAAAACAAACTGAGGGTTCTAGAGGGGAGGGGGTGGGGGGATGGGTTAGCCTGGTGATGGGTATTAAAGAGGGCACGTTCTGCGTGGAGCACTGGGTGTTACGCACAAACAATGAATCATGGAACACTACATCCAAAACTAATGTTGTAATGTATGGTGATTAACAAAACAATAAGAAAATTTAAAAAAATTAATCACCAAAAGAAATCTGGAAATAAAAATGCTGAAAATGAAAAAAAAATTTTTTGCGTGAGAAGAAAGCTACCTGGTTGATAGAGAAAGCCTGGGCTTTGGACTTGGCATTACCCCCCCGTTCTCTGCACCTCACCTTCATCACCCCCCGTTCTCTGCACCTCACCTTCATCATCAGTGACATGGGGACGAGAGAGAGCGAGAGCCAGCAGAACAGACGTGAAGGTGAAGGTACTAATTCGTGGTTTCTGGTGCAGTGCTTAGTGCCTAGAGTTGACAATTTTGTTACCTTCTCTCTGCAAGTTTTTACTTTGCTTAAATACCAATATAAATTAAAAGACAAAGTCAACTGTGGAATAACTCAGAAGGAGTTTCATAGTGAGGAGGCTGTGCAGGGCGCCATGCCATGCCAAGGGGCGGTCTTTCTCTGCCTCTAGCAGGGACCGGCCAGGCTGAGCCCCTCCCCTCTCCAGGGAGGGTGGTGGGAACTGGGGAGAGCACTGGGCTTGGATGGGGGAGAGATGGGCTGGAGTCCTGGACCCCACACCTGTTAACTGTGGGGCCTCAACATTGGGGAACCAGTCTCTGAGAAAGACTGGCTCCTCGAGGGTGCTCACTTGCCCTTTCTGGGTGACAAAGAACACGTCACTGTGAGTGCTCTGGAATAATGTCCAGCCCTCTGCCATATTGTTCTCACCTAGAATACAAGTTTTCCTCAACATTCCAAGGTGTTTGTTCTTTCCATTGTTTTCAGTATAGCGTTTGGGAGAAAAAGCACAAGTCCTTAGGGCAGTAGTCGGAGTTTCTTGCAGCCTTTGCCATAGCTCTTGTTTTTGCATTTAAAAAATGTCACGGACATGATTTAATTTTCCCTTGCAAGCTGAGTTCAAGTAATGTCTAAATGCAAATTGCTTACGTGCAGTCCCTTTCACTTGCACCTGTAGAGCTGCCGATATTAAAGGGAAAGTATTACCTCACCTGAGGTTTTACCTTTTTGTCATCTCATGAATTTTTTTTACAGCTTCACAATGGATCTTCTATTTCTCCATCTTTGAGCAAACAAAAACAGTTGGAAGATGTGAGACTACACCTCACTGAGCCACAACCAAGTTCACTTTTCATCCGTTCCTGCCCAAGTGTCTTAGCTTTGGCCTTGAATGATGACACATCATTGGTGGTGTACTTTTCAGAGAATTAATTTGAGATCTTGATGTTTCTTGCATAGGATAGCTGGTTGGGTTATGTAGCTGTCTGCTTGAGCCAAATAAAACAGTGACACGCAGACCGATCAAAGCTGTTTCCGCCTTAGCTCTCTGCCTTGTAAAGTGCGATTCGATCATTTGTTCATCCAGGCATCGGGTCATCCTTCCATTTAATAAAGACACCAACCGACTGCTATATCCAAGGCACGCTGCTGAGCATGCTATATCCAGTGCCGAGTTAACAGTGAATGTTCTACTGTGGCTAAATGCAAGGTGTTAAGGAACACAGGCTCTATGTCTCAGAATTAACTGACTGCTCCTGCTGTCTTACTCCCCACTGGCGATTGGGCCCCACTTGACTGAGATACAATGCAGGTGTACTCTTCTGGCTTTGAACTCAGCACTTTTCATAGACCACAGTTCTCAGACCTTGTCCTCTGGGCCCATATGCAGGGTGAGTGATAGACAAAGATGCACCTATCCATGCTTCTGTGTGTGTATGTGTGTGTGTGGTATGTTTGGTATGTATATGGGGGTATGTGTGAATATGTATCTGTGATGTGGTGTGGGTGGTGTGTGTGTGGTATGTATGTGTGTGTAGTATCTGTATCTGTAATGTGGTTTGTGTGGTGTGCCCATATATGGTATGTATGTGGGGTATGTGTATCTGTTATATGTATCTGTGGTGTGGTGGGTATGGTATGTGTGTATGTTGGTATGTATGTGGGTATATATGTGCTGTGTGTATGTAAATGGTATGTATGTGTGTGGTATGTGTGGTGTGTGTATGCATGTGGTGTGTGTGGTGTGTGCATGTATATTGGATATGTGTATGCATCTGGTGTGTGTATGTATGTGGTATATATGTATGATGTGTGTGGTGTGTATATGTCTGTGTGTATGTGGTGTGTGTGGTGTGTGTATGTATGTGCCACGTGTGTGGTGTATGTATGTATGTATGTATGTATGTATGTATGTGGCATGCATGCATGTTGTGTGTGGTGTGTGTGTGGTGTGTGTGTATGGTTGGTGTGTGTATGTGTGTGGTGTGTGTGGTATGTATATGTATGTGGCATGCATGTACATATGTTTTGTGTAGTGTGTGTAGTAGTGTGTATGCATACATGTGGCATGTATGGTGTATATATGTGTGTGTGGCATGTGTGTATGTATGTGGTGTGTGTGGTGTATATATGCATGTGTGTGGCGTGTGTGGTGTGTGTGGTGTGTACATGTATGTATGTGGCATGTGTGTATGTGGGTGGTGTATATATATGCATGTGTGTGGCGTGTATGTGGTGTGTACATGTATGTGTGTGGCATGTGTGTGTAGTGTGTGGCATGTACATGTATGTGGCATGGGTGTGTGTGGTGTGTGTGGTGTATATATGCATGCGTGTGGCATGTGTGTATGTATGTGGTGTGTGTGGTGTGTACATGTATGCATGTGGCATGGGTGTATGTATCTGGTATGTGTGGTGTATATATGCATGTGTGTGGCATGTGTGTATATATGGTGTGCGCTATGTATGCATGTGTGGCGTGTGTGTGTGTGTGTGTGTGTGTATGTTTGTGTGTATGTGATGTGTGTGTGGTGGAAGAGGTGCTCATATTCTCGGTTTGGTCACTGGGGACGAATGTTGTAAATCACCTAGCAGAGTCGGTTCTCTGACTCCCTGTCAGTGCGAATGACGGGTGAAGTCCTCGGGGCGCCAAGACAGGAGGCACTGTGGCGTGGTGGGGTGGAGGCCTGGTGCGCCAAGGTTGCTGCGCCCCTGCAGAGCGGCCCCGGGTCTCAGCTGGGGAGAGTGGCCTCGCGGGGAAGGCACAGCGGTGGCACAGCAGGTGCACTGGCCCCTGGGTGTGCGGAGTCCTGGGCTCTGGGGCACGAGGCCTCGGGTCAGACTCCACCGCCCTGACCCCCCGACCCCCGGGGCCGGGAGGCACCCCCACACCGAGCCCGACCTGAGCAGCGCCCAGCTCGCAAGTGGCCTTATTTGGTAGCAAAGCCAGCCAGCCTAGTTTGGCGGTCGCTCCTGAATTCCGCCTGGGGTCTGCGCTTCCTCAGAAGCACGAGGCCTGTGCTGTTTCGGAGTAAACAGGCTCCCCCGGCCGCAC
This sequence comes from Callorhinus ursinus, assembly GCF_003265705.2. Classification (NCBI taxonomy): domain Eukaryota; kingdom Metazoa; phylum Chordata; class Mammalia; order Carnivora; family Otariidae; genus Callorhinus; species Callorhinus ursinus. The sequence goes on along the minus strand of NW_027397072.1, from coordinate 5,974,738 downwards.
AGCCCGGCTTGGCAAGTGACGGCTGCCAGACAGCGGCCGACACAGGCGAGGACTAATTTGGTCACGGGGCGCACTGCGGAGTGACATTTACTGGCTCCTTGGTGGAGCTAACCCAGCACAGCCTGGGGACGCGGGAAAGGGCCTGGGAACCCCGGGGAAAGTGGAGGGGGGCTAGGGGCCTGGGGCCTGGGGCTGGGGATCCAGGGAGGGGGCCTGGGGATGGGACTGGGGGAGCAGAGGGGGCCAGTTCCCTAGGGAAGTCGGAGTCCTGCCTGGCGCTGACTACTTCTCCATCTCAGGGGGGGTCTGGGATTTCCCCACCACCCGTGCCCCTTGTCCTCCCTCGGTCCCTGCTCACCCCAGGCAGCAGCACAGTGAGATGCTGTGCTGTGTGAAAGGCAGCATTTTCCTGAGAAAACTGAACTGGCCCTTGAACTGTGCAGGGGAATTGTGGAACCCTTGGTGGAAAGAAAGCAGGTTCTGCCACGTTTGATTACACCGGGAGTGAAACACATCATTCTCCCAGACTGCAACTGAATTTGATTCCAGGGGCCTGTTATGAAGAAAGATCTTGTTTTCAGGGCGTCTGGGTGGCTCAGTTGGTTAAGCGACTGCCTTTGGCACAGGTCGTGGTCCTGGAGTCCTGGGATCGAGTCCCGCATCGGGCTCCCTGCTCGGCGGGGAGTCTGCTTCTCCCTCTGACCCTCTTCCCTCTCATGCTATCTCTCTCACTCTTTCTCTCAAATAAATAAATAAAATCTTTAAAAAAAAAAAAGAAAGAAAGATCTTGTTTTCAGATACCCGTCCTTCAACTTGGAGGTCACTGGACTTTTTCTATCAATGGACGGTAACTGTTTGAGGTTTTGTGAGCCGCAGGGTTTCTGAAGTAGTTGTTCAACTTTGCCCAGCCGTGCAAAGGCAACCCCAGAAAATGCACGAAGCAGTGGGAGAAGCAGTGTTCCCCTAAGACTTCATTTACAAAAGCTGTCCCCCAGCTGGATTTGGCCTGTGATTCTAATTTGTCTAACTCTCCTTTAATTCATCACCAAATACTGAGTAAATGCCTACATTTTCTCGGCCCTACAGAGACAGTGATGACCTCAAACACAGAATCATTGCCCCAGTAGAGTGCATATTTATGGGGCAGAGAAACCAAAACTCCTAAATAATTAGGCAATAAATGACAGGTTGCAAAGTGTGCTATACAGAAAAGCAAAGCTGGGGAAGTGACAGTCTTAACATTTATTCAGGCTCTTTAAGTTCCAACCTTGCATTCAACCCCGTGAGGACAGGGACCTAGAACATCTAATTTATTTTTCTGTCCCCTACACCTTGTGTAGTATTTGCTCATGATCACTTCCTGAAACTGGCCTGTGCAACTAAATAAGAGAAAGAAACCAATGACATAACTCTTTGAAAGCAGGCAATAAAAGTGCCTATTTGTGGATGAGGTGCTTATATTCCTATATGAAAAATGTGCTTATATTCCTATATGAAAAATACCATAAACAGTAAGAAAATTCAGCTAATGCAGGGGGTATACACAATATAGAACGAAAAGGGGGGTTATTGCCCCTTCCATTTGTAAATATATCTGTTTACATGTACATACACACACAGCGGAAGAAATAAAGCCCATGAACAAAAACAACAAAACAACTTAAGAATAAACTTAGGATATATATGACCTACAACAAGAACATTTAGAAATATTTCTAAGGTAAGGATCAGAAAAATACAAGATGTGACAAATAGAAATGAATATTATATTTTTGATTAAGAAGGCTCATCATTATAAAGATATGAAAATTCCCAAGGACAAATGGTTTATTTAATGTAAATATAGATCCCTTTTATTTTTTTAAAGGAAGGTAATTCTCATTTGAAAAGGGACTTCTGTTTTATGCTTTCCTTTGGAGCTGTCTGGTGATGAAAGAGTTTCCTAACAAAGATACAGAGCCTACTTTCAGTCAGCACTGTCAACTTGATAGAAAAATAGGAGAACAGAGAAGTTCCTAGCTCTGTCTGTGATTAGGTTAGCTATTATTATTATTATTATTTTCATTAGAAAAGAAAGTAACTAGCTTCATCTTTGAAGAATGATATAGATATTCTAAATAAAACTTCATTAAATCCAATCTGGCACTGCATTAAAATGATCAAATAGGGTGTATCTGAGGAACACATCGATGACTTAATATCAAAATATCTATCAGCATGATATGACATATTATGGATTTGAAGAAAAAATACATCATTTTAATAGATGAAGAAATGATTTAGGAAATTCTCTAAGCATTCTAGACTTTTTAAGTTCTTAAGAAGTTGGATGCAAAATGCAAGTTTTTTTTTTCACTACAAAAAGGCATCTATCACAAATCTATAGTAAACATCATACTTACTGGTAAATGATGGAAAAATTTGCATTAAATTTAGGAAAAGATAGACATTCTCATTATCACCAAACTTTATTTTTCAACAGTTTCTTCAGGTATCAGAAAATGCACTACAATAACAACAAAATGAAATAAAATATCTTATAAGAATTGGCAATATAGTAACAAAAACTTTTTAAAGATTGTTTATTTATTTGAGAGAGAGAGAGAAATGGGGGCCAGAGAGAGAGGGAGACTCTCAAGCAGACTCCACGTTCAGCATGGAGCCCAACGCAGGTCTTGATCTCATAACCCTGAGACCATGACCTGAGTCCAAATCAAGAGTTGGACGCCCAACTGACTAAGCCACCCAGGCACCCCATAACAAAATTCTTATTTGCAGAGATAGTTGTCCGCATACAAAATTCATGAAAATCTAAAAACAAACTTTGAGAATTAGTGATAGTTTAGCAAAGTTACTAGATATGTCAGTATCATATGAAAAAGGATACAATTTTCTTGCCAGCAAAGACAAATAAGATGTAAAACAAATACGCTAATTTTAGTAGTGACAAAACCGTAAGGTACATGGGACTCAATCTACTTGATTTTCTTTATTCTTTTCTTTCTTTTTTTTTTTTTGATAAAAGTTAAATATCTTTTTTTTTTTTTTTTTTTAAACTAGGCTCCACACTGGTTTGGAGCCCAACACTGGGCTTGAATTCATGCCCTGAGATCAAGACCTGAGCAGAAATCAAAAGTCAGACACTTAACCAACTGAGCCAGCCAGGTGCCCCCTTAACTGATTTTCTTATGAAAAGTATTTTTATAAAAATTATGGATAAAGAGACTTTTAGTCCTAGAAATGGCAGGTTAGGTAATTAAAATAAATCCTTTCATAAAAGACAGCAGTAGCAAAATTGCTGGATTAAAAGTGAGAAAATTCTGAAAACATCCGAGAGCTAGTAACATAATAAGAAATAAGTGAGCTAAAATTAAAATCTAAGAGTAGATGATTCCCTGAAGAGGTAAACCTTACACTCACATAGGCTTTTCCTTGAGGATGACAGCTGATCAAGAAGAAACATCACCAATACCAGCATTATGGGATGGAGAAATTAACGCCAAGTGTCTGCCCAATGCCCAGCCATGTTTTAAGCTGGTGTTCAAAGTGGCTTCAACCACAAATTGAGTAGGAATCTGAAGTTAATCAGTGCTCCTGTGGGTACCAGCCTGTCCTTGTATCTCCTGGGTCTTCCGGAAAATCTCAAGCCTTGAATATGGAATTAAAGCACTCCTACAACGTTTCTCCCATAGCCATAGAAAAGAAAGGAAAATCTTCTTTTAAGAAATACTTCAATTTTCGGGGTGCCTGGGTGGCTCAGTCGGTTAAGCATCTGCCTTCGGCTCAGGTCATAATCTCAGGGTCCGGGTCCCACATTGGGCTCCCTGCTCAGCGGGGAGCCTGCATCTCCCTCTCCCTCTGACTGCTAGTCTGCCTACTCGTGATCTCTCTCTCTCTCTCTCTGTCAAAAAATAAATAAAATATTTTAAAAAAAGAAATACTCGATTTTCATATACCTCAACTTTTGCCTAGAAATAGTCTTAAATATTATGATCAGCACACAAAAGTAAACAGGCACCCCACAAAACAAGATGTGGGAATGTGAGAAATCAACAGACAACAGAGATGCAGTTACACAAATAGACAAAATGTACACGGCCTGAAATAGTTATGTGTCCTATACTTAAAGGTCCTTGTCTGAGAGTAAAGGAAATGGTGACAGTGTACTTTGATAAGTTAGAGAGGATCGTATAGTTTATGAACTATTAAAGAGGCAAAAAGTGGAATGATAGAAATTCTCCATCAAACCAAACAAGGCAAGAAAGGAGATAAAGAAGCAGAGAACAATTAGGCCACATAGAAAGAACAAAATAAAATGGTTAACTCAAAATACAAAAGTAGTTATATTAAAGCAGAAGGTACTAAATTCTTCAATTAAAAGACAAAAATTGAATGGGTTAAAAAGAGAAAGTGAGGTATCTTACACATAAGTGCATTAGTTATTTATTGCTGTGTAAAAATTACCCCCAAACTCAGTAACATAAAACCACACACTTTTGTCTTCTAATAGTTTCTGTGGATCCAGACATGGTTCAGCTGGGTCCTTTGCATCAGGATCTCGCAAGGCTTCCAATAAGATATCGAAAGGGGCTACAGAGTCTCTCTTCTGAAGGCATGCCTGAGGAAGGGTCTAATCCCAAGCTCGCTCATGTGGTGATTAGCGATATTGAGCTCCTTCAGGGACATTGAACTGATGGTCACCCTCAGGTTCTTGCCTATCCATAGGGAAACTCACAAGCTTCCTTCATCAGAGCAAACATGTGAAAAGAGCCAGAGAGAGAGTTTGAGTAAGGCAGAAGTCAGGTTCTTTTATAACCTAATAATAGAAGTGATATTCTATCATTTTTGCCATATGTTATTTCTAGCGATGAATGACTAATCAACACCCAAGGACTGAGGACAGCATAGGGTGTGAATTCCAGGAGATGGGGATCGTCAGTGGCCACACTGGAAGGCTGCCTGACAAAGCTTGTCTATCCCAGCTCTCTGCAATTTTCCTTCCCCACATAATACTTGATGGGTTGCTTGTGTGTCTACTTATTTATTGTCTGTGTCCACCCCCTTGAATAATATGTCCAGGAGTGCAGAAGTTGCGCCTATTACAGTAGATGATCAATAATACTTATTGAATATGGGAATCAACCAATGAATGACGTGAAAATACCTGAGAAGTTGGCTGTCTTTCCTGGAGAACCAGCAGGCTGTTCTCCCTGGAGATTGCAGAAACCAGGGCACACTTTGATGGATGCAGGAGCAGTGGACCAGGGTGTCTCTGATTTATTTTACAGCAGATGTTCTTTCTGTTCTCTGACCTCTGTCCTGGGGAGAGCAGTTTAGAAAATGAAGGGGTGGCCGCACATGATTATGCCACACACACTTATTTAATTGAAGTGATCTCATTTGTGATAGCGACTATAAACTGAGTGAGAGCCCTGAGTGGCGGTGGTGGCTGTCCTCCATGGGCTGTTCACCTGGACCCTGGGCTTCATGGATCATCCTCTATAAATCTCTCTTCTGCTTCCCTGGCCATTCCCCTCATCATTTTCCCCCTGTGCCTTCAAGATGACTTGTCTTCCTCCCCCAGCAGTTGAAATTTAATTATCCCTTATTTCATGATCTCATGGTATTCCATTTGTTCAACTTACATAAATTCTGGTCAAGGCTCTGATTTTAGTCATCCTCTGAAAGCCTGTATAAGGACAGCCTAAGCCCCTGCCTCAGAGTCTATTTCTCCCCTTGCTCACTTACATTCTTTAGCTCTAGACAGTCATGAAACTTGTACTGACATGCCCATGCCCTGCCCTAGACATTCAGCCTGGACATGCAGCAAATGAATTGGTCAAGTTAAAATAATGTTCACCACCCTTTCTAGAATTTCTGTTCTCTGGACCATGTGCTACCCTTCCATTTGCTATTCTTACCCTCTCGCCAAAGTATCCTTGGACTATCAGCTAATCCAGGGGGGGAAAAAGAAAAAGAACTCTTAACTTTGGCAGTGATTGCGAATTTCAATCACAAACACAGATATTTAGATAATAAAATTTTCTTTTAATGTAGTCAAAGATGTCCAAAGCACATCGTTTTAGAATCTGGTAGTACTATGATGTTTACAAAAAAAAAAAAAACAGGAGACTGGGTTCCACCTCTCTCATTTCTATTCCCACCTCAAAGAGGTGGCCATTCTAGCCCTTCTAGCTGATTTTTCCTGTGTTAGTGACCCACAGACTTCTATAAAGCCACCAGATGCTTCTATGTCTTGATTTTTCCATTTTAGCTGTTACCTATTGACTTCCTATTATGGAAGATGGGGAATCAGCTCCCTGACAACACCCCCCACGCAGACACCAATACAGACATGTACACTCACATAGATATGTCCACAACCTCCTTCCCAAGACAGTGATGATTTCTGTGCATTATGATGATCATCTCCTTCTTGTACATTTCATTTTGTTTTGTTTTAATACTTTATCTCTTGTACCCATTTAGATTTCTAACTAGCCATAAAGAACGCATTCTACACCTCCCTAACTGGAGGGTAAATCTTACCTTAGCATATTGAATTTTTCTTTTTTTCCTGGAAGACATTCATTAGGAGTCTTCTGTTATTCTCCTCTAATGAGCTAGACATGTGCCTAGCTGTACCCATGGGAATTCCCTTTATAGTTATCCTGGGAATTTGCCTATTCACTTTTTTTTTCCCTTTGAGGTTAAATATTTCTCTCTTGAAACCCATCTCTTCCTCTTTCATGGTTTAATTCTTCATTTATTTGAGTTCGTCTTCCAACAAAGAGCATGTGGAAAGTAAAATGTTAATTTATCTTAAGACATTCCATACATTTGCTTAATGGATGGCTTGAATACAAATAGGATTTCAGGTGAAAAATGGCTTTTTCCACAATAATTTTAAAGATGTTGCTCATTTTCTTCTAGCTTCTTCTGTTGCTCTTGAAAAGTTCTTATTTCACTTTTATCTTGCTGAGTAGGAAACTGTCCCAGATATTAGTGCTTAAAACAATAATTTATCATTTGTCATGATTTTCTGGGGTGGCTGGTGGTTCTCTTACTGGACGTACATGGGCTACCTCATATGATAGCATCCACCTGGGTTATAGCTTGGGACTGGGCTGAACTGGGATTTCCTCTCCTTACCGTGTTTTGTCCTTAAGAGGGCTGGGCTTGGCTGGACTTCCTCACATGGTGGCAGCAGTATTCCAGAAAAGCACGACCCCAGCAACATGGCCACTTATTAAGCATTTCCTTGCAACATATTCACTGATGTCTGCCCATTGGCCAGAGCGAGTCCCATGGCTAAGCCCAAAGTGTTTGAGAGCTGATTATACAAGAGTGTGGGCACTGGGAGGTTTGATTCACTGGGCACCATTGGTGTATCAGCCTACAGCAGTCCATCCTCCTGCCCCAATGATTCACTCCTCTCCATATGCAAAACACACTCATTCCCTAATAAGACCTCCACCCCAGACTCATCAGGTCACAACAATGAGTTTGAAGTCCATCATCTCATGATCTACATCAGGCCCAGATGTGAAGTAGGCTGTGTGGATGCTTCTGTCTCTGACCAGAGATTTGTGAATTAAAAAGACATGCAATCTGCCTTTCACACATCTACACACAATGGTAATATGGAGACAAGATCACTGCAACAAAAACTCTGAATAGGAAAGGTAGGGACAGGAGGCACATAGGGCTCCGTGGTCCATAGCAATTCTGAAAAACAGCTGATCATGTCAGAGCCTGTGTCTGCAAGCAGGAAATCTTCCTTGATTGGGGCCAATTCTGCCTCTCAGAAGTAGTTCCCTAACTCATGATTTTTTCATGGGTTTTGATTCCATCTGCTGGGATTCTTCCTTCTGAAACATCTTTCTTTCCTATAAGAAATAGCCCATGTGTTCAGTTTTCTTAGCCTCCTTCTTGGCTGTGGGAAGTCGAGAATCCCAGAGGTATCTTTCCTTTTTAATGATTTCTACCCCTTTCAATCCAAACTTCTACAACCCCTTTGGAGATTTTGTGGTCTTTTTACTGAATCTGATTGACTCATTTCACGTCCCGGAAGCCGTGCCCTTACTTCTGTTTGAGCGAATGCTCTCAACTTCCGGCCAAGTATACAGCTGCAGCGAAGTAACGCTTTTAAGATTCTTAGAAGTGCTTTCTCCTAGTTGAGAGAATCTACTATGCTGGGGTCTTAAAAAGGGTCTTATGACCACATCCTTGATTTACTCTTTATCCTGAGGCCATTTCTTATTTTGAGAGTCTTGTGCCAATGGGTGAGCCTGAAAATGTGGAACTTCAGGTTTATTTTTTCAATCTAGTAAGTCTGGATTCGAAATTCTGCTTGCATTGAATAGTTCTCTCTTCAGCTCATCTTCATCATCCTGTATCTTATCATATGCAACTAACAGAAGCCAATTGGCACTTTCAGGATTCTGCCTAGAAATTTTATCTGCAGGCATAGGTTAATTTGGTACATTGTTTTTTTATTTTTCAACTTAATGGAAATGGTAGTTTTGCCACTTGTTTCATTAGAGCAAAACATGGATCATCATCTGTTAAGCCTGTACTCTCAGTTTATCACTGTACATCCAGCCTCCAATATCCCCCCCCCCAGCATCTCCTGCAACTGCCCCATGACAAAGCGAGCACTCTATGTTAGCAGTCTTTGTTAGAGCAGGGCCCTGTTTCCAGACCACTTTCCCGTTTTAGTTATCTATTGCTGCAAAACTAAGCACCCTAAAATGGGATAGTGTATGTCACTATGTAAAGCACGATACACCCCTGAGAAATAATATTTTCATTATTAGGTAAGAAGATATTCAACCTAAAGATAGAACAACTCCTGTGTTCTCTGTGAATGGTAGAAAAGAGAATGAACACCAAACCACTAACATTATTCACTGATTTTTGGATGTCATTCCTGAAGATCCAATAAGTGGCTTTCAATGTCTTTCATCTCAAACAAAAGACATGCTATGACAGAATTGAGGAAAAAAAGTATTTTATTTTAAGATGTGTTTTTAATTAGAGAGCCAACTGAAAATGCATTTATCTGGAACTTAGGAAAGGTGGGTTGGTTTGCCTTTGCTTCTGTGAGTGGGTATCTGTAACAAATAACAAGCAGGGATTTAGAGTTCCCAGTGTCATCTCTGAGACCAAGTGTGTGACCTTGGGCAAGCCACCTCATTGCTCTAGCCCGTGTTCTCATTTGCAGTGTGGCAAGGTTAGGCCATCTGCTCTTCATCTTCTCCCCTAAACTTAACAGTCGATGACAGAATAATTTGAGCCTCTAAACAAATCTTCCCCATCTGGAAACTGGACTTAGCATAAAAAGAAGACAGTGTTAGTATTGGGGAAAACTCCCGAGACAATTTTCATAAAAAATCTTGAGTTATTTTTTGTGAAGTGCCAAACAATTTTCAGTTTTTATTTACTAATAAGCTTGATCCTAAGGTAAACTAATGCGGGTAAATCACTTCCTTAAAACGTGTTGATCACCCCCCAAAGATTAATGTGATTCAGGTGATTAATCCAGCTTCTATTTAATTGTAGGAAGGAAAGTGTATTAAAGGCCAAAGAAACCATTCACCTGATGAGCATGGGCAGTTTGCACAAGATAATCTGTGTCTCTGTCTCTAATAATTTTATTTTATTCTTGGAGCAGTTGTGTGTGGACAGGCTAGAAAACATTCTTGAGAGCAGAGTCTGCAGGGATTAATTGAAAATCTCTCCAAAGGGATGAAAGTACAGAGAATCCTTTCTGCTGCAAAAGGAATTCAACTTTCCAAATAGACAGGGTAATTTATTTTTGAGTAGATTAATTATTTACCAGATAATTATAGTTTATCAGACAGAAGACTCAAATTCAGAAATGGAAAGACTCACATCACCTCTGAGACCTTATTAAACTTAACATCAGTTTAAACAAAAACAAATATAACAGTTAAAGTCTCTTTTGGGCTACCCTACTTGCAAAATGTATAATTTTGGTCAAATAACTTAATTCCACTGAGCTTTATCTTTATAGGTTGCTGAAGGATAAAAAGAGAGTAAATGTGAAGACATTTTGTAAAGTATAAATTGCTATTAACATTTTAGGGCTTATTTTCATTCATGATATCATAAATTCTTTTATTGAAGGCTCTTTAAATTGGCAATTAAAAAGCTAGAACCAATGTTAAGCAAGTTTTATTATCCCATACACTCTAAGTTGTTGTGAAAAACTGATAGTTATTAATATCATTTGTTTAATTTGTGGGAGAGAGAAAGAGAGGATGCAAGGGGAGGACAGGGAGAAGGAATTGTATTTTTTTATAAAATATGCTATATTGTAAATATTTTGAAATTTAATGATTCATGCCCCCAAACTTAACTTGAAGTGCATGTGTAATAGTTAATCTTCTCCAAGTACCCATAATTCCATTGGTTGCTCATTTAAATGTATTTCTAATTTTAAAAATTATAAATCATACGATAGTAATAATTTTTATACACAAATTAGCATCAGTATCTCTAACTATTTTAGTAGGATTGATTTCTAGAAGCTTCTGAAGTCAGGGTGAGGCCACTGGGCCAAAGTTATGCAGTTGATACAAATTGACAAATTATTTTAAGGAAACTTTGCACCGACTTGTTCTCCAACAGGGAGAATTCTTTTTATAGCACATGCTCCCCACAATTACCATGTTTCCAAATGTGTTTCTCATTTGTAATAAAAATGTCTTTTATTGTTTTAATTCACATAAGATTGACCATTTTAGAGCTGCACCATCCAAAAGAGTAGCCGCTAGCCACAGATAAATTAAGATGGACTAACATTAAATACAATTAAAATTCAGCACTTCAGCTGCACTAGTCATTTCAAGGTGCTCAGTAGCCACATCGTCGGGACTGTGCAGACCATTGCCAATATTTCTGGGCTAGAAAGGCTAGGCTTTTTTTTTTCACATGTTAATTAATTATCATTCCGAGTCTCAATTGCAGATGACAAAGAGAGATCACTTAAGCCCATTTAAAAAATACAGGTAAATTCAAGAATGTTTTAGTACATGATTTTTTTTTAAAGATTTTATTTATTTATTCATGAGAGACGAGGGCGGGGGGAGAGAAGCAGAGGGAAAAGCAGGCTCCCAAGGAGCAGGGAGCCCATGCGGGACCCGAGCTGAAGGCAGACGCTTCACCATCTGAGCCACCCAGGCGCCCAGCCCTAGTACATGATTTTTAAGCAGTGTTTTCCCCTCTCTCTCTCTCCTTCCTACACACACCAATCACCTCTTCTGTCGTAAATCTTTCCCTCAATTTCTGCCATGCTCTCTGGTGGCAGCGCCCACAGCCTGTGGTCTGCCCTCTCCTCCCAGCTAGTCCTCCCATTAGCGATTTGGCTTGACTCATTTTAATCATATGGATTGATTTTGGATCAATTTTTAAAGGTTGGTTTGTTTAAATGTTAATAGTACTCAATTTTCCCATCTAGAACATAGTACACTCTAGTCAGTATTCACTTTTTTAATAGGTCACTAAAATATTTTTGTGTTTATTGGTTTTCATAACAGTTTACACAGAAATCTTGCAAAACTTACACCTAGGTACTTCATATTTCTACTCTTATTCTCTATGTGGCCATTTTTTAAAATTTTATCTTCCAAAAGTTTATTGCTAATTTCTAAGAAAATTTCTGAATTTTCTGTATCTATTTTTTATCTGGCTATTTTGCTTAGCTAACATTTTGAGCCTAAGAGTTTTTTCAGTTGATTCTCCTGAGATATTTAAAGTATAATCTAAGCATAATCATTGAATTGTATTTTAGTATAATTGGGTAATCCTAATATATTTGGTATATTTAAGTATATTTTTTAATTACAAATGGACTGTTTTTATTTCAAATAGTTCTTAATATATGTGTTCTTTGATTTTATTTATTTACTTGACAAAGAGAGAGAGCACAAGCAGGGGGAACAGCAGAGGGAGAAGCAGGCTCCCCACTGAGCAGGGAGCCCGATGCGGGGCTCGATCCTAGGACCCTGGGATCATGACCTGAACTGAAGGCAGACGATTAACTGACGGAGTCACCCAGGCACCCCAGTATATTTGTTCTTTTTTCATTCTCTATAACATTCTGAGCCATTTTAATTTCTTTTTATTTAAAACTCTTATTAATAGTTCTGACAGTTTTTTTTATTTTGAAAAATCATATTGAAAAGATTTAATACAAACTAAGTGCATTTTAAATCTTTACTTGGCCACATATGAGACGTTTTTAAAAATAGCTAAGGTGTTTCAAAATAGCATTTTTAAAGCATTTTTTATTACCAAAAAGAGATTCTTTAGGAGGGAAAACCCGCAACAACAACAACAAAAAGTAAGACAAATCCATAATTCATAGGAAATGCAGACAGTTTTAGTGGTGTGGTGAAAGGGTCAGAATAGAAGCACGGAAGGTCTTCAGCTCCATTTACAAAATTTCTTATTGCCACATTTTCACCTTTTCCTTGTGGTTGGATGACTACACAAAGGGGGCAGAGTTGGTCCGCCGGCATTTACTCAGCTGCATCCTGCCCCATGCCAGGAGCACAGGTGAGTTTGGCGGCGACGAGCTGCCATGTCTTTGGGCTTCTCCTGAGCGAGGGTTTTCCCGACTCTGGAGCTACAGCCTTGAGGGGACAGCTGCTCGCACTGATTGCCTTTGTGACCCCTTCCTTGTCATGCCTTAGCGGGGAGAGCGCGTGCAAGTGCACCCAGGGTCCGCACCCCCGCTTTGCACAGAGGGTTTGAGTGCTTTCAGGGGCGCGTGCGGTAAGAGCCACCACCTGCGCGGTGGTGGATCTCTCACGTTCCTGGCTTCCTTGCTCTCAGTTGTTTAGAGGAGCCTTCCCATGTGTTCGGCATCTACAACAGCTAAAACCATCAGGTTACTGCTTCCGCTGGACCTGCTCGGCAGCCTGTAATGCTAATGGTACCTGCACACTTCTTCCACGGTCCCTCCACTCCTGCATCATGAAGTTTCTAGACTCAGACCGCTGTCCAAATATCTTCAGATTCACTTTTCACTTATAGGAAACCAAAACTTGAAATTCAGACATTATGTTATTGGTTCAAAAACCCCAATACAGAATTCTGTTCAATAAGCCAGTGGAAGACAAGACCTTGGACCTACACTGAAGTACTGGTGAACACATGAAATTTGCATATTTTTAAAGTAAAATAAAATATTAAACTTAATAACATATTATTAATCCCAATGTTAGGTTGTTATTTTTATACTTTCTCAAATCTTGATAGCAGCATTTTTTAAACTTTTGTTAAATAAATTAGGTGGCAGTGTATATACCTATGCTCTGGATTATATTAATATTTTGGAATTAATCCTTTCTTAAATTTTGAAAAAAAATATTGATAGCATTGTTCTTATTAGTAGTCTAATCATTCTTGCTACTATTTTGACAACTTTAAAATTTTACAGAAAATTCTCCACCCAGTGGGATTGTAAAAGTACTGGGCATTTAACCCTGAATTTTCCCTCGGTGTCTGTTGTGATGGCACCTTTCTGGTGTCTCATCTCTTCCTTTTCATGCGTCATAGTTTTGCTCTGTCATTGTTCATTATTTCAAACAACTGATTCCTAAAATTTCTCATTTGTATTGTTATTTCCTATATTTGATTTCTGTTGTTTCCCTTTCCCTGTAGTTGCCCATCTTATTTTCCAGATTTCTTGAAATCAAAATCTAGTTTTTATCTATTTATTATTCTTTGATAAATAAAATATTTTGAGATGAATTTAGCCCTAGATATAGCTTTGGCAACACCCCATGTGTTGTAATAAGGGATATTTTCTTTTCTTTTTTTTTCTTTTCCTTCTCCCCCTCCCCCTTTTGTAAGTTGACACTCTCCTACCCCTTTTGCTTTTAGTAGAGCAGTATTTTATAGACTACAGGATGTGTTTCTCATCCTTGGATAGGCTACCTCTCCCAGGTTTACAGATACCCTTGGGCTAACATACGTGGGTGCTATTATCTTCAGTCTTTCGAATCTGATCTTAGGCTCAGACTGGTATGCACAGTACTCCCTTAATGTGTGATGGGTATAAGGTAGTCCTCTAGTGTTTTGCTAACTTGAGTTTGAATCTTCAAATTGGTCAGCTTCTCTGACCATAGTAGAGAGTTAGAAGTAATTAGCAATTTTGGGGGTGGGCTGAGTTTTATAGAAAAGGCAACACAAGCTATGTGAGCTCTTCCTGCCTCTGCCTAGTTTCTTAAGTTAAAAAACAAATTTTTTTTTTTTTTTAAAAAAGGGCCAGCCTCCTAAGATCTAAGCCTGCTCCATATGCATTCTTTTGCCTTTTACCATTGTGCGGGCCAGGAGTCCCTGAGTTGGAATAGAGGTGAGCGGGAATGAAATGCTGAAGATACTTATTGTGTTCCAGGCATGTACAAGTTGAACAGGCATGTGACTCCAAGTTCCTCTATGATAGAGTAAGAGGATTTGGGTCTGTGTTTCTCACAATTTGTGTGTTTGTTTTCATTTTCTTGATTATATCTTGGTTCATTTTACAGTTAGCAGAAGTCCTGGGATCCCTGAGAATCTGGGGCAATGTAAGTGTTCAAAAATCTTCTCCTACCATTTTTGGAACCATCTGGCTTGTTTTAATACTCAACATAGAAAGTTCAATAGTTAAGCATGTAGTTCTCAAAAGAATGCATAGTTAGGAGAGATACTGCCATTGTTATCTTTAATGTACTATGCTAGTAGATTCTACATATATCTTTATTTAATATATTTTACTGAGATGGGAGAAACATTTAGCCATGCTAAGTAGAAGTTTTCTTTAATTTGCTAAGTAACATGAAGACTTGGTAGAAACTTTGACTGATTTGAAGTATCTGCTTTGTCAGTATGTGACTCATTTCAGTCTTATAGGTAGCCCCTAAATCCAGGATGGGGAGCAAGGAGGAAGAGAAAAAAATCATCATCTTTTTTGTAGCACTTAAATGCAATGTATTTCCAAGTTCTAAAACTGCACTAGCAGTCTAATTTGATTGCCACAGATGGTGGAGCTGGAGCAACCCTTGGCCTTGGGCCATGCTCCTAGGTTTCATTTATTCGACAATTATTTATTGTGTCCCGGGCCATGTACTCATCACTGAAGGTAAAATTGTGAAAAAGACATGTGGTCTCTGCCCTTTTAGGGTATATGTCCTGGTGAAGAGAGGAAGAAACTGTTTAGTGCATTGTTTAATGCAGCAACACCATTAGTAAAGAACAGCCCATTGAATAAAAGCATTGGCAAGTTGCATTAACTACAGTGAATTTTTAAAAGTAGCTAAGTTTTAAAAAATAATGAATAGGAACCTATTTTAGATGAGCTTGTTAGGGAAGTCCTCTTCAAGAAGGTAATATTTAAACTGAGAGCCAAACTGTGAGAAGAGTAATTAAGTGAAGGGTAGACAGAAACCATTAAAAGCATAGGTAACAGCATTTATAAAGGCCCAGAGGAAGGCAATTAAAAAAAAGAAAAAAGAAAAGAAAACCAACTCAATATAGTTGAGAGTCAGAAAGATAACCAGTGTAGCTGAAGAATTGTGACCAGATAAGAGTGTGGCAGGACTACTGGGTATTTACCCTAAAGATACAAATGTAGGGATTCAAAGGGGTACATGCATGCCGATGTTTATAGCAGCAGTGTCCACAATAACCAAACTGTGGAAAGAGCCAAGATGTCCATCGACAGATGAATGGATAAAGAAGATGTGGTATATATACACAATGGAATATTATGCAGCCATCAAAAGGAATGAGATCTTGCCATTTGCAACGATGTGGATGGAACTGGAGGGTATTATGCTGAATGAAATAAGTCAATCAGAGAAAGACATGTATCATATGACCTCACTGATAAGAGGAATTCTTAATCTCAGGAAACAAACTGAGGGTTGCTGGAGTGGTGGGAGGTGGGAGGGATGGGGTGGCTGGGTGATAGACATTGGGGAGGGTATGTGTTATGGTGAGCACTGTGAATTATGCAAGACTGTTGAATCACAGATCTGTACCTCTGAAACAAATAATACATTATATGTTAAAAAAAGAAGAAGAAGGAGAAGAAGAAGAAGAAGAAGAAGGAGAAGAAGAAGTTGAT
>NW_027397072.1:5939228-5943597 GCF_003265705.2 Callorhinus ursinus | reverse complement strand
AAAGGTCCGATTTTGTGCTCCGCGGCTCTAGCACTTGCCAGAAGCGGCCGACGGAGGCCCCTCCCCCGCCGTCTATCCTCCCGAATATCGCCTCGGATTCACTTCTCCGCACGTCCTACCTTCCAGTAAGTGGTCGCTTCTCTGTTCAGAGAGTTGTTGCTACTCTCCTCTTCGATCTCCTGTTGAGTTCGTAGGTGTTCAGAGTGGTTGGATCCCTATTCAGCTGAATTCCTGAGACCAGACGAAATCCAGGTCTCCTGCTCCTCCGCCATCTTGCTCCGCCCCCTCCTGCATCATTTTATTTAATCCTCATGACCAGTGGAAAGGTAGTTACTGTTGTCCCCATTTTAAGGATAGAGGAATGCAGGAGCAGAGAGGTGTACAAACACAACTTCATTCAGAGCTGACTTATAGGAGAGCAGAGATGCCCTGGCTTGGGGCTCTAAAGTCCTTTCTCCTTAATGATACTTCCTTGCTGTCTTTCCTCTGCCAGAGCACCGCCATTATCCCCCTGCTTTCCCACGTGATAACCACTGAAGCAGGGTCAGCCAAGGTCATTTCTGAGATTTTTTAGCAGATGCACAGCCCCAAGTATAGCCAAGTACCACTTTAAAAAAAAATAGATAATACCTCACAAATCTCACTGGCTTACCTCCTTAAAACCATACTGTATTCTTAATATATACAATCATTTTTACTGTTAGCCAAGAAGCCTATTCTTTGCCAATATTAATGTTTACTCAAATTTGGGGGGGGGAATGAAAATGCAGAAAAGAAGAAAAAAATCATTTGTAGTACCCCCATCCAAGAATAGTCAGTATTCAGTATGAATGGCTTGTTATCACAGTCCCAACAGACTCAGGTCACTCTGGATCCAGCCTTGTGGCTCAGGTGACACCAGAGGCTCCAACCCACTGGGGTCAGCCACCGTTTACTGAGAAAGTTGTCTCCCTCCCCTGTTGGTTCTTCACAGGATTCAAGTGTGCATCTAGAGCACGTGCATAATTTGAAAGTTCACTTGTAAATTGCAACTTCCTGCTACTCAAAGAATGCTTCCTTTGTTGTCCTCAGGAAAGGCTTGTTGTCCCCATTACCCCCATGTCAAGAAGAGGGGTGGGCCCACAGACTGGAGGTGAGACTTTAGGTGGAGGATCTCTGAGAATGGGCAAAATAAATAAATTCATTTTTAATACCCACTCTCTGCTGAGTACTTTTACAAGAGATTTTTAAGCCCTGTGAGAAGCAAGGTTTGATCTGTCTTATTCCCTGTCATTTCCCCAAGACATAGGACTGTTTCAAACACACTATGGCATTTAATTGTTTTTATTATTGTTATGTTAATCACCATACATTATATCATTAGTTTTTGATGTAGTGTTCCATGATTCATTGTTTGCATATAACACCCAGTGCTCCATGCAGTACGTGCCCTCTTTAATACCCATCACCAGGCTAACCCATCCCCCGACCCCCCTCCTCTCTAGAACCCTCAGTTTGTTTCTCAGAGTCCATAGTCTCTCATGGTTCATCGCCCCCTCCGGTTTCTGCCCCTTCATTCTTCCCTTCCTGTTATCTTCTTCTTCTTTTTTTTTTAACATATAATGTATTATTTCTTTCAGAGGTACAGATCTGTGATTCAACACTCTTGCACAATTCACAGTGCTCACCATAGCACATACACTGCCCAATGTCTATCACCCAGCCACCCCATCCCTCCCACACCCCACCACTCCAGTTTGTTTCCTGAGATTAAGGAATTCCTCATATCAGTGAGGTCATATGATACATGTCTTTCTCTGATTGACTTATCTTGTTCAGCATAATACCCTCCAGTTCCATCCACATCATTGCAAATGGCAAGATTTCATTCCTTTTGATGGCTGCATAATATTCCATTGTATATATATACCACTTCTTCTTTATCCATTCATCTGTCAATGGACATCTTGGCTCTTTCCATAGTTTGGCTATTGTGGACATTGCTGCTATAAACATCAGGGTGCACGTACCCCTTCGGATCCCTACATTTGTATCTTTGGGGTAAATACCCAGTAGTACAATTGCCGGGTCATATGGGAGCTCTATTTTCAACTTTTTGAGGAACCTCCATACTGTTTTCCAGAGTGGCTGCCCCAGCTTGCATTCCCACCAACAGTGTAGGAGGGTTGCCCTTTCTCCACATCCCCGCCAATATCTGTCATTCCTGACTTGTTCATTTTAGCCATTCTGACTGGTGTGAGGTGGTATCTCATTGAGGTTTTGATTTGGATTTCCTGATGCCGAGCGATGTGGAGCACTTTTTCACGTGTCTGTTGGCCATTTGGATGTCTTCTTTGGAAAAATGTCTGTTCATGTCTTCTGCCCATTTCTTGATTGGATTATTTGTTCTTTGGGTGTTGAGTTTGATAAGTTCTTTATAGATTTTGGATACTAGCCCTTTATCTGATATGTCATTTGCAAATATCTTCTCCCATTCTGTCGGTTGTCTTTTGGTTTTGTGGACTGTTTCTTTTGCTGTGCAGAAGCTTTTTATCTTGATGAAGTCCCAATAGTTCACTTTTGCCTTTGCTTCCCTTGACTTTGGCGATGTTTCTAGGAAGAAGTTGCTGTGGCTGAGGTCAAAGAGGTGCTGCCTGTGTTCTCCTTTAGGATTTTGATGGACTCCTGTCTCACATTGAAGTCTTTCAACCGTTTTGAGTCTATTTTTGTGCGTGGTGTAAGGAAATGGTCTAGTTTCATTCTTCTGCATGTGGCTGTGCAATTTTCCCAATACCATTTGTTGAAGAAACTGTCTTTTTTCCATTGGACATGCTTTCCTGCTTTGTCAAAGATGAGTTGACCGTAGAGTTGAGGGTCCATTTCTGGGCTCTCGATTCTGTTCCATTGATCTATGTGTCTGTTTTTGTGCCAGTACCATACTGTCTTGATGATGACAGCTTTGTAATAGAGCTAAAAGTCCGGAATTGTGATGCCGCCAGCTTTGCTTTTCTTTTTCAACATTTTTCTGGCTATTCGGGGTCTTTTCTGGTTCCATACAAATTTTAGGATTATTTGTTCCATTTCTTTGAAAAAAGTGGATGGTATTTTGATGGGGATTGCATTGAATGTGTAGATTGCTCTAGGTAGCATTGACATCTTCACAATATTTGTTCTTCCAATCCATGAGCGTAGAATGTTCTTCCGTTTCTTTGTGTCTTCCTCAACTTCTTTCATGAGTATTTTATAGTTTTCTGACTATAGATTCTTTGCCTCTTTGGTTAGATTTATTCCTATGTATCTTACAGTTTGGGGTGCAATTGTAAATGGGATCGACTCCTTGATTTGTCTCTCTTCTGTCTTGTTGTTGGTGTATAGGAATGCCACTGATTTCTGTGCATTCAGTTTATATCCTGCCACTTTCCTGAATTCCTGTATGAGTTCTAGCAGTTTTGGGGTGGAGTCTTTTGGGTTTCCCACATAAAGTATCATATCATCTGCAAATAGTGAGAGTTTGACTTCTTCTTTGCCAATTTAGATGCCTTTGATTTCTTTTTGTTGTCTGATTGCTGTGGCTAGGACTTCTAATACTATGTCGAATAGCAGTGGTGATAGTGGACATCCCTGCCGTGTTCCTGACCTTAGGGGAAAGCTCTCAGCTTTTCCCCATTGAGAATGATATTCGCTGTAGGTTTTTCCTAGATGGCTTTTATCATATTGAGGTAGGTACCCTCTAGCCCTATACTCTGAAGAGTTTTGATCAAGAAAGGATGCTGTACTTTGTCAAATGCTTTTTCTGCATCTATTGAGAGGATCATATGGTTCTTGTTCTTTCTTTTATTAATGTATTGTATCACATTGATTGATTTGCGGATGTTGAACCAGCCTTGCAGCCCAGGGATAAATCCCACTTGGTCCTGGTGAATAATCCTTTTAATGTGCTGTTGGATCCTATTGGCTAGTATTTGGGTGAGAATTTTTGCATCCATGTTCATCAAGGATATTGGTCTGTAATTCTCCTTTATGATGGGGTCTTTGTCTGGTTTTGGGATCAAGGTAATGGTGGCCTCATAAATGAGTTTGGAAGTTTTCCTTCCATTTCTATTTTTTGGAACAGTTTCAGGAGAATAGGTATTAATTCTTCTTTAAATGTCTGATAGAATTCCCCTGGGAAGCCATCCGGCCCTGGGCTAATGTTTCTTGGGAGATTTTTGATGACTGCTTCAATTTCCTTAGTGGTTATAGGTCACTTCAGGTTTTCTATTTCTTCCTGGTTCAGTTTTGGTAGTTGATACATCTCCAGGAATGCACCCATTTCTTCCAGGTTATCTAATTTGCTGGCATAGAGTTGCTCATAATATGTTCTTATAATTGTTTGTATGTCTTTGGTGTT
>NW_027397072.1:5737986-5939128 GCF_003265705.2 Callorhinus ursinus | reverse complement strand
AGTTGCTCATAATATGTTCTTATAATTGTTTGTATGTCTTTGGTGTTGGTTGTGATCTCTCCTCTTTCATTCATGATTTTGTTGATTTGGGTCCTTTCTCTTTTCTTTTTGATAAGTCTGGCCAGGGGTTTATCAATCTTATTAATTCTTACAAAGAACCAGCTCCTTGTTTCATTGATCTGTTCTACTGCTCTTTTGGTTTCTATTTCATGGATTTCTGCTCTGATCTTTATTATTTCTCTTCTGCTGGGTTTAGGCTTTATTTGCTGTTCTCTCTCCAACTCCTTTAGGTGTAGGGTTAGGTTGTGTATTTGAGACCTTTCTTGTTTCTTGAGAAAGGCTTGTATTGCTATATACTTTCCTCTCAGGACTGCCTTTGCTGCATCCCAAAGATTTTGAACGGTTGTGTTTTCATTTTCATTGGTTTCCATGAATTTTTTAAATTCTTCTTTCATTTCCTGGTTGACCCATTCATTCTTCAGTAGGATGGTCTTTAGCCTCCCTGTATTTGAGTTCTTTCCGACTTTCCTCTTGTGACTGAGTTCTAGTTTCATAGCGTTGTGGTCTGAAAATATGCAGGGAATGATCCCAATGTTTTGGTACTGGTTGAGACCTGATTTGTGACCTAAGATGTGATCTATTCGGAGAATGTTCCATGGGCACTAGAGAAGAATGTGTATTCTGTTGCTTTGGGATGGAATGTTCTAAATCCATCTGTGAATTCCATTTGGTCCAGTGTGTCATTTAAAGTCTTTATTTCCTTGTTGATCTTTTGCTTAGATGATCTGTCCATTTCAGTGAGGGGGGGGGTGTTAAAGTCCGCCACTATTATTGTATTGTTGTCAGTGTGTTTCTTTGCTTTTGTTATTAATTGGCTTATATAATTGGGTGCTCCCATTTTAGGGACATAGATGTTTACAATTGTTAGATCTTCTTGTTCGATCACTATGGCATTTAAAAAGTACCATTCATTATATATTGACAACAACAGAGTTGTAAGATAAGCATCTCTACGAGCACTAAAGGACCTGAAAACTATGGCTTAGCGAAGTCCAGGGAGCTGTGCAAGGCTGACTGTGGATGGCACAGCTGTCCTGGGAAGGACTGCTCTATTGCAAAGCCCGTCTTTTTTGCTGAGGGCCATTCTGCATTTTCCCTGACAGTGCATTTGATACACGGGTGAGTGGCTTTGCGTCATCCGATTTCAGTCCCAGCAAAGAAACACGTATCATTGATGAAAGCCTTCTTTTAGTCACCACTGATCCCTTCGCACCAGACCCCAGTCCTCTGGCATGTTGGATCTCCTGACCAAAGCATTTTGGGTAGGTAGTCTCTGTTGTGCAAGAAGTTCAAACTAAAATGAACCGGAGGATAGAAAATGGAAAATCTCACACAGTGTGCCCTCAAGAAAATAAAACCGAAGGACTGAGAGACTGATTTCCCATAAATGCCTGATTTACAGAAAAACTGATAATGTTGGAATTTTCTTAAGTGATAGGGAGTTGGTCCAGGGTTGCCTTATATCAACTTTGGAAGTTTAACTTTTTGTTTCTAGAGACATGAAAAAAGAAACAACCCAGGTCAGGTTGGTCTCACAAAATAAACTGATTGTGCTTCATTTGTGTGACCGGACTGGCTTTGTCAGCTTGGGGAATTTTCAAAGATGGCCTTCATTTGTTTTGATTTTAACAAACTAAATGAACTCTCCCCTCTTTCCAACCCTGCCCATAAATACAGCCCATCCCAAACCCTCAACAGACTCGCCTGTAGCTTGCCAGTTTGCGTGTCCCGAATTGCAATTCCTCAGCTATTCCTGAAAAAACTCCTCTTTTTGACAATTTTGAGCTTGCTTTGGTTTACCTCTTTTTAGTTAGGTTGACACTGTCTGCTAGAATGTTGTAGATAATGCTCTTTATTTAAAAGTAGATACAAGTAATTTCTAATTCCTCCATCTTGATCAAGTATGCTGACTTATCTCCTCTCTCCCGTAAGCCCTTAAGCCACGTTCAGCAGTTTGAACTTTATTCTCAGAGTATTGAGGAATCCCTCAGCAAACAGCTGAGTGGCCTAATCACATTTGCCCTTTAGAATTACCAAGGTGTCAAATGAAGAACAGATTGGAGAGAGGCAAGCCTGGAGTCAAGGAAACTGGTTCAAGAATAGTACACGAATCTAAGTGAGAGATGAAGGTGATGTGTGGTGAAGAATTAAACCCTCCCCAAAGAGGATTCTGGCATCTCCCCTTTGGATCCTGGGAAGTGAGCCCCGAGCCCTGGAATGTCATGTCTGAGGAGTGTTTTTGTTTGCCTGCGAGCCTTGGCTCACACCCGGAATGATATAGGGTGGAGACTTTGGATCGCATTGTGTCAGCTCAACCTCTGAAGGGACTGCAGACCAAGGTCAGCCATGTGGGCAGCCAACCAGGTTTCCATGATTGAGCTCAATAAACCGCTGGACACCAAGGCTCAAGTGAGCTTCTCTGGCTGGCAGTGCTCTGTGCATATTATCACACATCCTTGCTGAGACTGTAATGCTGCCCACAACCCCATCAGGACAGGACAACTGGAAGTTCCGTGTTTGGAACCCTTCTGGACTCTGCCCTATCCATCCTTCTTCCCTTGGCCAATGTTGATAAGTGTCCTCTAGCTGTGCTAACCTATAAGCGTGAGCATAACCACTTTGAGTTCTGTGAGTCCTTCTAATGAAACTCAGAGTGGTCTTGGGAACCCCTAAATTTGCAACTGGTGTCATAAGTAAGGATGGTCTTAGGACTGTTCCCTCAAGAACAGTCTGTGTCTGCACCAAAGGAGTAGAAGTGAGAGTGGAAGTGAGCAGAAGCTTACAAGAGACCTAAGAAATAGCACTGGTGAGCTTTGTTGACTAGACATGGTGAGGGGAGGATGAGAAGGAATCATCTGGGTGGCATTCAGATTTCTGACTTGGCCGCTGGTGGAGTGCTTTGTGGTTCTGACCAAACTTGATTCTGTTTTCCCATTTTATTCTTAGTGCCTAGAATAGGGATGTTTTAGATACAAAATAGATGTTGAATGAAGAATGGTCTGGGACAGTGGGTAAGATCTGACTGATTTATTAACCAGAATAGAAAATGATCATGAATTTACAGTGGAATATTCATTGGACAGTAAACCCCACTTTCATTTTTAAGTCAATCCAGGAGGCCAGATTTTGGGTTGAATGGATGCTTGCAATTAGAGGTATCCTATTATTGATTTGCTGCTTGCTTATAAAAAGAGTTTAATTTCAATGAAAAAGTTAAATCTTCAGTGGGAGAATGAATGAAGAAGCTTTCAATGAAGAAGTTAAATCTTCTGAAAGATTAATTCCATCAAGCTATGTTAATGAACATTGTCTCATTTCAATTCAGACGATTTCTGCCCACATAATAGCTATCGGTTCCTATACTATCTGAACATCCGGAACCCCTGAGAGGGGTCATGAACAAAGCTTACTGCTTAGGAGATCTCTTTTTGTTATGTTCTGTATAGACCACTGACTTTTTCTTTTTTAATCCATACTTTGGTTACCACAAAATTGAGTTCACAAAATTTTCTTTCTCTTTTAGGACATTGCTGTCTTATGGTTAAGCCTAGATGCTGGTCATGGATTCCTTGCTGACTTATATTTTTGTCATTTTTATACTCTCTTCTCTTTAGTAGATTTAGGTTACACACTCCCTCCCTCGTTGAGCTTTTAGAATCACCCTGGTGTCATTAGTATCACTTGTATGTATGTTATTAAATTGAAAAAAATCAGAAGACTAGATAACACTTCCTCCCACTCACTGCCCAAGGGGTCTGGGTAGTCACCGTGAGAACAAGAACATTTATAACAACAACAATACATGGCCTGCTTACTGTTTAGGCTTCTTCAGAAGAATAAATGTGCTATCATAAGCCAACTACTGAGTAAAATATAAAGTTGTATGCAACTGTTAGCTATATATGTTTTAATTAGCTGAATTCTTAGTGAATGACTAAGATCTATTTTTGTGTGTGTGAATTTTGTTATGTCCAATTTTAAGGACTTTTCTCTTTACAAAATAACTTCACAACTTTTATCGTACTTATTCATAACAAGAGTCTGGTAAGGTGGCTGTTATGACAAGTTCCGTAAATAGGAACCTGAGCAGTGGTGACAGACCAGGTGACTTGTGTCAGGCATACACAGCTTCTGGGTGACGGAGCAGTGAGTTCAGTTAGTCCCACCGACCTCTACAGCCATGCCACCCCCTCCCCCATGCCATAGTTCTTTCCAGGTGGGACACATCCATAAAGCAGGTGAATGCCATTTGGTTCTTTTCTGAAGCACTCTGCCTTCCTTAAAATAGGGGTATAGCTCCATCGTTCATGTGGCAAGAAGAATCGAGAAGAATCAGGAAATCTCAGTGCCGGAATGATGTCTTGGTGGAAAATTACAACATCTGCAACTGGAAGTCCAGAGTGAAAATGGCTTCCTAACTGAAGAGAGAGGCTGCTATTATACTGATGTTAAGGATTTGGAAACAAACAACAGGAAGCAAAAGCCTTTTAGTAAGTGTGCGTTCACGTGTGGCGTGGGAATGGAGGGGCTCCCACGCGTGAGGCAGCCGGCTGTCTATGCGGGTCACATCCAGCTGACAGAAAGGTCTGGGACGGCGTGGGGCGGACACCGGCTTTTTAGGGAGACTGCCTTGGTTTGGGGTTCTCGCTCCAGCAGTTTCTCGCTGTAGACCTTTAGCTTCTCCAGACCTCAGCTTGCTCATCCATAAGGTAGGGATTCCACCGTGGCCATGCCGCACATTCTTGAGCAGGGAGCAGCGGGGCGCCATCTTTGCTGGTTCTCCTTCTAGGCTAAGCCCCTGCTCTGACGCTTCCTGAGGGAAAGAGCTTGGCGTTCACCTCCCCCAGGAAGTGCATGGCGGGGGGGGGGGGGCATTCCATGTAAGCACAGCACATGAAATCATCTGTCTTTTTTGTCTTTTAGAGGCAAAAAGTTCCAAAGATCTGCTTGCATTTTCTGATAAGCAGGGAGTACAGGAAAGCGGTGACAACTGTTTGGATCTGAGCAAAACTAGAACACTCATTTCTGGCTTTCATTTCCTTAAGTATTCCCAAAAGTCATGGACATTGTTCCATCTAATTTAGAGATACTGAAGACCATTCATTGAGCAAATAGTAAAACCCATCTTCCGTGGATTCATTATGTTTACACCGATCCTATTTAGTTAATGTTGCATTTTCGTAAATTGTACTTTCCATGGAATAATTGTGAGTCATAGAGAAAAAGAAAAACATGTAAATTAATCAGCGCTTAAATAGTAAACAATATGCCTAAATAGAGACTGAGCGGGAAGAACATTGGCGAAGGTGTGCGCTTTCACCGTGTCTGTTTCTGAGTCAATGAAACTTGTGATGACCATTCGTTTCTTAATGTCATCTCCGTTTGCTGGATAGATGCTGGAGGAATACTGGCGCTTTTGTACATCTCGGGTCTGTGTCCCTGGCAGGGCTGTCGATTGGTGCAATGTGCATTTCTGTAAGAAAGCAGCATCTCCTCATCCTCCTGGTTTGTTACCAGCGGGGGCACAGCTGCGAGGACTCAGTGGTCTGGAACCGCCAGGCCCCTCTTCCCTCTGGAGGGTCACACGGGGCACTCACACATGAGCCACACTCGTTAATGGTAATGGCAGCTGCAGGTGGTTCTGGGGTGGGTTAGCCTTTACACAATTCCACTTTGGGGACCCGAAACTTCTACACTGCCCTCCTGATTGGCAGTTTCCTGGATTCAGGCCACCGGGGCATCACACATTTCTCAAAGTCCTACCCCAAACCAGGCTAATCACATTGGCCAGACAGTGTTCTCTACTGGCGTTTCCCAAATACGGAAGGAATGCCCAGTAGCTGCCTTTTCCTGGGCATGTTCTGTGTGCCAGTCATGGCTGTTGCCTGACATATAGCACCTGCAGTCCTCGATAGCACCTGTAGAGGAGGTGCTGTTGTGCTGTGGAGGTTAAGAGAGAAAGACCCAGCCGACTGTCTAGCAGCAAGTCACAGCGCTGCATTTCCTCTGTGTGCCTGTGCACGAGCCAGGCAATCTCTCTGAGCCTCAGTGTCCTCATCTGTAAAAGGGGGATACTACTGTCTACCTCTGAGGTTGTTGCCAGGACAGCCCCACTGAATATATCACCGGGCAAGAGGAAAGAGCTCCCCATTGTGCAAACAAGGTTAGGTTCTAAAAGGTAAAGAAACAGTCCTATCGCTTACAGCTTCCTCGGCTGTCCTAGACAAGAAGACAGTTGTGTGACTCTTCAGTTTTAAACATAGAACCCACTTCTCCCAGGAACTCATTTTAATGGAAAGTGGAGGAAGTCCTTCATCAGCGCCCCCAAGCAAGTCTCATGGGTGGCACCTACCTAGTAGTTAGTCAGTTCATTTTTAAAGCCCATCTTTATAATGGGCTTGGACCCTCTTCTTTTTATAAAGATCCATGGTGAACCCTCAACCCCACCCTCATCATGTCTGTCTTTGTTCTGTCCTTGGGAAAACCTGTCAAAACCAAAGACTAATCATCCTAAGAGCAGTTGGGATGCAGTCTTTCCATCCTTATCCTTCAGAGAAAGCTGAGAGAATGGGGCATGAGGACTCTGGGGTGGAAAGCGTCTATCTCTCTCTGGCTAGTCATCACTGGCAGGGATGAGAATTGTACAAAAGCAGAATAAACATACTTACGGTTCTCCTGGAGTTCTACCCGTATGTGACTGCCCCCCCACAGGACAAAGTCCAGTCTCTGCCTCGGAATCCACCAGCACTTTTGCTTGAAAAAATTCCGTGTGTAGCAGCCAGTCTCCACCCAGGGCAGGTGGGGCTCTCACCTCCGGTGGGTATGTCTCTTGCTGTGACCATGCACATTTAAGAAACAGTGGGTGTGGAGGGACTGAGTTTCTGTGACCCCCTGTTGAGGTTGGGTTCTCGGGAAGCTGAGTCTGTTAGTTTAGCGTGAAGGGAGTTTATCAAGATGGGTCTTGGGATCCATACCTGTGGAAGGGAGAAAAAGGGAGCAAGGGTGAGCAGAGGGAGGACCAAGCTTTGGTGAAGACCCAGGATAGCCTCACGTCTCTTATAGGAGTCTTGTGAGCTAAAATGGCCCTTTGGAAGAGTCTCTGACTTGGGTTGAGATGGCTAGAGTCTTATTTATTACTCATCCCCCGACCCGACCCCTGCTATGGACCAGTCACGCACGTGGATCCCATCAGAGGAGGCACCGTCTGAGGCCAGCTCTCTGCAGCCAAGGCAGTCTCTGAAGGGCTGCCCACTGATGCCCCTGCCCCGGGGCCAGCCAGTCCTTCAATGAGGGATAGTCTGGCTGATGCATCATAATGTTCGTGAGTGCCCCCCACCCACACACATTCTGCATGAGCTTCAGGGACCCAATCTCTTCCCCTGTGACCACTACCATGTTCAGACCCATGATGGGGAACACAGGGAGGATAATTTCTCCAGGTCTTTGGCTTTGGATGTTCTAGGATTATGAGAGGACAGAGGGAAGAGAAAGAGGCTAGGAGGAAAAAGTAAGAGGAGAATGGAGGGCGAGAAGGAACCTGGCATTTAGGAAGCAGCAAGTTGTATAGGGCACCGAGGTAGGTGGTTTCTAGCCTCCATTCAGTGCAATTTCCACCACTTTCCCTTAGAAAGCACGATGTGGCTATCTGCCATCTTATAGATAAAGAATCGGGCTCAGTGAGTGAGCAGCAAGTACAATAAGTGATTTGTCTCAAGTTTCTTTCACTTTAAAATCTGTGTCTAAGCTGTGGTTCCAAATACAAGCACGTGATGGCAGGGACCCCACCATGTGCACCTGGCGTCAGCTTCCGGGGTCCACAAACCTGCATCCTCCCTGCCCTCCAAGCCACTGTAGCTGCTCCCAGATCTGGAGCTAGAGTTTACCTCTTCTGCCTCTCTTCTCATTTCTTGCCTACAAACATGGCATTCTCTAGCTTCTGCCTTACAAAAGATGCTTAATAATGTGCAGTGTATCTTGGGCGGTAGCTCAGGCCTCACAGCTGTACCCCCCACCTGTACTAACCAAACTCCCTGCTGTTAGAATGTTAGAAAAGGACACTTGGGAGATCACAAGGGACAGCCCAGTTGGCTAACAAATTCAAGACAAGTGTACAAGAAAGTGCTTTCCCAATTCTGTGTTTATATTACACAGTGCACACTTAACACGCATATAGGAATGGCTTCCATTTTACACATAGTATCTCAATCCACACAAAAAACACAGATTTCCCCTTGTTTCAGAGGTGAGGAAACTGAGTCATGGCGAGATTAAGGAGTGTACCCAAGTTAGGTGGTGCAGCCCAGCTTCAGATCTGGCTCTTTCAGATTCTAAGTCTTAGCTTTGAACTTGGCCAAACAGATACAAGCGTCAACTCTCACATCCATCTTACCATCTTAGCTGGGAGACCAGCCTTGCAGGGGAGGTCCACGCGAGGCAAGATGCGTATTCTCTTTTATTCTCTGCTCTAGGACACATGAGAAAATGTAATCTTATAGTTCATGCACGTGTACACATAAATACAAACACAGTTCAGGGTGTGTGTTCACACGAAATCGCTGATGTGTGTTGAATGTACCAGGGAGCATCTGTCTTGACCTAGATACCAATGAACAATTGATTAGTGTATCCTGTTCACATCGCACACAAATAAACACACACTCACGCTAACTGTCACAGACACAGACACTCACACAGACTCATGATGATCTTCCCTCTTGGGGATGTTTGTTCAGAGGCCGCTCTCGCCTGCCTCCTTAGGGCGGGGGCGGGGGGTGGGGGGCTTGCACAGGTGTGAGTGTGGGTGGAATTTATTTTCTAAACAAGTGAGAAAATGACAAAATGAACAGAAAAACCACAAAAGCAGCTATGGTTGTTGATCTTGATTTTTTAAAAATGCAAACAGAAGACAGAGGGAGGGAGGTGACAGGGTGATTTAAGCACTGGGTGCGGAGAGAGGGACAGAATGGAGGACAAAAGAGAAAATGGGAGAAAAGTAACTTTGTCATCCTCCCCTCTTAGAACAAATGAGCCTAGCCGCTACAAGCTTTTGAGCCCATCTTAGGAACCACCACCTATTAGCAGACAGGAGAAACACTGCAGGGAGGTGTTAAGAGGCTGGTTTTGATATTGTCAAAGTACTGACGGCTTTGCTCAAATCAGGTCCAAAGGCTACAACCACAGAGCTTGTGTGTGAGCGCCTAGTCCCGTAGTTGCTTTAAATTGCATGACTCAGAGTGTAATGGCAATTCTTTTGGTTTTCGTACTTCCATTTCTGTGAGATGCATGATTAAAAATCCGATTTGCTTTTTGCTCGTCAAGCCTTAATCAGCTAC
The DNA here is from genome assembly GCF_003265705.2 of Callorhinus ursinus. NCBI lineage: Eukaryota > Metazoa > Chordata > Mammalia > Carnivora > Otariidae > Callorhinus > Callorhinus ursinus. Next base: position 5,929,736 of record NW_027397072.1, on the reverse strand, counting down.
CCTGCTGGGCTGGAGTGAGAGCCTCAGTAATCAGCCTGCTTTATAGGGAAGGCAGGGGTAGAAATGGGACATGGGAACACTGCTTTCTTAGGGTTTTCCTTAAACTCTGAAAGCATCTCCTTCCTGCAAAATTTCAGTCACAATCTGTAATCCATTAGCTAACTAGCTCCCCCTCTTGAAAGTTTTCTTTCAGATAAAAATGGCTTAATGCTATAAAGAGATGATCTAACATCAGACTAATCTTTGTTTATGGCCATCGTTGGAATCCGTTGTGTCAGGAGAAAAAAAAAAGGGGGGGTTGTGTTAAAATCTGTCCCAAGCAAAAGCTGCAACTGTGCCATTATTTTAATGAAGTCTAACAGCTATCAAGTCATCTTTTTTACTTAAAGGTGTTTTGACACAGCCTGAAAAGGAAGGGAATCAGAAACACTTACCTGCAGAGTTAGCTGAAAGCTGCCAGGGGCTTAAAGAGTTAACGTAGCAGAAATGTTTGTCACCAAAAAATATGAGTTTGTGTTACTGTCAGAAATTTAGACTCTTGACAAAATGCCGTGTCATGCCTTATTTGTTTTGTATTGTTACTATTTTATTTTTATTTTGATCCAGACATTTTCTCTTTTCATCTTGCATTGAAAACAAGAAAAAGTTTTGGGGCGCCTGGGTGGCTCAGTTGTTAAGCGTCTGCCTTTGGCTCAGGTCATGATCCCAGGGGCCCGGGATCGAGCCCCGCTTCGAGCTCCCTGCTCCGCGGGAAGCCTGCTTCTCCCTCTCCCACTCCCCCTGCTCGTGTTCCCTCTCTCGCTGTCTCTCTCTCTGTCAAATAAATAAATAAAATCTTTAAAAGAAAAAAGAAAACAAGAAAAAGTTTTGGCTATCTCTAGAATTCAAGCAATGAATGAATCTATTATGTGATACATTGCACAAATTTCGGAGCCAGTCATGGGGCCACTGTGTGATAGCCATATTTCAGAGGGTAAGACTCATAGCAAAAAGATACACTGAGCAATAATCCGTGCTCAGATACTGTAACACAGCTGTTCTCAGGCATGGCTGCATATGTATTTGAATCCTGTGGAGAACTAACTCATTATTTATGCTTGGGTCTCATCCTCCAGAGATTCTGATTTCACTGGTCTGGGGTGTAACCTGGGTGTCAGGGGTTTGAAAAGTTCTCCAGGTGATTCAAATATATAGCCACAGTCGGGGGCCCTGTTTTAAGCAAACTGTACCACCCGCATGCCATTTTATTGAGGAATAATTGGCAAATATAATTGAATATATGCACTTGTGATAATAAAGGCAGCCAGCCACCCAGGATCTTCTCATCATCTGGGTCCTGGTTTTGCTCTGATGCATCTCTCCAGACCCCAGAGAGCATCTCTAGAGGTGAGTCTGGGACTGCTTCTGGGGCTACTAACCCAAACCAGCACTTGGACATGCCAGCTTTTTGACCACTGGCCAGTATATTCGTTTGCAAGAGCTTCCATAATTACATGCCACAGACTCGGTGGACTGAACATCCGATGACCTCACTGATATGAGGAATTCTTAATCTCAGGAAACAAACTGAGGGTTGCTGGAGTGGTGGGGGGTGGGGGGATGGGTTAGCCTGGTGATGGGTATTAAAGAGGGCACGTTCTGCGTGGAGCACTGGGTGTTATACACAAACAATGAATCATGGAACACTACATCAAAAACTAATGATGTAATGTATGGTGATTAACATAACAATAAAAAATTAAAGAAAAAAAAAGAAATGTATTTCCTCAGTTCTGGAGGCTGAAGTCTGAGATCAACTATTGGCAAGACTGGTTTCTCTGAGGCCTCTGTCCTCGGCGTGCAGACGGCTGTCTTCCCCGATGTCCTCACGTGGTCTCCCCTCTGGCTATGCCCTAATCTCTTCTTATAAGGACATCTGTCATACTGGAGTACAACCTACCCCCACGACCTCATTTGACCTTAATTACCTCTTTAAAGGGCCCATCTCCAACTACACTCACATTCTGAGGTACTGGAGGTCAAGGCTTCAATCTATGAACTGAGTTTGTGAGTGGGGAGGGGATTCATCTCATAACAGCCAGCCAAAAGGGGTGTTTGCACCGCCACCGGGACAGGAACTGTGACAGGGAAAAACTTCAGAGAAACTAGGATGCACAAATGTTTCTGAATAGTCTTCCTGAGCTCCCTTTATCAGTCAAATTAACATCAAGGTAGCAGCCAGCAGGGGGCTCTGTGGCCATATCAAAGGGCAGAATTAGCCTGGGGAGTGGACTGGAAAATCCATCTTCCAAAGGGCCCGCGCCTTTTCCAGGGTCCTGGGAAGTGGGGAGCCCCTGCCCCCAGAGCCTTTGGTGGATTGAAGGAGGGTGGGCTCTGTTTCCTCTGCTGCTGCAGGTTCAAGGCAGCTCGGCACCCTAGTCCCCAAACACAAGCACGTGGCTGTCACCATGACCGTGATGACTTGGCCACCAGAGGCCATGAGATGCCTGGTTTTCCTCATTAACAGCAGAGTGGTACTTACTGTCTCTCAGTGATGGGATCTTTGGACGTTTAGCTTGTTCTTTGTCTTCCCTAAGTTTGAGCCTCACACAGCCCTTGGCATTTTTGGTTTGGCGTTATTCTTTCCATTATTTCTGTTCCCTACATCTTAAGGTTGGAAACTTCCACTTTCTTTCCTGCCAGAGAAGGCTCGGGTGGGCTCTGTTCTTTAATTTCCAAACACAAGTTCTCTGACTCTTTTCACCCCCTTAAAGTCTCCCTTGTCTCCCCCCATGTCCAAGCCGACATGGCCTCTCGGTGTAGAACTCTGGGTTTACTTTGTGTTGCACTGTGTTCTAGAGATTTCTGTAAGTGGCGACTGAGTCCTCTAATTAGTGCCTCAGCAGATCTACATTATTTCAGGTCCTCTTCTTTGACTTTACCAACACTTTTAAAAACAATGCAGGATCAAGACTAAGTAGTACAATTAAATGAATAAAGTGTCATTTTGAGCTCCCTGAGAACATGGGCCACATACCCATGAGTTTCTGACACTGTATAGATACACATTTGAAATCTAGTGAATTGAACTGACTCAGACTTCATTTAATTAAACAGATCACTTTCAGTCAAAGCTGGGAGGGACCCGTGACTCTGTCTTGAGAGATGAGCAGGCTCCAGACAAGGGCGCCAGTCTTAGTCCACACAGTGAGTCAGGTCAGACCTGGGATCAGCTCTCCATCGCTCAGTGACTACATTAATTCATAGATCACGTGCCTCAAGATTCATGAGCACTCTGCTGTAGGAAGATGTCGAAACAGGACACGATTTCACTGTCTTCTGTTTAGCACATCTCCAAATGGCACATAAAGTTTTAAAAATGAACCGAGGTGTGGATGTGAATTAGAAACTGAAAAGCATGCGTTCTGTTCACAACACGCAGTCCCTTAGACAAGACCATGTGGCTTGCAGGCCACGGGGAGAAGGTCGCCCGTCATAAAAGAGCTGGATTGAGTTTGCTGCTGGCCAGCCCTGCTCAGCTACTAACAGCCATCTGGATTGTCGACACAGAGGCCAGATTGCCTGTTACGTCCACCAAGTGAGTTGTCTTGCCCTGGAAAAACAAAATACAAAACATCAACAAAAGAAACCTGTCACCTCCGGGTCTTCCTCCGTGGAAATGAGCTCGCTTCCAACTTGCGCTTGTGGCACAGCCATGGAGCTCAGCTCTGCAGATCACTGCCAGTGGGGCGTTTGGACAGGAATCCGATGGGCAGGCAGAGGGTTGCAGAGGAGGAAGCCACAAGAAGGCATTTGCTGTGTTGTTTCCTGGCACAGTCAGCAAGGGTTCAAGAACACAATACCTATTTATTAGCTGAATGCCCATCCTTTCCCTCCCTCGCTCACTTGGCTAAATAGAAAATGAAGTTCGGGGCAGTTTGTCTGCAGAGCTCTCTTACTCTGCGGCTCCCTTTCCTTTGTTTCTAAGAATAAGCAAATCACCCAAAGGCTGAAAATCTCTCCTTTAAAAAAGAAAAAATGAGCTGGTCTGATTTGCCATTTAATTAAGTCTTTTGTCTCTGTTGTGGATTAGTGCATCTTCTGCTTAGAAGGTGGTTGTTGTGACTTTTCTTTCCAGTTTCTTCTTAAGTTGTATTAATTTTGCTGTGAATTGTTTTGAGATGCTGAGCCAGAGGAGCAGAGTGCGTGTCTTTCTGGACGGGCGTTCTGCTGTCAGTGGAGTACAGCAACGCAAATATTTCCCCAAGGAGAATGGCAGCCATTTAGCAAATCAATTGTAGCAATTTTACTTCGCAGTCCTGTGAATTTTGTACCTCCTCCTAAAATGTCTGTCTCCAGAAGCAAAAAGGGGAGTAAATTTTGTGAACTGCTGCACAGGGGAAGCACCTACCAAATCACTGTATTTGCTGTAAAAAATTGTTAATTTGTAATTGTGATAACACATCGTACACTGACCATGACACCAGGCGTGGTGGTGGGGAAAACATATAATCAGGGATTCAGATCAAACAGCAATCAGAAATCCTAAACCACCTTTAGGATTTACCTTGAAATTTGTGGGTAGAGTGTGGTGATGCCATCCTATTTCACTGAAACAGGAAAATATTTGTGGAGAGTGTGGATAAAATTTTCTTGTGAGAATCAGAATCTAAAGGACTTACATAGTAAAGAATCCAATTTGTTCTGTTTCCTCAATTAAAGATTTCAGAGGTGTGCTCAAAGTGTCTGCACAAAGAGAACAAAAGCTCATCCACAAAATGTGTGCTAAGTTCCGGATGCCTGGGTGGTGCGTTCGGTTGAGCGTCAGGTCACGATCTCAGGGTCGTGAGATCCAGCCCCGCATCAGGCTCCACACTCAGCGGGGAGTCTGCATGAGATCCTCTCTCTCCCTCTCCCTCTGCCCCTCCTGTTCGTGCTCTCTCACTAAAATAAATAAATAAATCTTTTAAAAAAAGAATGTATGCTAAGTTCCAAAACCTGTGTGTATGGAACAACAGGCAGGGTTGAGAGAGGTGCGGGAATAAAAGTGGGAAGACCCTGGCTTCTATTGAGGAGGTGCTAAGCAACAGTCACTGTACACCAGGACACGCACACGTGCACACACACACACACACACGCACGCACACACATTGCAAGTATGCACATATACACATGCATGTAGCAAATCCAAACTGCACACAGTTGCATACATGTTTGCTTCTGCTTTTGTGCATCAGCAAAAGATTGCTTTCTCTACCTGCAGTGACTTCTCATACATACAACCTACCCCACTTCCATTATTTTAGCTAATTCCTTTTCTGTCTTAAAAATGTTAGCCAGATAGCACCTCTTCCAGGAAGTCTTCCAAGACTAAGCTCTGCCTCCACCATCTGTCTGTGCTCCATAAAGCCCCTGGGCATTCCCTCCTAGAAATTTGTTTGTTTTTTTATGATATATTGTGATGACACTTGGGTTAATCTACAAAGGTAGATCTGCCAGGAGTCTTATTAAACCTAGTCTGAGCCTTCATCTGATTCAGTCTCCATCATCAATGCCCCTGTTGGTGCCCCAAGCTCCACCAGAATGGAAGATGTATGATACTCGGGGGACCAAAATGGAAGAGGGGCCTCCAACCTGCAGTCATCAGTGTCACTGCCAAGGATCGAGCCACCCTGTAAAAACTGGTAGCTCTGTCTCTGGGTGGCAGTTAGCTTTGGGAAGTTTTTGATAGTGCTAGGAAATGTGGTGCACAGGGCCCAGATGGTGGAGGTGTTGAATAGAGACAGGGGGCATTACAGAAAGCAAAAGCCAGATGGACAAGTTCAGGGAGCTGGAAAGACATGTCTTTTCCCAAAGAAAAACCCTGGGTGGGTTTTCTATTTAGCTAGGGAGGCAAAGTCACGGGGGATGAGGTTTGCAAAGTTGCACACAGTCAAATGGAAGTGATACTTGAATGTGAAAGCTAGAGATTTTTTTTAAAGATTTTATTTATTTATTTGAGAGAGAGAGAGAGAGAGAGAGCATAAGAAGGGGGAAGGGCAGAGGAAGAAGGAGAAGCAGACACCCTGCTGAACAGGGAGCTCGATGCGGAACTCAATCCCAGGACCCTGAGATGGTGACCTGAGCCAAAGGCAGATGCTTAATCAACTGAACCAGCCAGGCGCCCCCTGAAAGCTAGAGATTTTTTTTTAATTGGGCAGTATAGCATAGTTATTAAAAGTGTAAATTCTAGTGCAAGATTGTGTTAGTGACTCTCAACTTATTTATTCACTAGTCATATGAACCTGAGACCAATTTCCTAACTCTCGATTTCCTCCACTGTAAAATGGGGCTAAATTATTATCGACATCATAGGGCTGTTGTAAGGATAAAATGAGTTAAAATATATAAATCATAACAGGTGCTTGGGATGTAGCAAACACTACATAAGTATTGTTATTGTTATATGCTCTTCGGTTCTAAAGGAAACAGGAAGCAAATGAAATTTTGGGAAACATTGTGATGAAAAAGTTCAATCCATTTCCTAAAGTATTTATCTATTTACTATTTTATTAGACCCTCAGACTCTGAGACTATGCATAAAGTGAATAAGGCAAGGTGCTGGATTCTTTATCTCGGCTGCACGCTTATTCCGGCAGAAGCACGTGGTATGTTAAAACCTGGGTCCAGCTACGATAGAAACAAACATGCATTTGTTTTTACAAAAAGTAAATTTGATGTTTTACTGAAATTTATTTGGATTAGTAATATGTACATAAAATGCTTGGGAGAATGGCTAGTACTAAATGTTACTAACAGATTTAATAGGCAAAAAGCCACAAAAGGATTACTTAGTATGTGGATAACCAATGATATCATCGGTTATAGATTTTGACTACTAAATTAACAGCAAGGTACACATTCAACAAATACGTGAAAGCAAAAAAAAAAAAAAACCCAAACATGTTTTACTCTGATAAAACACAAAAATAAAATAACCCCATTAATAGCTAAAAGGATGGTGACATTCCTTTTGATGGCTAGCACCACAAACACCACGGCTGATGCATAAGTAGGATAGTTGTTCTAACAACTGAGTCTTGTTCAGGATAAGCGTGTGGCTTCATTTCCATGAGCAGGACCCCGATTTTTGAGATAAAGCTTGAAACCTAAAAATGTTGATTTATCAGGTATTTCAACATGGTTTTCTGTCATTCTTTGCAATGTCATGGCAGGAAAGACAGGCTTACAGAGTCAGAGTGTTGAGATGGGTTGGCTTTTGGCAGATTGTTACAAAACTTTCATAGTCTCTCTTAATATGTAGCAAGAAACTGGTGAAAGCAGATTCTTTCCTTAGGGAAATATGTTTTTGAACGACATTTTCTTTTTTTTTTTTTTTTAAGGTTTTATTTACTTGAGGGAGAGAGAGAGAGAGAAAGAGAGAGAGAGTGAGAAATAGCATGAGAGGGGAGAGGGTCAGAGGGAGAAGCAGACTCCCCGCTGAGTCGGGAGCCCAACGTGGGGCTCGATCCCAGGACTCCGGGATCATGACCCGAGCCGAAGGCAGTCGTCCAACCAGCTGAGCCACCCAGGCGCCCCTGAACTACATTTTCTTTTAACATTACTTGAATAGCATGGAAATAGCATTTGAATATTGTGGAAAATCTAGTATAAAACTTCAAGTATATTTTTAAAGGGAGAGAAGGCCACAATCCCAGCATCATAACAAAACCAGGTTCATTTTGACACCTTTCTCCAGTCTTCCACATGAGGAAACGATTTGAGATTTCAGTATTTATATCTTGCATACTATTTATTAGCTCTTTATTTTGAAATAATTGTGACACAATTTAAAATAATCTGAGATATTTATAAAACCGGTGCAGAGAGACCTCCTGTACCCTCTCCGCCTGCTCCTCCCAGTGGAAGCACCTGATGTATAACTATAGTGCAATATCAAAACCAGGAGACTGATACTGATACAATGTACAGACCTTATTCAGATGTCACCAGATTTCACAGACACTTGTGTGTGTGCATGAATGTGTGTGTGTTTGTGTATCATTCAAATTAGTTTGTATTTTCTTTCTACTTAAGAGTCTTTAATGTTCTATGGGTCAACATGTGATTCATAATTACCAAGCTTTTCAATATAAAAACTATGTAATCAGAAGAAAATAGATAATATTTTTTAAAGCCCCTCTTGCTGTGATTTCACTGTTCTGAAGTATTGGCATTAAATCATGAGTTTCCTTACAACTAGAGGCAGAATTTGTATTTATTATTACTTTTAAAGTTGAGTCACTGACCATAGTTACTTCTTTAATGTCTGCTACTCCAGAGGACATTCCATTCCATGAGCAGAGGGCATGCTTCTCTTCATTTGCCACTTTATCTTCGCTCTGATATTTTTAGTTGGCACTTTATTTGGTATCCCTACTCTATCTATCTGATGTTTTATAGATATTTTTGAGTTAAATAATTAGCGAGTAAACATAAAATATGTACCATCAAATTTTTAACATGACAACAATGCCAGATTTGCTGTTTAGTATATGTAAGGTCAATGGCAACAACAACAAAATAGCTCATAGTCCCCCAGGTGGACTTGAGAGGTGAGGGAAAATAAAGCCCTCTTCCTGGCTATGAAAATCCCATGTCTTGTCTAATATAGCTACCTCTCAGTGGTACTCAGTAGAGTGTGATTATGTTGGGGTTAGATACCGTCTTGGTACTTTAAGGAAGGCCTAGAAACAAATTCTTGCTTTTTGGCAGAGTGTAGACTGGTCGTTCATTGAAACAGTGATTCAGCAAGCATCTATAGAGAGACTTGAATGTGTCAGGAGTTTGACAGGCTAAAAGACATGGATTTTATGATTTACTTGGAAAGAGACAGGAAAAGCCCTGATTACAGCAAGAAGGGTAATTGCTATAGAGAAGCAAGCACAAGGAATATTAGGAAGACTTCTGGTGTTGGAGAGTAATGCTGAGTAGCCTACAGTGTATGGTTCTTTGGGAATATATAGTATTCCAAACTTGCACATGAGGGGCTCTGTTTCACCTGTCATTTCTATTGGAGCTCCTGACCCCTGCCACAGGAGAGGGGACCTTTAGAGCCTTTAAGAACTTTTGTGTACTGCTGAGGATAGGGAAACATAAATCTCAAAGCACTGATCTGGGGCTTCTCCCTAGTGAATCTGGTTTGCCACGAAACTAATTATATGCCCCAAATACCTACACTCTTCCAAAAATAAAAATATGTTTATTTTCTATAGAAAGCTGGTATCTCCTTAAATGGTTAGGTCAATGCAAGTCTCTTTCTGTAAATGGGAGGAAAGTAAGATTAAGGTCTTCTACTCACTTATTTTTTTTTTATTAGTGAACTATTATACTTATTTTTCTCCCACTGCTTAGCAGAATGAAGTGGGGCTACAGGAGTCTTCTTAGAAAACGTTTAATGGGGAATGAGTCAAGATGCTGATTTTATTACCTAGAACTTCTTGGGAAATGAGGCCTATTTAAACAGCAATTAGTGGACCATGGGACCCCAGAAAAAGGGGTTCATAGGAGCATACCATGCTCAGCAACATTTGGGGAAACTCATTTGCTCCCTCTCTCCCTTTCTTCTCTGAGGATTCAGATCTTATACCAACAAGTTCATCATGGGTTAGTAGCATTTAGTGGACTGGTCTGAGAATCTAAGCATCCTTTATAACACTGACTTGACAAACAAATGTGACCTAGCTTCTCAGTCACCAAATTTCAATTTAGTTTTTGGGCCATAGTATAGAAAGAGAGACTTCTCGCTACACTCACAAGTGTGTAAAACCGTCCTGGGATATAAGGATCATAAGAACCTTGTGGTCATGTCATCAAAGAAAGGAGCTAACAGAGAAGGTGAGTGACTTGTAAGGGCATACTGCTAGTTACTGAGTAGAGAACCTAGACTTTGGCCAGTGCCCTTCATTTTTGTCTCTTTTAACTTACGGCACTTCCTGTCGATAATAACCAGGGTTCTCCAGGGAAGAGCCAACAAGAGAGAGGGATAGAGAGAGGTTAATTATCAGGAATTGGCTCACAAGATTACAGAGACTGACAAATCCCAGGATCTGCAGTCAGCAACCTGGAGACCCAGGAGAGCCAGGGTAGTCACAGCTCAAGTCCAAAGGTCAGGAACCAGGCTAGCTGATAGTGTAAGTTCCAGCCCAAGTCCAAAGGCTTGAGACTCAGGAGAGGCGACAGTATAAGTCTCTGAAGGCCTGAGAACCAGGAAAGCCAATGGTATAACTTCGGTTCAAGGGCAGGAGATCAGTGTCTTCTCAGGCAAGAAAAATTCCCTCTTCCTCAGCCTTTTTTATTCTATTTAGGTCATCAGTTGATTAGATGAGGTCCACCTCCACCAGAAATCGGGCAGTCTTTTTTACTTAGTCAACTGATTCAAATGTTAGTCTCATCCAGAAATACCCTCAAAGATACACTCAGTATGTTTGGCCAGAGGTCTGGGCACCTCAAGACTCAGTCAAGCTTACAAGATTAACCATCCCACTGTCCTCCTTTTCTGCCTCTAGTACTACCCCCAGCCCCACCCCGACCTCTAGATCTTCCTTCTCTACACTTGTTTCTGATCCAAATGGAAGCAACTCTCAGCTCTCCCTAGTTCTACTCATCTCTTCTTAGTTGAGACATGTTGACTTTAATAAGTAAAGAACCTTCAGGGTTGTCCAGAGTGGAAATGAGATGCCAATGGAAGGCTTAGAGCAGTAATTCCTAAGTCTACCTTGATTCAGAGAGACTTTGAGGAGAAGGGCAGTCAAGGGGCTTATAGATTCACTACTTAGAAAAGCATTATGATGAAGGGTATGTATCTGTGATAGACCCACAGAGCATATAGGAATTATAAGAATCGGCATTATGTTTTAGAAAAAGCAGATTTGTCCTTGACTGGAAAATTGAAATGGTAATAGTCGGTAAGAAAGAATTCTCTGTTCAGCTATGAATATATATCCCTACTGTGATAAATTGAAAACCGTTTGCATTGGGGAATTTTTAGAAAAATATGTATCCCTAAGTAGTGAGTGATGTGTTTAATTAGGCAGTGCCTTGACTTCTCTGTGCCCTGCCATTCTTCTGGAGTTGGAGGATACATTGATTTGAGGATGGCTGGGCCATGGGAGCACCAGAGCCAAATCTCAAGTGGTCAAGGCAGATGAACATCCAGACTAGAATCCATGATCCAAGTGAGGAGACCTTTAAGCTTCAGAGGACATGAAGAGGCTGATGACGAGAAATCCAGGCAGGCAAAATGGAAAACATTAGGAGCGGCTATAGCATACTGAGGAAAGCATGGGGTTAGAGTCAAGCTATTATGGATTTGAATCTTGGCTTTACGCCATACATGTTGTGTGACTTTGACAAGGACTTATCTTTATGTCTAAAAAGTTGGATAGTAACAACTTCCTCTACACGAATGTATTTGGCACTAAAAACTAACACATAGGGAAATAGCACAATGTCTGGCATGGAGTAGGTGATTAATAAATGCTAACTAAATCTGAATATTAAAGAGGTATGCATGTAGCAGAAGTCAGCAAGCCAAGGCTGAAGATGCCAGGTTACTTGGGTGTTATGTTGATGTGGGAAGGATAGTCAAGACTCAGTGGTTTGAAATGTGGAAAGGACCAAGAGACTGGATAAAGGCATTCTACATTCACCTTCCATAAATTGTATATGGAAGCACCAGAAATAAGACTTTTTGTCGCATATCAACTATAGATGAGAAACTAAGACTCCTAAGAGCTTTTCGAAGGACACACAGTTTGTTAGGCAGAGTGGAAGAACTCAAGACCATTTGCCCCCAGAGCCTAGATATTTCCACAACACCCACTTCTCTTAAACTGAAACTCTGGAGTTCTAGTTCTGGATGGAGCAGGCTCACCCCATCCTGTCTCTATCCCGGTGAATGCAACATAGAGGCAAACTATAGCACTAAATACTTGAATTAGAAGAAAGCAAGACTGCAAGTCAATGATCTAAGCTTCCGCCTTAAGAACCTAGAAATAAAGGAGCAAAATAAACATGAGGCAAGCAGAATAAAGAAATAATAAAGAGCATACATCAATGAAATTAGGAAAAAGAAAACCAATAGGGAAAATCAGTGATACCAAAAGTTGGTTCTTTGAAAAGGCCAATGAAATCGATATACTAGCGAGAATGAATAAGAATAAAGAAATGACATAAATTTACCAATATCAGGATTGATAGAGGAGACCATCAGCACATACTCTGCAGACATTAAACAGAAAATCAGGAAATTCCATGAACAATCATTGGGATCTTCGGAAAATGACCTAACCTTAATTCTTACATCTATACAATGAAAACAGTATTACCATAAGTAATCATGAGAAGATTGTTGCAAGGATTAAATTAACGTAGATAGAAAGAGAAAGAGACAGAGAGAGAGAACTTAATGAGGCACCTGATATCTGAGAGGTGTTCCACAAATATTTCCAAAATTGACAACGGCCAAATGTATGGTGCTGACCATGCCATTGAGGTCCGAGGAGGCCAAGGGAGCTCCATGGATGGGGAAGATGAGGGAAACATGTACGCACGAACTCTTCATAGAATAACTGGGGCCTGACGTGAGGCTTACAAACCATGACTACACAAATAAGAGGCAGAAGGGGACAGATGAAGAGCTGGGACGGGCACACGGAGGTGAGCGCCCCCCGCAGAAAGGATCAGAAATGCAGAGAGGCCAGGGCATAGAAGGTTCGCGTGCACTGGCCGTCACCTGGGGCCATTTTTACATGTCCTGAATCCCTGCGTAAGTAGTCTGCACTTGACCCCATCAGCAGTGGGAGGACAAGACACACAGCCACGGATAAGGGTGCATTTCCCCGCTCATCGGGAATCTCTGTGCATTTTGGGTTTGGAATCACATACCTGTGGCATGCAGTTTCAAGATTACGTTCATGTTTACTTCTTCCTTCACATTTCACAGATATCCTTTATTTTTTGTTGGTGGATAAATACCTGAAGGTTTTCACACCTGTTTCCCTTTCAGGAGAATGCAAATATTAAAAAAAAATAATCAGTTTCTTTACTGACAGGTGGATGTTTAGTGAAGTTTCATGGTAATTAAAACCATATTCTAAATATTTAAATAAGCAACATAAAATATGAAAATAAGTTTATATTCAATAATTTGGTACACATTATTCAAAAATATCAAATGTTTCTTTAGAGCCTTTTGTTTGATTAGAGAATTTGTGAGCCTTCAAAGCACTGACTTACAAATCGACAAATTTGCATGTCAGGCTGCTCCTAAGTAACCTGCATTGGCCTCAGATTACAATAAACAAGAAAAACATTTTGATGGAAAAAGGAATTGACCGGTTTATAGGAGACTGGTTTTCTATTAGAATTACCAAAACCATACCTAAAAATATAAATAGTAGGATAATGTCAACTACTTGTAATGGGCAGAGAGCATGGTTTGTAAAAATCATGCCCGTGTATATGACTAATAATCCATATATTTGTAAGTTTTATGTTAAACCAAGCAATTCTCTTTATGTGGCCGTTTCTATTCCAGAGCAAATCAGAAGATAAATGTGAGAAGAATATAGAGGTGAGATAAAGGATGGCGTGGCTGCCATCCCCGTAGCAAAACTGTGCTTGCCCGTGTGATCGCCACATACTGCCTTGTGCTCTAAATCGCCTTAGTGTTTGCCTCACAAGTTCTGCTACGCAGAGATGGGAAAAGTCCGCCTCTCCTGATCCAGGATACATGACGCAGTTCAGGCTTTCAGGGATTTGAGATCTCCTTTCTTCTCCTTTCTTCTCCTTTCTCCTCTGGAAGTGAAAATCAGATGTCTTTTCCAGGAAATCACCTTTACCAATCAGAGCACAGAATAATGCCTCTTATTTCTCTATCCGCCCTTAACAGCATATACCATATGGCAGTTCCAACTATCTTCTCTCTCTCTGTATGTATGCATGTATATATATATATATATAGATATATATATATAAAATATCACTAAACACATAATCTCTTCTAAGTTGTTATGACCACTCAGTTACACTTACACACCGTGTGAAACAGAGATTCATCCAGAATACGGCGTGCGGTACATCACACCAACCAAACTCCCAGAGCGAAGACACTATGTAGCAAGTCAGTAATTCCTATTGACAGACTCTGGCCACACCATTCTTGACACTGGGCAAATTAGCCAGGCCAGGAGCAAATAAAAAGAAGAAACAGGTGTGAAATCACCTTCCTGCCTCCTGGGATGAATGCCTTGTACACTGGAGGCAATGCACCTGCACTATTGTTTCGGAGGAAAAAATAGCTTTTAAGAGCAAATACTCGTGAGCCTTGATAGAGACAAGCGACTCCTGTGTAATTTGAGTATAAATGGGTTCCTTTTTTTTTTCTTTTATGATGGTTTATAGTATGTTAACTCTTTGAGGAAATGGCTCTAAAGCTCAGCTTAAACATTTAACTGCTGCTTGCTTTAAATAGTGAGGGGAGAGGAGGCTGAGGACGGATCTAATTTCCGGAATGGCCACAGGGGACCCCACACTGTTGTCTGTCCCGATTTCTTTGGGACCATGAGGTTCTTGGCTCGTTTCTGTGCTCGTTGATCTCTCCTGGCTGCTCTGGAGTGACCTCCGTCCACACAAAACCAGATCCCACCCCTCAGAGGATCTGTAGATGAAATTATGATGAACACCTGGGGCCCCGTCCTCAATATGTAATTCAAAATAGAAATGTTACAGATAAAATAGAATTCCTATGATTTCCTGCTTTTTTCCAATGCAAACTACTTTAGTGCCTTTTAACATATAAATTTTTATAGGTTGTATTTTTTTCCTGGTGGCTTTTTTTTTTTTTTTTTTTCCCCAAACATATAAGCTTGATGCCCGGTGGGTCATGGAGGGCTACCCCAATCCTAGATTTCCTACTCCTGTGCTGACCTGAGCACTCCACAGTGAGGCCCTGGCTCCCATTGCCATTTGTCCCCCTTGGCTCTGCCCTGCTCTGAGTTGAAACAGTGAGGATAGCGAAGCAAGCATGATGCAACCATAAATTCACATTTATTAAGTCAGACTAGTTCCACAAGACAAATAATGGTCTAAAGTTGCTCTGGAAATCCTCTTTACCTGCCTCATTTGCTTTGCTGGATCTGAATTCCTGCCTGGGGCAAGTTGCTTTGTTCTCCGTTTCTTCCTAAACCAAGGTCCTGCCTTCCTCTGGTAAGTTCCTAATCTAGAAACTGGAACTTTGCTCCTGGAAAGTCCCAGCATTCTGAGAGAAATGCGAGCTGTTTCTGCGGGTCTGAGCTCCTAAGTGTGACCTTACCCATCGGGTCTGCTTTCCAATAGACATTCCGATATGAATTCCTGGAATCTCACTGCCAACTGTTCACCTAAACTTCTGTTGTTCTTGCTGAGTCCTTTGAACATGTATCGTGTTTGTCAGAAAGAACTCTCCCTTGGCTATGACAAGTACTGTCACCACCTGCCCAGGTGGACATATCCAGCACCTGTTCACAGTCTGCCCATATCTGCTCTGGGAAACCAAGTGTAGCCTGACCATGACTTAAGTGACATTCTAGACACTCTTTGCCAATACTTACATAGCCAGTGTCTAGTTTTCTCTAAACCCTATTACTATGATAAACAGATTATAAATTAGGTCACAATGTTCTTCTTGATATTTCCAAAACAGTCACACACCCCCTGGGTCTCCACTGTATGCTAGGTGTGGCATTAGACATTTGGGATGGACAAAAGAATAACAGTTGCCTTTGTCCTTGAGGATCTTACAAAGTACGATCGGCCTAGTCCGGATTCCAGCTCTGTTAGCTCCTCCCCTCGGTCTTTGGGCAGACTTAAAGTAGTTACCCTCTTTGTTTTCCTATTTGTGAAAAAGAGATAATAATTCTTACCTCTGGGGGTCGTTGAGAGAACAAAATTAAATAGTGTACCTCATGCCATGATGATTTTCCTATAACATCTTCCTGGGGCAGCCTCACTTACTAGAAAGTCACTAGATTTTTTTTTTTTTTTAATGTAAAATGAATTGTTGGACTACATGTGGACCAAAGTCTTTTACATGTAATAACTTTATGATTCTAAGCGCCAATACGATTACTTTCAAAAAATGAGTACACTGAGCATTTAGAGCAGCATTATCCAAAAGAACTTTGTGCAGTGATGGAAATGTTCAGTGTCTGTTCTATCCAATATGGCAGTGGCTCGCCACGTGTGACTATTGGGCACTTGAAATATGGCTAGTGCAACTAAGAAACTGACTTCTGATTCTGTCCATTTTAATTCATTGACATTTAGGTAGACTAGCCAAGGAACAGACTTATTTTATGCTCCTGTGTTTATGAACCGAAGTAGAGCAGGAGAGTCTTGGCGTAAGTCACTTTGGATGTCCGCTCTTTCAGAAGTCAAAATGGCACCCTCTGCTAAAAATATGCACCCCTCCTTTTGTTCCTGCTGTTCAGGAAATGAGAGAAAATTGAATAAAGATACACAGGGCAGTTTCCATACTTCTGTAATTTCCCCTGAATTGCTCACAAAGTGACGATTATTCTCCTCCCATTAAACATGGGGCCATCTGGGGCATAGATATGCAGGAAGATGAAAATGTGACTGCACAGAACCTATTCTTTAAACATGGGTTTGTTCTTTTGTGTTGTGTGGAGGACAGAAGGGTTTTCTGAACTTCTATGGGAGCATCCCGGCATCTTTATCTCTTTCACATCTGCCGCTGCGTGGAATTGATGGTAATCGGGGTTATTATTATGGTGTCTTCCTCCACTTAATACAAGGCCATCTGGGGTTTGTGTGGTAGGGGATGGATTAGCATTTTTTTTTCAAGTGCTCTTCTTTAGTAAAAAATATCTTACGGAAATTATTTCAGAGAAAGGATTATGATAATAATGATGATAATACTAATAATAGGGTTATTATGTGAGATCTCCTTTTTAAAAAGCCTCTAGTAAGCATAATCCAGAGCAGGCAAGGCCAGGAGTCGAACACCTGGTCTGGCCTCTGCAAGCAGCCATGAGTGGCCGGCGCGGCCTCCCGGGCTTCTCCACAAACCAAGATCAGGTCTCTGAATTGAAAACAGGGCAGCAAGGATGGTGGGAAGACCATCCGACACACAGTCAGATGGCTGGTCCAAGCTCGAGGTCTGTCTGCTCCTGACTGTGGGTCTTTGGGCTGGCTTAAAAAAACTCACCCTCTTTGTTTTCCTATTTGTGAAAGAGGGATCATAGTACTCACTTTTGGGGGTCGTTGAGAGAACGAAACTGCGTAGTGTGTGCGAGGACACTTCGCACCGTGCTTGCTATGAGGTCTTAATAAATTTTCAAGTGAAAACAAAAAGAATATTAGAATGCAGATGCCCAACTTAAGTGGCTTTTCAGTTTCCTTATTTCTTGACAGATTATCCCAAGAGCAGTCAATATTAGAATTGATGTAGCATTCCTCCTTTGTGGTGTATAATTAGCTTAAGTTATAGTTAAATGCCAAGAGGTTGGGTGAATCTAAAACCTTATTTAAATTGGTTCCTAATGTATGCCTATAACATAGTGATATACGGTGAAAAGAACAGAATTGGAGTCCTACAAAAATGTCTTTGAATTATTGGCAGAGTGCCCTTGAAGAAGCCATTTGTCTCTCTTAGCTAAGTGTTATTTACAGTAATAGTTGCATGAGGAAGGTATATCACATGTTTATGAAGAAATTATTCAAGTTACATAATTTAATGTAGAATCTATTATACATAGGCACATAGTAAGGGCTGGTTTTAATATCTGTGTATATGATAAATTATATATGTATGAGCTGTATGAGAGATATGTGTATGTGTATGTGATACGTTATATATACCTATATATGCAGTGTGTGTTTTTGTGATTCAGTTCTCCTTCCCACCACTCTGGTACAGCTTTGCCCTTCTGTCCATTATGTGAATCTAACTGGCTTGACTTTCTGTTGGCTTGACTTCTCCAGTAAGTTATATAACCTTTCATTTCCTCTTAACTATACTGCTTTCCATTTATGGACTACGGTCTCCTTCACCATCTACTCTATTACATTGGATGCCTGTCTGAAAGGTCTTCTCCTTCCTGAGATCCTGCCCATCTCTATGATGCCATCTTTGACAGGTGGATTTAGAATGGTTGCATACATGAGAAACCAGACTTTGTTTAGAAGACACTGAACTAAATAAAGGTACATTGTTTTCTAATAACATATGTTAGACTATATTTTAACTTGATGAGAAAATTTCCTTTTAAGATTAGAAACCCAAATCTGTTTCCTTACACAAATATTTATTTTACTCCATTGTGTAGGCATGCGCCTCTGATATTATAACACTGTCTAGAATAGCATATTTGCATCTGTTTAGCAAATTTAAAAAAAAATAAGAGTCTGGAATCCTATATTCTTGGTGTCTCTTCCAAGATGAAAGGCACTTCTCCTAGTGAAACCATGTGCCGTGCTCTGAATCATGGGTCTGACCAAAGCCTGCTCAGAGACTTTGAGATGTTAGAACCAGAAGGAGTATGAGATTTATGGGAGTCTTGGGACTCTCCTTGCAGATCCATTCCTTTCTCTTCCTTTTCTGCTCTGAATCCCAGAAGTCCACCCCTGTGGGCTGCCTTTCCCAGGCCCCCAGTGCCAGTGGCATTTAGCTCAGTCTGGTCAATGGGAAGCCCTCCTGGGAAAGGGAAAGTTGTGATGAAGGGAGGAGCCAGCTCTCATTGTCTCTGTCTCTCTTCGGTGGCGGCCCCCACAGTGGTCGTGTCTTCCACCGTCGAGGTCCTCCATTGGCTGACTCTTCCCTGGGTGACACTGGCCCCTGTACTCCTACAATGTCACCTCGTTATTTTACTCCTCCATCTTAGGCCAGGTGGTGGCTGTTAGCCATCATCCCGGGGTTGGATTGGCAGCTCTCCCATTACCTAAGTGATTGAGCTGCCAATCCAATGGTTCTTGCACGCATGACGCTCAGAGTCTGGTAGGGATAACACTGATGTGTTCCTGTGTCTATGACTTGTAAGTTGGAGTGATATGTAACCTCTGGTCTCTCTCTCTGCAAAGGTGTTTTGTTTCCTAAAAATGTGACTGAATGAAAGAATTAGTCAACATTGCATCAGTGGCCGTGAGATTTGCCTATGCACCACTAGGGACAAAAAAAAATGTATGGAGAAGAAGCATTGCATCAATGAATGAATTAGTTAATGAGTGAGAAATCAACACAGGAGGAAACACTATACCGTGTGTTCTTCACAGCTGTGGGTTTGTGGTACAAGTTACCACCCACTGGTAGCTGCGGATTTTTGTTTACACTCTGGTATCGATTTGCAAGTTTACTTTGGGAAAGTTTTTCCTTCTGCGTGGACCTGTCTTCTCACCTGTAAAATGTGGAGTTTCTACCAGGCACACAGACTTTATTGTGAATGTGAAATGTGACCAGGTAGAGTGGTTGCGTGTTTTACTCTAATGAGAAGGATCCTGAATGAGCCTGTGAGCCTCGGGAGACAAGAACGCTGCCATCTTATTAGCAGTGCCAGCGATAGGGACACTCACCACACACTTGCCTGGCAGGTGCTGTTCAGGGCGGACCCGGTCCAGTCCGACTCATTACAGACAGCCTTGTCTACATCTTCCTCTGCACTTGGAGGCATCTGGAAGTTACTGCTGCTCAGGATCCAAGGACGTGGTCTTTGCTGAATCATAAAAGCAGCTTTCCACTGTGATCGCCTCTCTGCCCGCCTGTCTTCTGCAGGGAAGTAAGAGTGCTCTGGGGACAGGGATGTTCTGTTTGTACCGTTGGAGCCTCTACAAGACACAGGTTGTAGCCTAGGCTAAATAGGAGAGTTGTTGGCTGAATTTGATTGTATCTGACCTGTGGGATCCATCAGCAGATGAGGCAGGGGCCAGGATATCAATATAAACATAAAATGGGAAGGTCAATATTGGGTGGCTTCTCTATCTTAGCCAGTAGCCTCTCAAAGCAGAGCTTTAGACGGGCATGGATGCAAGAGTTTCTCTTAGGAAGTGGAATCAAGAAAGAGTGAAACAAGGAAGGAGAGATACTCACTGCTGGGGACAATTGGGCATGTCAAAGGAACCTGTACCCTGTAGGGGCGGAGGAGGCTGTAGGTATGGACTTACCTTCCATCCATTCTCTGATGTTGGAGGATTGCTCCACGGCTATGAAATTCCTCAGACCTCTGTGCTCGTGCAGGCATGGGAAAGCTCAGGAGTGGCCTTGGTAGGGGCAGAGAAGCAAGGACACAAAGCAAGACGTTGCAGAAGGTACACTTACCTACATCTAGTTTCAGCGGCCATGCTGAAGAAACAAGATGGGCAGAGAGGATGAGAGGAGTTGCAAGGCAGGGCAGATGCAAAAGCTGAAGACGACTCCTTTCTTTAGCTCCTTGGTGGTGACCAGAGGGAGCCGAGACACCTGTGTCCATCTCTGCTCTGCATTTCCTAACAGAGCTGCCACATCCCAGGGAAAGAGCAGGAGTACAGCCCCACAGAGGCCTCTCTTGTGCCCTTGGACTTTGGCCAACAGCTTACCTGGACTTGAACTGTGCCAGCCCGGGACCAATTTTTGTAGAACTCGGGTAGGGCTCAGTGGGCAGAGGATTGCACCAACTCCTTCCCTACAATTCATAGGGACTCAACTCTCTGGGATTTGAGGCTGCCTCAGTTGTACGGGTCAGCTCTTCCCAAATGTTCCCCATCACAAGGCAGCCATCAAGCCATCCCACAGAGCTGCGGTGATGCTAGCACAATGGGGGAGGAGACAGGAGCAGAGAGATGGGCGGAAGGCATCAAGGGTGTGAAAGGGGTGCGGGCACCAGGACTGGCACACAGAGCTGTGCGTTGCACAACTTAAGCATTAATGATAAAACCATAACATTAATGTAAAAATGTAAGATAATATCTTCTCTGTGATTAAGAGAAGCTAAGGACTTTTAACAACATCCAGAGCATTAAATACAAGGCAAGAATTGATAAAGATTTGGATACCTCAAAATTAACGTTTTCTGTTCCAAAAAGGAATGCGGGAAAAATGATTTTGATGTTTAAACAGGAGAGAGATTAATATCCAAACTGGAAAAGGGACACCTAACAGTCACACAAAGAGATTTTCTAGTCGTTAGTGTCCAGAGCAATAAGAAATACAGAAAGCTATTACTACAAGCCTATTAGCTTCCCTCACCCCATAAAAAAGGCCGTAACGGAGGATGGATGCCAAAGATTGTTGGGCATTGGGGGAAACAGGAACACGTTTTCCAGCCGGGATGTGGACTGGCACGCCCATTCTGAAGACCAACGTGATCCTAGTCAATCAACTAGAGTGTAGATGCATGCTGTGACTCCAGCAGTCCTCTCCCCGGGGCTGTCCCAGGGAAGAAATTCTCTCACATAACCATAAGAAGACAGGGGCAAAGATGCCCGTTGGTCACTGGTCCTCATGGCAAAGACTGGAAGCCACCTGCATCCTCCTGGGGGAGGGCGCTACCACGGTGGCAGACACACGTCGTCGGGTAGTAGCGACGGGACGTGGTTCAGACGCTTAGCTGTACACATAGTGCCGTAGACACATCTTAAAAACATAATGCTGGATGGAAATGCAAGAAAAACAGTAGAGGTACAACACAGGGGCAGTCATGTCACTAACACCCATTTTGAAAAATCTCAAACTAACGGAAAGATACTCACTATATAATACTAAAATGGCTGTATGGGGAGTAGGAATGTGTTAGGAAGATAAAAGGTAATAAATGATAAAACAAGAAAAATTCACATGAACCAATGCTGATGATAAACAGTGAACTGAAGAGTGTGTGTTCAGTTCCATCCTCTGCATTTCTGTGCTTGAAGTTAAAAATCAATATAATACTATATGTTACTCTATGTGTCTCCTTATTGTAATATGATGAAGAACTAATAAAGGAAAATCATGAAGTTGGCAGGTACGCACAACCCTAAACAGAACAGCTTGGCTGTTACACCTGCAGTTGAGGACTAACACAGTTGTAGTGGTCCCCCAAATAGCACCAGCAGTGTCGTCAGAATGTTAGGATTTTTCAGATGTGTGACTAACAATTGGTAAGGTTCCCATAAGACAGAATATAATCTCCCCTTGGCTTACAAAGTAGGTGTGTTCTTGGAAAGTTCAGTGCATGAGAAAGCTGTACAAAGAGATCTGTGTGTTTCTATTTATAAAATGAAATTAGATTCTAGTTTCAAATCATTTTTAAAAAGCTTTTCACCTGCATGAATTTCAGGTGAGGGTTTTGGAAGTTTCACAGTATAGAGGTGAGGGCTTTTGTTTGTTTGTTTGTTTTGTTTTGTTAATCTCTAAATTATTGTTCCATGAATTAGAAGGCTTCCAGCATCCCTGGCCCCTGCCTACCAAATGCCAATAACACCCTCCCCTCACCCCCAAACACTGTGACAGGAGGGGCACCCGAATTCCAAGATTCTGCAGAAGGGGAATGCTGCCACACTGAGCCCTGTTGAGGCATGGAATTCGGAATGACTACAGAATGGAGGGCCAACTTCTTTTTCGCCCTATTGGAAAACCCGTATATCCTTCGACCCAGGAATTTGACTTTATATGGCATCGTGAAAGTGAAGGCTAAAAAGATGACAACATTTCCTCTGAACTGGTTTATAGGAGATGAGACTTTTGTTCAAATTTGCCTTGGTCGGTCTTGGTGGGTAACTGTCACGCTTAATCAGCAATCTGATGAATAACAATAGAAGCAATGAGCAAATGGTTATTTCCCAGGGAAAATCCAAAATCCTGGTTCACTTTGAAATAACTCATGCAGCTTGGGAAAAGCTGAAAATAATCAATGATTAACCAGAACATGAATTCTGGGAAACTATGAAAACTTACAGTATAAGCAATTTCTGCTTTTAGAAGCAGAATTAGTATGGTATTGGCCTACTTTAATGTTTTTCAAACTTTTAAAGAAGAAAATATCATTTTCAAACAAGCTATTAGGTAGATCCCTAAATATAAAGCAAGTGAAATCGGTATTTTCTTACTACAAATATAGTTTATAAGCTCAAATTTATAATACCTCATTATTACATCAGGCAGTTACAAAATGAAACTGTTTTATGGCATAAATTTTTGAAGTCAAGTGTAGTGATGGCAGCTCAGCGTCATCTTTAGCATCTACTTTATTCTGGTATTTTCTTATGGCTGTGCACGATTTAAATATCTTAATTTGTACAGATAGACCATGCAAGTAGTGATTTTTTTTTTAAAGTTTACCTTGTACTCTCAGAACTTAATTTATAAATCTGTTGTAAAAGCTTAAAATATAAATGAGAAAAATTTTGTTTGAAACTTGAATAAGTATCTAATTTCGCTTAGAACCAAACCACAGTATCTAACTATTCTCATAGTCAAGTCATAAATTTTAAGCTAGATGAATACCAAAACTAAACAAACCAAACCAAACTAAAGCAAATAAAACAAAAAAGAAATCACTTAAGCCCGTGAACGATCCATAGTAAGACATAATCCCACAGGGACCTGTCATATGTTCTCCTATCATCGCACAGATGGTAACAAAACCGGGATGGGAGCGTGAACCTCGCAGGGGCGCCTGACCCTTGCCTGGCTCTATTGAGCAAAGCGTGTTAGGCTACAATAGTGCAGAGTACACATTTGGACTTGAGATGAGCACAGATCCTTTTAGAGGTCTGAATCTTCTGAGGGCCCGAGTAGAGCTATGGTCTTCATCTTTAATGATCTATCCAACATGAATTTAAATATAGTCACAGGATGCATGCAAAACATTTTCAGAGATATGCCAAAAGAGACCAGGCTGGTAGTACAGATAAATACGTGGGTCACCTCCTGTGTGCTAAAATTTGGTAAAGAACCACACCATTTTAAAAGTGCTAAATATGTATATTAAAAAATGAAATTCTGTACTACCATTTATACTACTGGAAAAAATCATTTATAGGACCTGTTCT
The DNA here is from genome assembly GCF_003265705.2 of Callorhinus ursinus. Taxonomy (NCBI): domain Eukaryota; kingdom Metazoa; phylum Chordata; class Mammalia; order Carnivora; family Otariidae; genus Callorhinus; species Callorhinus ursinus. The sequence goes on along the minus strand of NW_027397072.1, from coordinate 5,905,712 downwards.
ACTTGAAATTAACCCTGCATTTTTAGGCAGAAACTTAGAAACATATTCCTAGCAACTAAGCACGGAGGAAATTGGAAGAAAGCAGACCTCATCTCACGGTCTCCGTTGACCTACCGCTCCGTGACTACCAGCCCTGGGATTTCCTTGAGCGTCCTGAGTCTTCTTATTATGCCCTATTTTAATACTAATCATTGCTCTATCTCCTGAACAAGATGGCTTTGAGAATTAAATAATTGAGTTTTGTGAGAATGCTTTGAACGTTCGAGTTCTCTATGACTATTACAGACTTACAGTTTACGTCATGAACAAGATCTAAGGCTTTCCATGCTTGTTGTGAGGGGGTAGATGACTTCCTAACACAGACTCTTTAGTCCAAAAAGAAGTTTAATTATAAGGAAATCACTCGTAAGAAACTTTGAGTTATTTAAAAATGTTATTTATTCCACTATGAAGTATTACGTACTTATAAATATGAAAAGAATTATAAGGAGAAATGAGAAGAGAAAAATCACTCTTACCACCATGCTGGAAGACAACCAATGTGAACAACTTGATTCACTTCCTTCCTGTCTTTTATTTCTTGTTTATCCTTTTATATTTAAGCATGGCCATGTTTGCATACAATTTTTATTTCACTGTTTTGTCTTAATCTTAAATATTTCCTCATGTCAAACAGTAGATTTTTATAATTGCAACTTCAAGAGTGCCCAGCAAGCTGTTTTATTTTCCCCAGAGGCAATGTATCTGACTTCCATTTCCACCTTTGCCCTTGGCCAACTGTCTCGATCTGTTCACATAATTTTTTTAAGTTCATAAATAAGGAATGGTGACTTTTGGAAAAAGAACGCTTTTAAGATCAGTCAGTAGGTGCTTAATACTATCTAAAGTATGGGGTGAGAATTTATAGGGGGCATTAAGCCTCACTGATAAAGTCAACATCCATCAATATGGTGTCTGTCACGCCATCTCAACCACAGGGGCAAAGAAGAACATAAAAGCAACGCACCAAGACTATAATTGGAGAGAGTACACCTGGAGAGAGGCTGTTTGGTACACTGATTGTTGCAGGCTGAATTGTGTTAGCCCAAAATTCCTATGTTGAAGTCCTAATCCCTGGTACCTCAGAATGTGACTGTATTTGGAAACAGGGTCTTTAAAGAGATAATTAAGGTCAAATGATATCATTGGGGTTGGCCTAGTGCAATATGGCTGGTGTCCTTATAAGAAGAGGAGATTAGGATACAGATACACACAGAAGGAAGACCCTGTGACACAGGGAGTGAAGACACAAGGAGAAAAAAGCCATCTGTAAGTCAAAGAGAGAGGTTTCAGAAGGAACCAGTCCTGCTAACACCTTGATCTTAGACTTTTAGCTTCCAGAACTGTGAGGAAATAAATGTCTGTTGTTTACCCCCCTGTCTGGTGCTTACTTATGGCAGCCCTGGCAACCTAATCCAATGGTGAAGCACTAGGGAGGCGGACTGCCTGGGATGAAATCCCAACTCCATCCTTACTAACTGTGCCTGACTCATCTGACTCATGCCTTCCATTGCTCTGGTTATTCATCTGTGAATTAGTGATAACAGCACCTACCTCTGCTCACTGTACAGACTTATATAAAGACTGAGTTAAGGTATCTAAACCATACCTGACATACAGGCAAGTCTATGTAAGTGTTAGTTTGTGTTATTTTATTAATATAAATATAACTTAAAGAGCATGGACACTGGCTCAGACCAACGTTTAAATCCTAACTGTGCTACTAATTAGCTACATCTCTACAGGCAAGCACCTTGGAGAGACTCTTCTCATTTGAAAAATGGGGAAATGGCAGCTCATGTGGATGCCCCTGAGAGCAGCCAATTATACAGGAGGTGGGGATTGTGACTTAGTAAACATCATTCCCTATACCCAGTCCTTAGCCCCATCGTCAACCAGGCAGCGATGAAAGACAAAAATTTTGCAGTTATCAGAGGCATTTTTGAAGGATGTACATCAGAAAAAGAAATTGAGGGGGAAATGGTGCCCAGTCAAAGTGATCCAAGAAATGCCCCCATTTTAGGAATGAATGAAAGTCACAAACACCAAGATTTTCCATTTTATTTTTCACCTCATTGGTCACAGGGACTCATTAGTTTTCCTATATGAGGTTAGGATTATTCCCAGACCAAATGGTCCGTCTACATAATAGGTGATTGTCCATGTGAACCACTGATCTCATTTGAACTCTACTCTTCAAGATTTTTTCTGACAGTGTTATGATTTTAGGAGGAGGGTTATTTCTCTATATCATGACATAGCCCCTTCTTTAGATAATCTTTTGTGATGAGTGTGCACTTTTCTCTCTTTGTGGCCCACAAGAAGGAGGACTGAATTACACACAGGAGCCCTGTTTCCCAGTTGTCTCTGCCTTACTATGCAATTATTCTTATTATTCGAAAATATTTGCTGAGCACCTCATAAGTGCAAAGCTCACTCCAGCACTTTCACCTGCTCTATTTCATTGAATTATCAACTCATTAGGGCACCATCATGGTGCACGTATATGACGATACAGAGACCAACACTCAAAGAGTTAATTCGCTTTCCTGGGGCCTCAGAACTAGTAAGCCCATAGTTGCAGGGTGCAAACCCAGCCCTGCTAACTCTGGCTGCCTTGTGTACAGCTTGTCACACTCCTTCCATGATTCCTATCTTGGTTTACCTGTCCACTTCGCCTGGCCTAAAATTCCCAATGGAATTCATATGAAAACAGGGAAGTAATTTACATTCAGCACTAATTGCACTGAAATCTTTGAAAAAAGATGCTATAACCACATGTTTTGCTTTAGTGGATCTGATTGACTTTCAGTTCTCTGTTTTCTTCCTAACCTGCAAGCTTGGCTCTCATCTTTCTCCTCCATTTTATCCCTTTCAAATATTACAGCCCAAAGCTTCGCTCACTGGCTTCTGCTCCTCCCTCCTCAGCCTTTCTCCCTTCCCGGGATATAGTCACTTCTTCTTGGAGGAATTTTTTGTCAGATGGAATCCCTTGCCTAGTGAATGATGTGTAGTTGTGGTCATTAGTCCCCCACCCTCCACCCCCAGTTGAAGACAGAACATTCTCTCGGCTTCTTAGCAGGCTGTGCCCAGCTTTCTGTTCTGACACTGATGAGGAGGAGGTAATGGCCGAGACCCGGAACATCAGTCCACACTTGGGCCCACCAGAATCAGGAGGCAGCCCAGAGGCTCCGAGGAAGTGCAGAGTGGGCTCCGGGTGGAGAGTCAGAATCTGCTTCTTGTTTTCAGGGAAAAGAGATTCCTAATGGAGTCATCTAGGAGAGACTATTTCCAGGAACTGGTCAGAGACCTTTCCTGTCAGCCTGACCTAGGCCTTACCTATACAGAAGCGAACATAGTATTTTTAGAAGGCTCTTCATTTGGTCCAGGGGCTTCGTGCAAGTTCTGCTTCCTCCTGGCTTTGTGACCATGAGCTCTTTGGTTACTTTGTCTGAGCCTCAATACCTCACCTCTAGGATGGCAGTTATAACAACAGTACCTCCTGTTATAGGAGGAATGACACCCTGACAAAATTCATATTCTGGAGTTCACCCATGCGTAAAAGGAAGAGGATGGAAAGATACGGGGAGAATATGGGCACCTACAAGCCAAGAAAACAGGCCTAGAACCTTCCCTCGTATACCTCCGAAGGAACGAACCCTGGACACCCTGATCTTGGACTTCTGGTGTCTGGAACTATGAACTATTAGATTTCTGTTGTTATTCAGTAAGCGGTGCTTTGTTACAGCAGCCCTGGCAAACTAATGCACAGCCTTGGACTTTTTTATAGGATTAAATGAAATCATATATGGAAAGTGCTCAACAGTTATACAATGAGCCCTCAAAACTGCACCGTCATAGTTACCGTATTCCTCATATCATCGGCAACATGACATTGTTGATACTGGAAAGGGAAGTGGTGCCCCAGGTGAAAGCCCACGCTGAGACCTTCATCTGTCTCCATGTAAGAGCAGGATGTCTGTGTGTGCGTGCGTGTGTCTGTGTGTGTGTATGAGAGAGAGAGAGAGACAGAGAATGCATGTTTCTATTTCACAGTTTTGCAGTGGAGCAAATAGGGATTCTTTGCCTCTTGTACCCACAGTTACCTTGCTCATAGCATGAGGATTTGGAACCCTAGTCTAGACACCTGTGAAGGTCTCTTTTGGTTCTAGCATCAAGGTAGCCACAGTTGGGTATGACAGAGCAGTATTTTCCTATCACTGTAGGACTCTGAGGCCGTGGAAAGGCATTGAATTGAGAGTGCGTTCTGGATCTCTCAGTAAGTATTTTTGGGCCTTTGGACAAGTTAATTGCCTTCTCTGGACCACCTGCCAACACAGGGGCAGAGCAGAGCCTCGGCAATCAATAAGGCCTCTAAGAACCTATGACTCACACTCTGATACTGACGGTCACCTAATTTAGGTAATAACATTACTTCCATCTGTGGGCAGCCCAAACTCGATGAACAATGCAGTGCATCACCAAAAAAGTGTTGTGTTGTTTTTTTTTTTTTATATGTAGTTTAATCATCCTACTGCCATACGATTAGCATTTTCAAGTGGATCTGAGTTAGTTGAAGCAGATGGTTTATCTTCTCTTATAGTGTTTCGACTTGGACATTATATCATTTCTACATCTAACTCCGTCCTTGCAGTGCTCAAGGAATCATTCCAAATTTTGCGCACTGTGTTTTGACTTATTTAATGCAGACGTACTTTACCCGCGGTAAACATGATTACCAAAATACTTTAACTTGAGAGCTTCTGCTTTCCTCTCTGGTGTAATTAGTCACACTGCACTCTCTCTGCATTTAGGGGAAAGGGAGGGAAGGAAGGCACCACATGCAGCATCTTGCAAATGTGTCTTTATTCTCTCCAGCTGCTTGCCTCACTCTTTTGAGTTTTCAGAGTGTCAAACTCTTGAAGGAAGGGCAGAAAAGTGGAAAGTTCCCAGAGATGTCCCCTAATCACACACCTTCAAAGACAAGGGATGAGAGACCCCATCAAGGGGAAAGCTTTGGAAACTGAAAAGACATGACCTGGATGATTGGCCTTTCCTGCCTTTGTTGCTGCCCCAAATTTCTCAACATTGGGGTGACTGTTTTCCTCTTTCTGATCAAGAATCAGCCAGGCCCCTGTGGGTAGTAATAGTAACATAGAGCTGTAGAACACCTCCTCGAGTTATAGCACACCGTTATATCTGATCTCCCCAAAGATTTTATATAGAAGGAGATAACCACTATAATAATGCCCATGTCAACCATGCAATCAGACTGGTCTTGGTCAAGTCAAACTTTCCCTACAGGACTCTTGTGAGGTTTAGAGTTGATACTTGTTTAGCTGCTAAGAAAGAGTCTGACAGAAGGCAAGTTTTCGATTAATAGTGTCCATTTCACTTTTCAGATGAGGAAACTAAGGCTCAGAGAGACTATATGACTTATGTATATCGTCTAATAACAAGTAGATCCAGATTTAAATCTTAGCTTTTTATTTTTAATCGCAGAATAAAGTACAAATAGTGAGATGCACAGATTTCTAGTATATATTTGATCTCTAACCTGTCTGGCAGCATCAAACTCCACTCCTCAGACACCTGGAACAATAAAGACTGCAAGTGTGTGTGTGAGTCCTGGCACCAATGATGGGCACCCTGGGGTGTCCGGGGCAGGACACAGTCAGTGTTCTGGGGGCTAGAGGAGCAGTGACTATGCCTTCTACATAAGAGTCTCACCCAGGGTGCTTCCTTTCTTTCAAGGGGTAAGACCCTCCATTTCTGCCTACTTTGCTTTACTCTTCAGTGCCTTCAAAGATCTATCTATGTCTGTATCCATGAATATATGTACCCATCAAGTTTATTAGTTTGATAACAACCTATTCCCCAATGACCACATCACCGAAACCCAATCTAATTTTGTTCATGTGTTTTTCTTTTTTAAATGTTCTTTCCACTAACACCATACCATCTTTTCTAAAGAGTTACAAAATCAAAAGAAATATGCCCACACGGTATCTGCATATAGACATATAAATATATACATACACACTGCCTGGGTTATACGGAAACATTTTAGCTATCCCCAACCATAACCATATAATTTCTTATCTCTTGATTTCCTTCTTTTCTTTTGAGAAATATGACATTCAAAAAGGAAGAAGAAGGTCCTAGGAAGGGCTATGAAATCCAGGCTAAGTGAAGAACAAGGAGAACATGCAGAACATGTTTTATGTAAGTTTAAGACTCAGGAAATGAAACAAATATAAAAATTGAAATAAGGCATTCTTTAAGGACTAGAGAACATTGAAGAGGGGGTGCAGATGAGCAGAACTGGACAGAGCTTTCTTTTAATTTATAAATTTTAAAAAGAAGGAAAAGTTGAGTTTTGAATGTATCAATTGAGAAGTGAGTCAGTGAGTCTCGGTCAAAGCTGGAGGTGGTTGATAAACTTGATCATTTGGAAGCACAGGGAAAAACAAGTGCCATTCCTCAGCCAGTAAGACATCAGCTTTGCTTGGTCGCACTATGACCATCCTCTTACTTACCCTACCAGAGCCACCTTACCCTACCTCCATGCAGTTTCAAACCCACACTGACTGCAGTGATTTCAGCTGCCTGCATCCAGTGGCCGGGTGGTCTAGACTAAGGGCAGCTCCCCTCCAGCGTGGCTGGGCCTGGGGTGAAGATGAGAGTGGGAAGAGCTCCATCCATAGCCCTAAGGGAGCCTCAGGCAGTAGGACAAATCTGTAATACCAGTCCTATTTTTATTAAACATTTTGATATTTTGTTCATCATAGACTTTTTTTGCATTGATTTTTATTTTATACCAATTGCATTAAAATAGTGTTTCTCTTGACTACTGAGAGTTTTTGGGGCCCCGTGAATTTGCATTCACAGTGAGAACCTCATCCTTCCCCTGGGGCTGCCTTCCAGTTCCCATCAGATCAGAATCCTAGTGAGTAACTGGGCTGAAGTCTTGTTCCCTGAACTAGTCCTACTATTCTGTTTCCTGGTCCTGGGCCCTGAGTCCTTGCCTCAGGATTATACCTTGGCCACATCTTCTAAGACCAGAGTCCTGATGCACCTGCAAGCCCCCATCCAGGTATGAGTTTCCGATGTTGGGTTTCTGTCCAGCACAGCTCCTTCTCTCAAACTATACAATTATCAATTTCTTTCTTAAATTTCTGAATATATCTAACTTCCCTCACCTGTTTGATAGACATGTTAATGCCTTGTATAATTTTAGCTATAATTTTATATCAGAGAAGGTAAAGCCTTAAAGGAAACACGTTGACCTTTCAGTACTTTCTGTCATAGTTGGTTCTCAATGAATGTTGTTACTTCATTGAATAGGCATTAATATCTGATATTATTTTATATAAGAGCAAATACTCTATTTTCTCTTGAAAGATATCTGCTACCCATTATGATGCAAGAAATCCACTATTTTTGGATATAATTTTTATGACTCTAAGGTTGTATTTATCTTCCGCACCTCCACCCTTGCTGCCAGTTGAAGAAAATATCTTTTTTTTTTTTTTAACTCTCCATTGCGGGAAGAAGCATAAAAGTCAGCATATCTGTGATCAGTTAGCTTAGCCACCTCCTCTTATAAATCAAGTAAACATCCAGAATAGTGCCCATCAATTAGTTGACCCTCCATGTTTGTTGAATGAGTGAGTAAATTAACAGATGAATGAGAGTGATGATCTGAGAATAAAGATGGGCTAACATTCCCAACTAAAAAGGTGCCCAAAATGAAATTTTGAAAAACTCTTTGAATTTAAAAACTTAGGAAGCCAAGTGGTGATTACTGGGGATAATTGAGTTCCTTCTATTTTTTCTTTCTTTTCTTTTCTTTTTTTTTTAATTCCTTCCATTCTTTCTTTCTCTTGGCCATGGATCCTTTAAGTCTTCACAAAATTAACAAATCTGATAGCAAAATGTTTTATGAAGGAGAGATGTGCTAAGCTAAAGTGCAAGGGACAGATAAGATGCTTCCAAAATGGTGATAGGGTGTAGAGGAGGGTCAGAACAAGGGATTCTGGAGCCCAATTTTAGCAGCTCTGAATTTTTATTAAAGCCTTCTGTCCAACTTAGTAAGTTGCATGACCTATGGTTTGCTTTCTATTTAAGTCTTAATGCCAGATCAGCTCAGAAGCATATGTGCAGGTAGTTGAAGAAGTCAGAATGGTTCTAGAAAGACCATATTGCAAATAATTGCTCACATTCAGTGTCTAGTGTCTTTAAGTTCAAGATGCTTTAGATGTTTCCAAGTTCAAGATGGAAACATGCATTTGCTTCTACTCCATCTCACTGAATATTAGAGGAAGGAGAAGTGAATACCTCTCATCTAACTGTATTGGAATAGTGGCACCAATCCTTTGACTCCTGTGTTGATGAGTAATTTTCTGAGTTCTTTGCTTTAGATTAAAGGGATGCAGGGGAAAAAAGAAAATTTATGAAATAGCTACTGTTTGCCAGATGCTGAGCTAGACACTGTATGTTATGTTATGTTATGTAATGTTATGTTATGTTATATATACACATATATATGATTTGTATATAATTTATATATAATTTCACTGAGATCTCATAGATGCTCTAAGATTGATACCTTGTCAGTACAACAAAAACAAAAATAAAACAACAAGAAAATGGAGGCCCAGAGACATGGAGTATTTTGCCCAAAGTCAGTGCCAGAGCCGGATACAAAGGTAAATATCTCTAACTCCAAAATCTGTGCCCTTTCCACTATGCCCTGTTGAAATATCATCAGCAGACATTAAACTTTAGAGTAATTACATCTCCTGCTTGCAAAAGACTATCTGTTGATTCTCAGACAAGTGCAGAAGGATCAGGTAATTTGCATTTTCAGTGCATCTGTCCAGCTGGACACTTCTACTCCCTGCCTAGGGACTAGATAGGTAGGAATTTTGAGGAGAGATTACCAAAAGTGCAGATTACCCCACTTCCAGAGACTGTGATTGTGCAGGTCTGGAAAAGAACCTAAGATTGTGACTTTTGCAAGTGATTCAAACAACTCAATTTAAGAAATACTGTCCTAACAAACTCATTAAAAGCAGACAATCCAAAATTCTTCCTTATTGCTAACCTAATTAAATCATGTATTTGCTCTTACAAAACAACAACAACAACAAAAAACATTCTTTGATTTGAAGGTATTCCCGTTCAAAAATGAAGGGTGCTATATCAGATAAAAGTAAGTCAGGCTCTGATATCCCAGTTGAGACTGAGAAGGGGAGATGTTGTCAGGGCAGTGATCAACCATAGAAGCAGAGGAATGAAGGAGACTGTAAAACCATGCGTCAGGGGCGCCTGGGTGGCTCAGTTGGTTAAACGACTGCCTTCGGTTCGGGTCATGATCCTGGAGTCCCGGGATCGAGTTCCGCATCAGGCTCCCTGCTCAGCGAGGAACCTGCTTCTCCCTCTGGCCCTCCCCCCTCTCATGCTCTCTCTCTCTCTCTCTCTCTCTCTCTCTCTCATTCTCACTCTCTCAAAATAAATAAATAAATCTTTAAAAAAAAATGCGTCAGCCTGGCAGGGCATATTTCATGTTTATTTACTGTAACATCAATACCGTTGTGTATTAAACACTGCAATATAAACTACAATTATGGAGATGGACAAGGTAAAGCCTCTGTCCGCCAGGAGTCCACAGCCCAGTGAGATAGAAGTGAGAACATGGGGTTCATCCCCAACAGGATAGAAGGGCTATGACAAAAGGAGACGCAGAGGCCCATGGGAAACCAGAGGTGGGGGAGTGGCCAAGTCTCCAGTGAAAGAAAGAGCTAACCTGAATCACATGGGAAGAATTAGAATTCTGTGACATTGTCACCTGAGTCATCCTCTGAGAAGATGCAGATTTGAGAGAACAAGGAGTGGTAAGAGACAAGCCAGGAAGAGTCAGGAAGGTCACATCAAGGGCTTCATAGTCTTTCTAAGGCCGTTGGTTACATCCTGTAGTAGAAAGTGAACCCAAGACTGCCATGCATGCTGATGACTGGAGGACATTCCTCATTCTGGAAAGTCACGGAAGACTTCTGGGAGAATTCTGGGTTTAAGGCTTGACAAATGTTTGGGGTCTTGTGGAAAGATGTGGACCACAGAATATGCTAGCCAAATATCACAGTACATGTGAGGCCTTGTGTTGGAAAAGAATTATGACACATTGGAAAAAGAAAAGCAAGAAAAGCTGAAGCAAAAGGAGGAAGGATTTGTAAGAGGTAAGATTCTTCCAGTTCTCATCATCTCCCTTAATCCTTATGAAAATTCTATGAGGTCGATTCATTTTATGGGTCAACTAACTGGGTGAAGAGATGCCCAGATAGCTGGTAAACATTATTTCTGGGTCTATGAAGGTGTCTCCAGAAGAGATTAGTACCTGAATCAGTAGATTGAATTAAAAAATGACCCATGCCATTGTGGGTGGGTATCATTCAATACACTGAGGTGTCCAGTAGAACAGAAAGGCAGAGAAAGGGTGAATTTGCCCTCTCTCTGCTTGAGCTGGGACATACATCTTTTCTTTTAAACTCAAAATGAGACTTACACCATCCACCTCCTGATTCTCAGGCCTTGGGCTCAGACTGAATTACACTATTGACTTTTTTGCTTCTCCAGCTTGCAAATGGCAGATGGTGGGACCTCTTGGCCTCCATCATTGTATGAACTAATTCCTATGATAAAGCTTCTCTTCTGTATATCTATATATATACTGTACGGGTTATGTTTCTCTGAAGAACCCTGACTAATATGGGTAGGTATTTTTATTTCCATTTGGCCAATGAGAAAATCAGGACTCAAAAGTAGAAATGGAATTTGGATGTGAATGCCTTTGACCCGAGTCTGGACTCTTTCTTTGATGCTATAAAGTTTACAATGTCTGGGAGGATCTATGTATCTTTGCTCCTCCTGTGGACATCATGTCTGCCACTTTCAAAGACTTGCTGAGCTTTTCTTTCTCTTTGAACATGATGGTATGGATAACATTGAAAGAACATGTTCCATCCATCCTGTCTCTGTAAAAAGGAAATGGGCAGATGATTTGGCATGAATCCAAGGAAGGAAGAAAGCAAGAGGGAGGAAAGAGAAAAGCGGGTAGGGTTCCAGTTTCCGTGACAAGTTCTCCGTTAGGCCACTGGAACCCCTTTCTCCAGAAGAAATTGTACAGCAAAGCTCAATGGGAAAGGGAGCTTAGGACAACCTGGCCCGGATGGGAGAGCTCACATTTTCCCACTTCCCTCTCCAAGCTTAAGGCAGGAGACTGATTAAAGCCAACAGGACTGGCAGCACTTGACCTTTTGCAAATGAAGACACACTTTGAAATTTACAAGGAACCATGAAGAATCTCAGCCTGTTTCCAGGACCTAAATGGAGGTGACAGGATGGGTTCAGTAGCCAGAACTGGCCATCTCGGCCCACAGAAGAGTTATGTGGGAGCTGATTCATTCCAGGGAGAGACACACCACCCGGTGCATCAGCAGCAAAGCTGCCGGGCAGTTCCCAGGACCGTGTTGGAAAATCAGATGCCTTTAATGTTTCTGCCACCTACCTGTCTGTCATTTGGTAAAGTCTGGGTTTTTGTTTAAAGAATTGTCTTTTCCAGGAAAACCACCTTTAAAAAATCCTCTTCAGCATCAGGATTTCATAGGTTTAACAGAAAAAGAAAAAGGCCTCGAGGAAGGAGACTGTGTGGGGCTGCTGCATCCAAGGGCAAACAATGGAAGTCCAGGGTCAGCAGAGGGGTCCAGGGACAGTGTCCTCTGATTGACATCTTCAAACACCAGTTCAGGGTCCCCCTCTGTTTATATTGTGTAGACTCTAAACAAGACTCTCTTTAAAGAACTAACTAAAAGGAAGAAGTGGTTGGAGTTGAGACATTACAAGGGGCGAAGAACAGAAAGGACAAGGGGAAAAGGGAAGCCAAGGAAGGCCGAGCTCCAACTTCTGGCCCTAGCCCTGCAGGTCCGGGTGCCCAGAGACACAGGGACCGTATCCCCCGCAGGGTTCACATCCTCACTTTCGATCGGAGAACACCAAGATGGCCCTCTGGTAGCCCGAACCTGCGAGTCAATCTAGGCCCCTCACTGGCCTGCACATGCAGTAGGAACAGCAAGGTCAGTCTTGCCTTCTAAAAAGCTCTTGAATCTGCCTTCATCCAGACTGTTCCTCAGGGGCTTCACTCGCAAGCACCTCCTCCTCTCCTCCTGCAACGTGAACGATCTCTCCAGAACGTTCGTCTGCTTCTGTCAGGTGACATCTGCTGCCCTGCTTCCCGTTCTCCATCAGGACTGTGGGTTGTCAGCGTAGAATTCAAAGCCACCAGCTTATTTTTCAGGGCCTGATCCTTTGCAGTCCTTCTAAACTTATCTCTGGCTCCCCCTTTCCGTGTGGAATAGTCACTCCACTGTTTCCACAGACATGTCTTTTTTTTTATTAACATATAATGTATTATTTGTTTCAGGGGTACAGGTCTGTGATTCAACAGTCTTGCACAATTCACAGTGCTCACCATAGCACATACCCTCCCCAGTGTCCATCACCCAACCACCCATCCCTCCCACCCCCCACCACTCCAGCAACCCTCAGTTTGTTTCCTGAGATTAAGAGTCTCTTATGGTTTGTTTCCCTCTCTGGTTTCATCTTGTTTAATTTTCCCTCCCTTCCCCTATGATCCTCTGGCTTGTTTCTCAAATTCCTCGTATCAGTGAGATCATATGATACTTGTCTTTCTCTGATTGAATTATTCTGCTTAGCATGATACCTTCTATTTCCATCTACATTGTTGCAAATGGCAAGATTTTGGGTTTTTTGATGACTGCATAATATTCCAGTGTGTGTGTGTGTGTGTGTCTGTGTGTGTGTGTGTGTGTGTGTGTGTGTGTGTATACCACATCTTCTTTATCCATTCATCTGTCGATGGACATCTTGACTCTTTCCACAGTTTGGCTATTGTGGACATGGCTGCTATAAACATCAGTGTGCACGTACCCCTTTGGATCCCTACATTTGTATCTTTAGGATAAATACCCAGTAGTGCAGTTGCTGGGTTGTACAGTAGCTCTATTTTCAACTGTTTGAGGAACCTCCGTACTGTTTTCCAGAGTGGTTGCACCAGCTTGCATTCCCACCAACAGTGTAGGAGGGTTCCCCTTTCTCCGCATCCCAGCCAATATCTGTCATTTCCTGACTTGTTAATTTTAGCCATTCTGACTGGTGTGAGGTGGTATCTCATTGAGGTTTTGATTTGGATTTTCCTGATGCTGAGTGATGTGGAGCACTTTTTCATGTGTCTGTTGGCCATTTTGATGGCTTTCCCTGCATTTTGATGTTTTCTTTGCAGAAATATCTGTTCATGTCTTCTGCCCATTTCTTGATTGGATCATTTGTTCTTTGGGTGTTGAGTTTGATAAGTTCTTTATAGATTTTGGATACTAGCCCTTTATCTGATACAGACATGTCTTTCTGCTTTAATCTCTCTTCACCTATTGCTCCTTCTGTTTGAAATGTCTCACACACCACTTCTCCCAGGAACACCCTTCTCTGCCTGGCCAGTTCATCCACGTCTATCGTCTGCACCCCCTGCCTCCCCAGCATTGCTCCTTCTGGGTGCGGCGCCCTCCTCGGTGCCCTCACAACACCCAGGGCTGGCCCCTGTGCTGCAGCCACCTCCCTTGCATTCTTCCTTCCCTGGCCGCTGTCGCTGTGTTCCAAACACACAGAACAGCCAGCGACCCATGAGAAGGGGGCCAACACCCATGAAATAAAGACAAGAGTGGTAAAGAATAAAACGGAAGTGGGAGAAAGAAAACGGAACTAAGGCCTGCTGTTGAGGAGGAAAGCAAAGGACTTTGTACCATCTTGGGAAGGTTTTTAAATCTGAGTTGTAGAATGTCATAAAGAGAGGGGAACAGAAGGCTACCAGACCTTTCTCCTTGGCTGCGTGGGAATGGTAAACCCTCAGCCTGGCGAGGAGGTAGATCTTCCTGGACCAACCCACTCTGCTGTGGCCATGCAGTCTCTTGCCCACACCCTGGGTGCTGCATTTGCTTCCTCTGTTTCCTGCCTGCCCACTCACATGTGATTTGGCCTCTTTCTCATCAGGGAAGCTATTTTCTCCCACAACATATGCTTATTTTTTTTCTACCCATCTTTCTGAGATACTCACATCTCTCTTTGACATTTGTCAAAATGGCTTCACCTCATGACGATTTTGCAAATTCACTTATTTAGAGGCTTCCAGGGAGCGAACTGTTCTTGCAATTTAGGGATTCAGCCACCAGGTGGCAGGACAGTGCTCACACTGCAAGGCACTGGCTTTCCCTGCATTTCCACTCCCCAGCCCCCCACCCATGCCCTGCTGATTGCCACTCAGTGCAAGAACCCCCTCTGCCACCCCTCCAGGGTCAGCCTGCAGCCTCTGCTTGGGTGCTTCCAGGGACAGGGGACTGTGGGGCAGCCCACTCTCTGTTCAGGTGAATCTCGGAAGTAGAGGTGGTACGTAACTAGTCAACACTATATTCTGGGCAAATACTAGGGGCCCAGCAATTTTATAAGAGCTGAAGATACACAGGGCTCTGCTATTAGGAGTGCACATCACCTAATAAGTTTTCCTTTCACAAAAATCCAATTCTGCCTTGAAAAACCCGCAGACCCCTGACCAGCTCTCAGCACTGCCATGTGTCACTAATCCACATTCCTCAGCCCCCAGAGCTGTTCTGCTCTGTTCTCCTTTCCCTCTTGTTTCAAAGGAGTGTGCCAGGAGAAACTAAGAGAAAACAAATAGGCCACGGTGGCTCAGTTCCCTGGGATGTTCTCTTCTTTCCTTCCCCATCAGGGAAAGAGTCAAATGTCCCTCCACCTGGGTCCCCTCGGTCTGCCTGAGTTAATTCACTCACCAGCTGTTAAGGCTGTTCTGTCCTTGGGTGAGACTTGGCCGCTCACCCACTTTTCTGAGCTGCAACTGGGCCTGGCCTCATTAGAAGCCATGTGGCCTCCAAAGCTGGCTGTCCCCAGGGTCAGCCTGGATTACATCAGCTTCCTCCGATGGCCAGAAGCAGATTTCACTCGTTTTCCTCTTTCAAATCTGTGCGGTCTTTTAGCTGCCTTCAGATTTTGCTTTCTGTCTCCGAGACACATCTTCAGTTCCTACCTCACTTTCAGGTAGGTGTGTTGTCATGCTTTTGAAGGATGCGGTCTTATTTCCCTTCTATGCTCCAGGTCCCAAACCAATATCTGTTGGGGTTACAGTTCTGAGGAAAGGTTGTCCAAAATATTATCTTTCTATTTTAAGGTTTGCCCAAACGCCTTGAGCAGACGGTATGAACGATATAATTTTTGGCAAACTTAAGAGCATGATCCTTCCTGACAGATGCTTAGGAGAGCAGCAAAACTCACGCAGGATGGCTTTGTGTTTAGGAGGCTTATTAGCATTCCACGGGCCTGACCCTCACTTGGTTGAGAGGATGCAGAGGAGGCTTTTTGAGAGAATTAACAAGACTGAAAACGATCTTATTTTGATCTTCTGATTTCATTAGTTGGTATCGTTTAGAAGCGTGTTGAATTTGAGCAAGAAAACGAGCACATACCGAGCACCTGCCATATATATGTCAAATGCTCTATACATATGCTTATGTAATCCCCACAGTAACTTTGTAAGAATCCTATTATTATCCTTTTTAAAAAGCAGGAAATCTGAGAACCAAGGGTATGTATATGTAACCGATGTTGCACAGATAATAGAGATTCAAATCAGCAAACAATTCTATGTCTGCTTGGATTCAAACCTTGCTCTCCTAGAAAGTAGTATATTTCTTTTCTAAATTAACTTTGATTTCTTTTTCTGGCTATATAAGCAAAACAAGCTTAATGTAGACAATTTGAAAAATGTAAACAAAGTTCCCTTAATCACCCTTAATGCATTGTTTAGTAACAGCCACTATTTACATTTTGGTATATTTCTTCCTCTGATGATTTCCCTGCATAATCAGTTTGTTCATTAGATAGCGAGAGAGAGATAGGCAGACAGGAAGACAGATCGATCATAACACATTCAATTATTTTTCTTTTAGAAATTTAGGGGCTCATTTTCTTCCACAATGGAACAATTCTTAGATTACAGTTGTGATTTTTTTCTTCGGGACCTGGAAATACTAGCTCAGAGTGTGAGTGCATCAATGGTTCCAGATGCCTATGTCAGACTGATTTCTAGAAACAAATTAATAGCAATTCACAGCAGTGTGTATCTCTCTCATGTTTGAAGAGGCAACAATATAGTGACTTCTACGGCCTTTGCTTATTTTTTTAGAAGAAAGTAGCATCTCATTGTTTTAATTTGTTACTAACAGGATCAAATTATTTTCAGTTTTGATTACTTTTGGTCATTTTTTCAAAATGTACTGTTCTATGAATTACTTATATTTTTCATTCATTTTCTCTATTAGTTTAGATATTTCTATATTCCAAATTATTGACCTCTTTTCTCATTTTATGATAAAAACATCTATATTTTTTTCCCCGTAGATCTATAATTTCTTCCTTCCCATTATCGGAAATGAAAGAGCTAGCTGCCCCTTTCATGGCCACCCCTGGCAGAACCCTCTCTCTTGGGGCAGACTGGTTAAGTAGGAAATTCCCCGGAGTCCTAAACGTCATGGTAAAGCATTGACCTATCATTGCATGCCTGCTCCTGTCACTTCCACTCTGAAGACCAAATTCAGACTTTCCATATATTAACAAAATATTGCGAGCAAATTTTGGTTTATTGATGAGTTTTTATTGCTGTTACTTCCCATGGAAGCTTCAAAGATACTGTATATATAAATAAGACTCTTTTTTTTTTTCCTTTAGATACAATAGTTAGTTTTTAGGAGCTGTTTTAGGTAAACTTGGTAATTTAAATAACTTAATTAATTTTTGAGGTTTATTTTGGGTCCCTCCAGTTGCTTAGAAGATGAAACCTTCTTTAGAATAATTTTGTGTTGGGGCGCCTGGGTGGCTCAGCTGGTTAAGCATCTGACTCTTGAGCTCAGCTCAGGTCTTGATCTTAGGGTCATGAATTCAAGCTCCATGTTGGGCTCCACTTGGAGGCCACTTAAAAAGTAATAATAATTTTGTGTCTTTTGAGGATTGTTGAGAGTATAAAATATAATATTTATGGTGACTAGTAATCAATCAGTAAGTATTCCTTGGATCAATTGCTGAAATATCCTTTCCTCGTCTCCATGAATCCAAATCTAAACTATTTTCTAAGCTCAGGCCAAGCCCCTTGCCTGCCCTGACCAGACTACATGGAAAGTTCTTGCCCTCTCTGAAGTTTTATTTTTCTGTTCAGTCTCCCTTGGCACAAAGCAAAAACGAGCCAAATGTCATTAAACTTCCCATGTGTTTGCATTTTATCTTTTCAACTGGCTTCATTAAGTGTGCATCCATTCAATTCAATTTATTCAATGATTTATTAAGCTCCTCCTAAGTAAGACTTTGAAAATTTATGTAATTTTACCCATTTGTAAACACACGCACACTTGTAATATGATACTATTCCAGGGAAAGATGAAGAAAGCCTAGAGACTGAACCACAAAGCAGTGCATTTGAGCTGATTCATCACTAGCCTGCAGGAGCCTATTGCTGAATTTCTGGGAATATTGTTAAGTTAGCTATTAAACATGGCCATTATTAAAAATCAAGTGTGCTAACTATGTATCTCTCCACAAATTTGCATTAAGTGACATCATTTTGGTAGCTTGATATTGGCCATGGTTGGAATATTTATTTATACCAGAGAAACTGGCAAACACTATAAATCAAAGCTCACTTATTGCTTTGTTGTTTGACTAGGTTTAAGAAAATGATGGAGACAATGTTAATAATGCAGATTAAACTTTTAAAAGTGTGTTGTGCATGTAGTCACTACCTTGAAGAGCACAGAAAATTTGAAGAAATATTCTTCCAGTATTTGAATCCTGTTATCCAGTGAAGCAAAGAACCCACTCACATCATTGAACGATGAGTGACATCCTGACATACGTAGTGAATACGGTTTATGTGAGAGTGAGAAATGGTTTTACAGCAAGCCACATATCAGACTTAATGGAAATAAACTTAATGGGAAAAGAACATTCAGGAAGGGGTATGATTCAATTTTCACATTATGGTTGAATTGCAACTATAGATTGGCTACAGATACACAAGTTTGGCAAAAATCAGTGAAAGCATTCCATAAGAATGAGTTGCTTATGTAGAGTGTATAGTGAAGGGCATTGTATATTTTATCATTATATGTAAATCATGTCCTACACATTCTTTATGAGTAAAATTTATAATGAAGCTATATACGTGTGTATCTATACCAGCATTATGACTATTACTTATTGTTATTTGGTGCGCTTGTTAAACATTTATCGGCTCCCCACCACATGTATTCGTCATTGAAAGACGCAATCAGAGTGAAGTTTGAACCGGAAAACGTGAGCCCTGGCTTCACTCGTGGCATCATCTCCATGCCCACCTTGCAGATGCATCCTGTCCTAGAGTGAAATGTGGAATTTATGAAATATTTATGGTATAGGTGTTTTTCAGGGGCCCCCTTCAGAATAATCTCATTTCTGTTCTGCCTATAAAATACCTACGCATGCTTTCTTTTTCTTCTAAACATGAAAAGCATATAAATCATATCTCCTTAAAAGGAACCTGGGAAGAAGAGATGAGCTTCCTAAGTATCACCGTGAGCTTCTAGAGAGTATTTTCTGACCTGCCCTACGACACACTGTCCTCTAGCTCAGGAGCTTTCCTCCCTCCCATACTCACTCTGGCAGCTCCCCTCCCCATGAGAAATCCCATAGGGTGGAGCCTCATTCCAGAACAAGAGATACCTAACAAAAATAAATTCACACTTTGTAAGAAAGAAAGAAATCCTTCAGGACCCATGAAAGCTGCCTCACAGCCTTACACGCTAATCACGTTGCTGTTTGCCCTCCCGATAATGTCAACAGGAAGAGGGCTCTCTTCAGCTTGAAGGTCTTTTGCCTAGGTGTGGGATATTCAAATATTCAATGTTGATTTCTCTGGGTTAAATCCTGGAGAGCAAGGCCTGCTGGGGGGACACAGTGCTGGGCTTCTGTGACATCCTCCATCACCCTGCGTGACCTCACCCGTAACACAGCATCAGCTGAGGAAGTCTCACCTGAATTACCTGCGGTAAAACGCTTGCTTCAGGCCTCCTCTCCCTCTCTCTACTCAAAACCTGAGCCCTAACTTTATCCTGTAAACCTGAAAAGGTACTCATTTTTGATTCCTAAAAGGTTTTCTACAAAAAGTAAAATAATTCAATTTAATGAATAAAGAATGACGTCTGAAATCCATCTATCTGCATTTACGATGTTTAAATACCAGGAAAGATCGAGGTATTCGTATTTGGTTACGTATGTGCCGATGAGATAATCACGGTTTAATGGAAACCTTCAGTTATTAGTTAATCAGTTCAGCTTGGTGACTATTGGTCTGTTATGGCAGGACAAGAATAATTAAGTGACACTTATAGGTATGGGAAGAACGTTACTCAGAAATTGATGTGCCTACAGAAGGCTCCAAATGGCCGACGTTTAATGGTCCTCTCCATGTTGCCATGGCAACTCACTTTGGTAACTCACATATCCTCAGTGTAAGAAAACAAGGGGCAGAGTGTTCTTAGGAAGGTGCAACCCCCTTTAAGCAGATCTATAAGCATCGCAGATGAACAGAACTTTAAACATTCCGCCATGAATATTCATGAAGTAAGTTGTTTTTTGTTGCCTGCCTAGTCAGCAGTCACAAAACACATGGTGTGTGTTGGCAGCATCTTGCCTAGGTAGAGGGCTATGGACTGAGGCAATGGCAGGAACCAGGACCTGTGAGGCTGACTGACATTTCCATCTGTAGCGAAGGCTGGTAATTAACAGGAAGGAGTATGCCTGCAGCATTGCACCATCTGCTAGGGAAACGGCTCAATAAGAAAGGAGCTGGATAGCATCTCAGCGGTGGCGCGATCTGGTTCCGACATGAGGCCGGGCATCTGTTAGCTGAGGAGACGGACTATTAGGGAATTCGACTGGGAATGAACAACATGGAAAGAGCACTCTGACCTAGCCCATAAAAGCAACTCTTTAGAAATGGTGTCTTTTCATCTTACTTACCCAGGCCTTCTGAAAATGGTTTGCTGAGGGACCATTACAGATCTGTTTGAAGTAACACAATGGTTTCAAAAATGCTGTTTTATTCCAACATGAAATTCTTGAAATCAGGATACAGCTGTCATCTTTTGACAATAGAGCTAATTTCAGAGCGAGGATATGAGGTTAAATTCCTTCTTTTGTCGTTTAGATTGGGGAGCAGTGGGGGTGGGGAAACAAAATGATCATTTAAATGCTATGCTATTCAAAATCAAGGAGACAAAAAAAAAGCTCTGGGATGCCCTGGCAGAAAGTGAGTAGGTCAGAAATCACCCCAAAGTTCTTGTAATGTCTTCATATTCTGTTTTGTTTTTTCATACTGTTTCCTAATGCAAATCTTTCTCATCATGAAAAACCACACCTCAGGACTTGGGGCATTAACCGTATTTGACTAGCCTCAGGACCTTAGTTGAAGAGGATGTTAGTGTTTTATGTACCAAATCTAGAAGTGGGAGTCCAGCTCATGGTAGGGTCAGTGTGTATTTGGGAAAGGATGAATGGGCAGAGCATCTCTAGCACCCCCACCCCCCTATTCTTAAGAAGTACAATAAGTTCTTCTGCAGGGGACTTCATCTTTGAGAGGGGTCAGCAGACAGAAACCTGGGTCTCCCTATCATCTTATAGGTTAATGCCACTTTAAAAAATATAAATGTGGCATTAATCTTTCAACCATCGGGGAGAAACTATTGACTCCAACCATCTCAGGCAGGTTGGAGCTGAGAATCTACTAACACCATTCCTGTGACTGGGACTACTGACTCATGTACAAAGTCCCCCAGATGGCAGATGACTTGAATTTGTGTGTGTGTTACTGTTACTAAATCGGAGCCATTGAATGATATTTACTGAGACCTCGTGGTACCATATGGAATCAAAAAATATATAGACCTTGGAATTTAAATTCATCTGAGAAAAGTGGACACAGGATTCTTATTTAGAGCATTTTTTTCCTCCCTCCCTCTCTTGTGAATGCTGATTATTTTGCTAATCTATGGGAATGCTGGTGTCTGAAAGGGCCAGTACAAAACAAATAGAAAAATCTCATCTTTACTAGGTAGGAGAAAAATAAAAATGACATTGACTGTGAAAAATAACACAAATTTTATCCAGTTGTGTGCCAGTAAAGTTTAATAACTGTCTCTCAGGGGAGGGGATAAAGAGACCCTGATTTGTAGCTTTTGCCAAATTCCATGGTGTAAATATTCCCACCACGGCTGATTTCAGATTAGCCATGTTGAGACTTGAGAATAGATTCATATCAGCTTTTGGAAGCCAGTGGGGATCGGTTCCAGCACACCACTGATTTTATCCCTATATGCCTCATGTATAAAGGATTGGTAATGCCAATTTCGGTTATGCTGGTGAAAGTGGTCTATTTGATTCAATACAGTAACTCTTCACATGCGAAAAGCCTAGTAACTCCTATTTGCGTAGTGCAATAGAGCCTATAAAATCAATTCATCTTCCTTAATTCACTCGACCTCTTCATAACCCTGCTGTCTAGGCAGAAATTGAGGCTCAGTGGCATGCCATGGGCTTATCATTTAGTAAGTGGGAGATATGAACTAAGTATCTAAGTGTTACTGTAAGAGTTTACTTGTAAATAGATACCTGCTTATCTGGGACATGGAACTGACCAGCCACTGTATCAGTACATTTCTTTGTTTCTCCATTTTTGTTTTGTGCTGTCGTACTTTGCTGCATTTTGGCCACAACCTTCCCCTGTTACTTCATCACAAAGGCAGTATTTGAAGTTGCCTTCGACTATTCGTAGCCGAATATTCGAGTGTGTTCATACTTCTCACCCACCATAGCCGCTCAGAATGTGGCACTCACTCCCACCTCCCGTGTCCAGTCCAGAAGGCTTGCGTTGTATTGAAAATCATCATTCCAGGAACCTGGATCTCAGGCTATGTTCCAGGAGCTCATTCAGTATTACTCATGGCTCATAGGTTATACCAATAAAGCAATTTAAAGAGTCACTAAAAAGAAATCTGGAGTAAGACAGCATCCTAGCCAAGGAGGAAGCTAGAGAGCATCACAACACTGCAGTTTTAAGAGGCAAACCTCATGGCTAGAGCCCTCACTAGTCATTCAGTCATTTAACAGAGTAGCCAATGTTATTGAGTGGAAACCTATGTGGCAAGTACTTTGCTGCATATGGAGGATGCAGAGATTAATGAAACAGTTTCAACTCTTAAGGATCTTACCCTAAATATTGTTTTTCCGGAGGAAATAATTCTGCCTGTGTGGTCTGCAAATTCTCTTACCAGTCATACTATTAAAGTCACATAATAAATCAATAAGACCATAACTTCTCTGGGGAGAGTCAATTACAGGTTACTTGTTGGAAAGTGAATGACTCAAATTCGACATGAAGATCCCCAAGATTTGAAGGTCTGTATCATGAGGCAGTATATTTGGTGAGATGAAAGACTCAAGGTTAGAAAGAGCCTTTTCAGGTCCAGGGCTGCTGGTCGGCCATATGATCCCCTATGGCCACCCCCACCCCATGTATGAAGATGAGAACTCTGATCCAGTAAGACCCAAATTCAAATTATTTTGATGATTGACTTTTGTTGGTCACTCAGACTCTCCCACATTTCCCCCAGATCACTTGAGCCTCCTGGCAAACATGGCAGTGTGGATCTGGGAAGTAGAGAGTGGCATTCACTTAGAAGATTTTGGGAATGGCACATCCTAGAGTTCTGCGCAAAACATGGAGAGGCCCTGGGTCTACAGTACACAGAACAGATCTAGACTAGCCTTAAATGCAGCTATGCCAAATGAGAATTACACTTATACAGCACTAGCTCAGTGAACACAGTGCTTTAAGTTACCTGGTCAGCTGCTCTGTTCAAGTCAAAAGAGATTCCACCCTCATCAGGGATGGGGTTGGAATTCTTCATGGTTTTCATCTCTCCATGCCTTTCTCAACATCATAGATGTGAACCTAAAATAATATTGGTGTTAGGATATATACCTCACTTTACCTTTGGGGCATCACAATTATTTATTAATTCACCAAAAATTGACATAAGCACCATTCACATGGCAACCACTGTTGTAGACAACTGAGCTATAACAAACACAAAATGGACAAAGCCTTTATGCAAATACATGCATGTGCGCACGCGCACACGCGCGCGCGCGCGCGCGCGCGCACACACACACACACACACACACACACACACACCAGATGACATGTGGCTGGGGTAGGTTGCGGCTATTTTAGGCAGAGTGGTCTGGGAGGGTCTCTCTAATAAGAAATATTTGATCTGAGACCTCTATTGAGAAGTTACAGGAGCCAGCTACAGAACATCAGGAAAAGGAAGGGTAATCCAGGTAGAAGGATCCAAATACTCATGCCCTGGATGTCTGGAAGGACCTTAGTGGCTCCTTGGAAAGATAAACTACCATCCTAAAACTGTCTTTCTCAATATGTAGATGACAGCTGGTGAATTTTTACCTTGATATATTCTGAAACTATTAAACAGAGAAAATGGCACAAGGGCTCAGAGACACCCCCACAATGTCACCTTAGGAAAACCGATGCTCTCAGGGAATTTGGTATCCCACCCTTTACATCTTTCGTCCCGATTCTGCCCCCCAGGCTGTCAGTCCTTGGAGAGCAGAACTGGCTTCTTCTCCTCTGTTCCCTTGCAGTGCCTGGTAGGCAATAACGATGTGGCTTCTCTCTATCAAATTATATTTAATTCATGCCAGGCCTTCTTCTTTATTAAAATTTTTCATTACTTTTGTATTACATGAGTAATTTTGTGTTCACTTTAGAATAGTTCAAAATTAAAATGAGAATAAATTATAAAATAAAAGCGCCTCTTGTCTCATTCAAAAAAACTGCTGTTAATATGTTTTAAATGTTTGCCATACTTCCCTGATGCTGTGTATATTTTAACTACCTGAAATGGTTCCTACTGCACATTCAATTTCAAAATTTGCTTTACTGTTCTCACCAAATATTTTAAATGTCTGTTATATGGATAAATTCTCTTTTATACAGATAAAACATCACTTTTTACATCCAAATAGTGTTGCTCTATATAGTTGATCAAAATTTATTTAACTAAGCTTTTATTACTAAGCATTCTGGTTGTTTAAATTTTTTTTCTTGTTATGAAAAATGTTGTGTCAAACATAATTAACTCAATCTAAACATTTTAAAAATTAGCTAACATTTCTTATGATCTATTTCTCAAAGTAGAACCGATAGGTCAAAAGACTTTGACCCAGTAATAGCCCCTCCAGTCTTCAAGATCCTTCAGTAAAGCAACAGGATATATGTAAGCAGATGCTTTTCCTCCTTCTCCTCAAAGCTGGAAAACACTCCCCACAGCTCCCTCTGATACAGTAGCTTCTTAGCATCCCTGATGTGTGTCCCCTCCCAATAATGCCTTCTTGGTGTCAAAGGATGAATATCGTTTTGATTGGGGATGTGACTGATGCCCTCCTTGCCTCTTGTGACTGTATTACATGATTCTATGGAAATGAGGGCGGTTGTCAAGTAGGTAGCCAGGAATTCTGGTGAGGAGTGCAGTTGTGCGGGATGGGGGGTATGAGTCATCTTAGGTAGAAATGATCTCTTGCTCAGATCACGGTAGAGCCTCCCACAACCATAAATCCAGAACATTCCTCGGAAATATATCCTCTCTCGGCATTGATAACCAGTGAGCGAGTGAACTTGGAGAAGGGGACTCCACAGAAGAGTCACAGTTAAACCACTGGCCACACAGCTAGTGGGAAGTAAGAGAAAGCCTCGTTGTTTGCTGGTAGCAAGCCAGATCCCCTGCAGGGATAAATAATGAAATAGCTGCTAGTGGTTCTGAGAATATAACCAAGTTACTTCTTTGGAGGTCAGTGGATTATGACGCCCCAGAGCCTGGCTCCGAAGGCTGTAAATATACATGCTCTTCCTGCCCCACCTTTCTAGGGCCTTTAGACGAAGTGGCAAGAATGGGACAGAATGCAGACCCATTATACAGGCATTTTCAGAAGAGGTGTGAAGTGTTCTTAGCTTGGGACAATCCTAAAGCAAAATGTGGCGAGATCTCCATAGATTCCTGGGATGGGTTTCTAGTACCCAACACAAAATCTCACTCTAAATGATGTTTGCTGTGGATTGACAAATAGAACTTTCTCTACAGCAGTGGGAGGGATTGGCAAACCTGTTTTCCTTGCTCCCTCCACTCTCTTAACCTCTCGCTTTCTCCTATCTATTTTTTTTTTTTTTCCGTGCCAGCAGGTTTCCTTCAGCATTCAATCAAGGGCAACATGTCCTCAATCAACATTTTTCATTTTTTATGCGACACTGTCCTTTAAAGCTTTCTGCAGCTGGTTGGCAACCGCGTACTGCCAGTATCCTCTGAGAGCCTCCCCTGTTGTGTGCACATCGGTCCCCTTCCCAGAGCTCCCCAAGTGCCTTGGAGGCAACCTGACTTGGAGTGTGTCTGAGTCTGCTTACCAGGCTGTGGTGGTGCTCAGGGTTTCCAACTGCTGGAGCCCAGCCCTTGGACGGCGAGGGGGGCAAAGGGAGGTCAGCAAGTAAGTGGGACGCAATTGTCATTATGAAACGGGGAGCCTTTTGTACCAAGAGGAGAGAAATCTGTTATTTAATTTGGGGAATGGTAAATATGTCATTAAAACAACAGAAGAGCATTCTGATAGAGGAGCTGAGCTGGACGGGAATTAGAGACCTCGTGTTCTTGGCACTGTAAGAACTTATTGATTCCCGGTCCTTAAGGAGTCAGTCAACTTATTTTACAAAGCATTTTTTAAAGAGGAAGATACTGGACTAGTTGTCTCCACTCACACTTGCCACCCTAATATTCCAAAGTCTCTGCCTCTGGCTCAGGAGCTGTCCCAAGGATGAAGATCTACGAAGCGGTTGCTGTCCCAGATGTTTGGAGTGGACAAAGCCCTAAATAATGAGCAGTTAACTTGTGTGCCTGAGAAGTGCGACTCTCGATGGGAAGCCCTCTTAAAGTCCTCTTTTCCTGTCCAAATGTTGAGCGAGAGCTCCTCTGGGAAATCAGTGCCGAGAGGAGCTGGTCCCCATGCACCTGTGTGTTTTATCTGTGGAATGATCACTCTGCAGGAGTGTCCATGAATCTTCCAACCGTGTGCTTTCTCAGGGACTAACTCACGTCAGCTGTCACACTGAGCTGCACCATTTCACCCTGCACAGCAGTCTGCTGCGTCTGCATCACGTTTGAAGAGGAGGGATGTGCATCACGATGAGAGCCTGCCAGGACACCAGGGTTCCTCAGACCCAGGTTTGACCCTCAGCTAGACCTTTACTGGTTTTGTGATCTTGGAAAATTATGCACTGTCTCCAGGCCTCACTAAACATTCAGTAAAAGAGAAGTACGGTCCTTTCCATCTCAAAGACTTGTGGCAGAGGTTCAGTAAATATTTTCTGTCTTTACTAGGGTGTTCCAGAGGTGTCTCACATTTCATGTGGCAGAAATCTCCCCCCAAAACACAACCCTTGACCCTATCTCTCCCCTCCTCCACATGGCCCCTTGTCCCAATATCTGACACATCCCCATCTCAGTAAATGGCACAGATATCCAACTGGCCAAGCACAGCTCTAAAAGAAATCAATTCCTTTTTCCCTCCCCCAGATCCAATCTGTCAGTAGGGTCTACTTATTAAAGAAAAGTATTTTCCTAATCGGTCCACTTCTCTTATTATTCATTTCTATACCACCTTGATCCAAGACACCATCATAGCTTGCTCAAATCAATGACACATACAACACACAAGTCCTTCTGCATCCGTGTGTAACCCTCTACAGTCTAGACTCCATCCTGCCTGCACACTGATATTTTTAAACCCCAGATGATATTTTGCACAGACTTCCCACTTCAAGCCTTTTCAAGGCTTCCTATTAAAATAAATTCTGAGTTCCTGACCATGGCCAAAGGAGTCTGCATAGTCTCTCTGCCCTCCATGCTATTCCCTGTATGGTTTGTTCCATGGGGGCCATGGTTTCCTTCATTGTCACCAATCTCAGGGGATCCATCATTGGCTTTCAACACAGGCTATTCTGTATTTCTTTGTCCTCAGATCTTTGCATAGCTGGCTCCTTTGTGTCATTCTGGTCCCAGCTTAAATGTCACAACTGCAGTCACTCACCAGCTAGCATGTCTCCATGCTTTATATGAATAGCAGTTAGCACTATCTGAAAATCTTATTTATTTCTTTATTTTTCCATCTCTCCTGCACTAGAGCAGAAATCCAAGTAACCTTAGTGCTCTGGATTGCCACATGTTGCAGTGAAATATAAAAATATTGTTAGAAGGCTGGAGTACAGGGGACTATTTCACATAGGCACACAAGGCGTGCTTTTATATGCATATGTGAAATAAACAAAGGCTTCAGAGTCAGCCAGTCTTAGCTTCTGATCCACCCCTGTTACTGCTGGCTGTGCAATCTTGGAAAAATTACTGAACCTCTCAAGCTCAGTTTTCTCATTTATAGAATGGAGATAAAATCAGCATCTTCCTCATAAATTTGAGTAGAGATTCAGTAACAAATATGTGTACAACTTCTAGCAAAGTTCCCAACATATTATGAATAGCTGAATTTCAGCCACTTGTACTTTTTCTTCTTGTTCAGTCAGCTCATTATTGAGTGTGGTGCTAAAAGAGCAGAATTGGGTGGAAGCTCCTATGTTTGTTATTTATTAAAGATTTCTTTAGAAACCTCTGTGCTGCATTGTGATACACAAATCCAAGGAAAATGTATTCCACATATAGTGTCAACGTGTCTAGATATTACATCATTGGTCTCCCACTTTTTAAACATTTAACCCTCATCTGTAAAATGAAGATAATTTGAACTGCCACGTAAGGCTGGTGGATGAGTTAGTTTAACACGTACAAAGTGGTCAGACTCGTGGACGTCAACATTCATCCCTCTTCTAGTCGTGCTTTCAATCCACTCTCACGTGTGTAAAATTCATTTGAAGAAAAGGACCGATAACTTGAAGGGGCTGCAAATAACTGATTGCATCCAAAGTCATCAAGAATGTACTGAAACAATAATATTTAGAGAACCTTCTACATCTTTTGTGCTGGTCGAGTAGGTAGATAACCAAATAGTACAAGACACAAAGTGCCCCATTTAAAAGACCATTAGGCCACGTTTGATTGTATCCAGGGAGTTTCCAGGCGTGACAACTTGGAAACTAGAAATGTGTTTCAGAAAACCCAATGCTCAGTGTCAGCTTCTTATCGTCCGTGACCTTGTGCCTTACTCCATGGAATAGATTGAAATAATCTAAACTTGGTGTTGATGGAAATAGCACTGAATTTAGGGCCAAAAGGTCCAACTTAGTAGCTGTGAAAACTGGAACATTTCTTTAACTCTTGGATTTCCAGGTTGTCCATCCATAAGTGGGGGAAATAATACCAATTTTTCTTTCTGTCCAGAGTATTCAAAGAAGATCAATTGTCCAACAGTTAAAAAGGTTGTAAAGGTGATTTTTAAATGGCAGAAACTAAGTAATAATGTTAGAGATTAGATTTATCTATTTAAAGTCAGAGAGTAAAAACTGGGACACAGAGTTGTATGAAGATAATTTCCATTCGTCTTAAGGAAAAAACTTAATGGCAACGTTAGCTGCTTGACAGTCAAATCAGCTACAGTGAGTTCTCTGTCACTGACAGCATTAAATAGAATTAAGATAACTAGGGACAGTTGATTTGATCTTTCTATGTATCATTAAACCATACAAAAGCCTAATGAATAATAGGTGTGTTATAATAGCAGTGCAAACACATTACAAAGTTTAGAAATGAGATGTAGAGATAAGAACTATTAATTGGAATCTAAA
This sequence comes from Callorhinus ursinus, assembly GCF_003265705.2. Classification (NCBI taxonomy): domain Eukaryota; kingdom Metazoa; phylum Chordata; class Mammalia; order Carnivora; family Otariidae; genus Callorhinus; species Callorhinus ursinus. The sequence goes on along the minus strand of NW_027397072.1, from coordinate 5,876,593 downwards.
TAAGTGGAGATACATACCAGACTTAATCTTGTGAAAATGCCACTATCTCCAAATTGTTTGATAGATTCAATGCAATTCTAATGAAGATCCCAAAGGTGTTTTCATGGCACTTGGGCTAACATGATTCTGTATTTTATATTGAAGAATGAAGAAGGGTCATGAGCAGAAGAATATTCCAAGGTAGTTTAATAGGTCCTTGAGGGTCACCTGGGTGGCTCAGTTGGTTAAGCGTCTGCCTTTGGTTCAGGTCATGATTCCAGAGTCCTGGGATCCAGTCCCACATTGGGCTCTCTGCTCAGCTGGGAGACTGCTTCTCCCTCTTCCACCTGCCACTCCCCCTGCTTGTGCTCTCTCTCTGTCAAATAAATAAACAAAATCTTTTAAAAAAAAATAGGTCCTGGAATTATCCTCTCTTTATAAACAACTGTCACACTGCACAAACTTTGTGAAGCAAACAATATAATATTGTTTCCAAGCACTAATTATAGGAGGACCATGGCTCCACATTCATCGGGCGCTCTGACTGGGACTCGTTCCCAGGGTGTGGTGTGGGCATGTGGATCCTGCAGGAAGCATAGTCTCACCGAGTTGAAGAGGCAGGTGTTGGAGTCGCAAGGTGCCACGGTGGCTGGAATGTGTGGACCAGAGATCCAAGGAGAGGGAGCTGCATGTGCTGGGAATGGGGGCGGAATGTTGCCTGCAGATTCCCCACAGGTCCTGATCAGGGCTGGCTCGGGTATGTGTTAGAGGCATGACAAACACAAAGGTTTTTCTTTGCAATGTATTATTTATACTGTATGTACGAATGTGTATCATAATGTTTTCAGTGAATGTCATGTCAGAAGATTATAGTATGTTTTCGTTTTGATTTTGGCTGTTTTTAATGCTTCTATGGCAGCAAGTGGATGAGGAAAGGTTCAGTTCACATGCGCCTGCAAAGCTCTTGCGGCCAAGCACTGCTCTACAGCCTTCCCGAGCACTGTGAATGTCCAGATTCGACAGGGTGAATGAGCCCTGTCGAGATATACTGTTGATTCTCTCATTCTTCTTGTACATGATGTGTTTTTCATATCCCAAAATGTATCAGGCTCTTGGGGAATTTGTATATGCATGTTCTCCCATAGGAAATGATCCTACTGTGCCCACCAGGGCGCCTTTGCATGCCAAGCTCTTCCTAAATCCTTTGTTTCTTCCGAAATGCCATCCTCAGAGAGGCTGACCCTGCTGACCCTCTCTCAACAGCTTCCATTCCCTGTTTCTGGCTCTCACATTGCCTGTTGGGTTCCTTCAAAATATTTCTAACATATCATCCTTTAATTGTTTGCTGATCCTCTGCCCCTCTTGACTCGCAGTCCCCTGAGGGCAGAGCCATATGTACCTCATTCTGTCTCATGGTCCCTGCCTAGTGGATCTCATTCACGTGCACACGGTAGGTGCCCTGTAATAATTATTCAATTACTGTCCAGGGAATACTCCAAAGAGCATGTCAGCTGGTTTGAAAAAAAAAATTGTCTGATGCCAACTTGATAATTGTGGTCATCTGTAACCTGACTATAAGGACTCTCCACTGATTTCTGTTAGTGAGAAGAGTACATCTGAGTTGCCATGGCTTGCCCTCTTGACTTTGCTCTCAGAAATTTTTATGAGAGCAAATAAATTGAAATTTACAAGAAAAACCATGGTTTTCACTCTGCTCTCATGGCAATATTTCTTTCTTAAGCTTTTATTTGTGTAGTGATTGTTTGAGACAGCATTTGGGATAGAGTTCATCTGTATATAGCTGGTAGATTCTGAATTTGGGGTTGATTTTCATGGCTGAAAAAAGCATTCACAGACTATTGAAATTTTTCTTGTATTTATTTTGTATATAACAGAGCAGAGATCACATTTCTCCTTGCCTTTGAACAGGTGAAGGGCTATCTTCATTCTTCAGGGGACTTAAGGAAATGTGGTTCCGTTGAGTAATTGTGGCTGCTCATCATCCACATGGCTCTGATCTCTGTCACATTCTTCCCTCCTTGACCACACATATTCCTAATCTTGCCTGCATTCTAAGGGCATCCTTTCAGCGGGGAGGATGCAAACTCAGCTGTGCTGATTGCATTATTCTTCCTGGCTATAAGCATTTTATTGATTTCTCTGAGAGCTTATTTATTTGCTTAGTTCTTGGGTAGGCATTGTTAGATCCAGTTCTAGAGCTGATTCCAAGGACCACATTCAAACTACAATGAGGAAATCAAGTTTGGCTGGCTTACTGCTATATCACCAACAACTTGCACAGTGCCTAGCTTTTAGTGGGAGATGCTAAAAATGCCTAAGTGAGGATTAAGAAAATTTTTCCTGCTCACCCTTGAGAGGGGAGAGTGCAGCTGAAGCCCCGCCAAGTGGGACTTGGGTGCTTAGTCTTTATCGGAGCTCAACCAGGTATGGACCTCAGGTTGGTGATTGGGACATCACAGCCATGAAAGGACGGGATTCCATCTGTGACCTACATTTCAGTGTTTTCGTTTTCTTGGCAAACACATCTGACTATAGCAATGATAACTTGCCTGTTTTCTTCCTTGGTCAATGTCTCTGAGAGCTGCCATCTGAGGACTGTTATTGAGTCCTGCACTTAAGGTTTCAAATATGAAAGTCACAAGCTCATTATAGACATATTTATTCCCTACAAGTGTTTTCTGGACCTAACCAGATGGTTTGGACACCACCCAGGCTAGTTGAGTCTGATCTTTTTTATATCGAAACAATATTTTATTATCATGATGAAATTGTACAGCCCAACAAATAATGTAAATGCTGGGTTTTGGCACTTAGAAAATTTCCATTTTAAAAACTCACCAAAATAAACTCTTCCACATAGCATGTGACTCTCAACTGCTTTTTCCTTTGTCTCAGCAAATATAAAAAGGAATACCTTGCTGAAATATATCAAAGATAATGGATCATGCCTTTCTACTCACTGATGACGTCAGTGATATCATTCTTTTATTTATTCAACCTAAAATAATTATTGAATGTCCATTATGTAAAAGGCACAGTGTTACACATGCTGGAGACACAGACACATAATCGACACAACACAAGAGTCCTCCCATCAAAGATCACTAAATAGAGTAGAAAAGAGAAGACATAATCACAGCAGCTCCTACCCCCCTACAGACAATTGAAGAGCCCTTAGATCTCACTCTGAATAAACCGTATTATCAAAGGTTAGTACTAATGGAAAGATGTAAATAAGGAACTGTAGACAATACAAAGCATCTAGTCAAACATTTAACATTTCCCCCTTCCAGATGTTACAGTTCAACATCCAAGTCATAGGATAAGACCATTTTCCAAGATGTTTTTGAAGGCATACACTTTCCAACTGGAGATGGAGAATATTTTAAGTCAAAAATGCCATATTTCCTTTCCCCTCCTTAGTTAAACTCAATATGAGGTTTTCAAGGATGTAGCAATTTTTTTTTCCCCCAGAGGAGAAAGGAGCCCTAGAAGTTACCATGGTGATGTGGGTCCCCCACCATTGACCATCAGGGGATGTCAACTGCTGCATCAACAGAACACAACACCTCCGGGAATGAGAGCAAAATCATCACAGGCCCCATTTAAAGTAAACACTTTTCTAGTCTTCAAAATGTTAAGGAGCAACTGACTGAACTGTTTCCAGAAAGTTGCCTTGGTGAATGTCAAACGTCACCCTCTCTCCCTGTGTGGATCTTGATAAGGCTGCCATCCTGTGGTCCATGCGCTATGGATGTCTTCCCATGTTCCACTGCGTTTCACATCTTTAACCCCTGTATCAGTACAACCTTCTCCTGACTCATTGTTATCTCAACGTGTGGAGACAGTCTGTTTGGAAATACACAAGTTCAGCTTCCACCCCCTTTATGAATGGTGTCAGTTTCACTAGATCTCACTAGACCTTATTTGGAGTATTCTTTCCTTCTGATGTATCTCTGGATATGTGCATTGCTCGAAGGATTTTTCTCTTTGCCCTTTCAAGAAAGACCTCCCTGAAAACCAAACAAAATCAGAAATGAGCAAAAGCTTCATTTCTCTGCAGGCCTACTCCTTAATTTCCTGTCTACTGTATTTTCATTTAAAGTATTTGTGAACCTGGGGCAATGTTTATTTTCATGACAGACATAGTTTAGGATTCAAAGTAAAAGGACAGTGTTCAAATTCGGTAATGTTTCTTAGATTTGCATACTTCTTTTTGAGGGGAATAAAATCAAATCGACATATTTCTTCTTTTTTTTTTTTAAGCTTCATTTATTTACTTGAGAATGAGAGAGAGAATGCACATGAGCAAGTTGGGGGCAGGGCAGAGGGAGAGAGAGAATCTTCAAGCAGACTCCTCACTGAGCGCAGAGCCCAGACACAGGGCTCAATTTGAGATCATTACCTGAGCAGAAACCAGGAGTCAGACGCTTAACTGGCTGAGCCACCCAGGCTTCCCATACACATTTCTTCTTTTTAAAAATCATCTTAAAGATTGTTAGTTCAGCCATTTGGTGCCTTCCTTTATGATGTTACACATCTCATTTATTTTTAAAGATCACTGTAAAATAGATTGTAAAAATTCATTCTGAAATGTAAACTTTAAAAAGCTAGATTGGGGTGTCACCAACCCGTGAAATTCACTGCTTCGTGAAGAGAGAAAGAGATGTACATTTTTATGACACATTTTCCTTCTTTAAACAAAGTGCAAGGGAAAAAAAGGGGAAAAAGACTGATGAGCAAGAATGGTTTGATTTTCCAATGATTTTAAGATCTATGTTTCCTAAGAAAAACCTCTTGGTTCTATGAAATTGGCAGCTTTTTGTGGCTGTTAAGGAAAAAAAAAAAAAAAAACACTAATAGGAGTATGTCAGTAGCCCAATTTATCTTCCAAGCATGTGCACATTAATCTACTCCTGAGCAGATGCCCTTGACGAGATTGTATTATTTCAAGGGCATTAATAGTAAAAGAAAAATGACTTGACCTCTGTATTTCCCAGTATTTCCTTGAAATGGAGCAGCAATGATAGTACTACCACACAATCAAGCACTTGATTATACACTCAGTGTTTTCTTCTGGTTGTTCTGTAGAATGTCTCCCCCCCCGCCCCTTAAAGGAGCATAATTATAAAGACCTTAATGGGAGCAGCTGGTATTTGACCCTGCTCTTGGTGTGGCAGGCGGTGGCTGGTGCATGTAACTCCTCTGGCTTTCTCCACCTTGATGTGTCCAAATAGCCCTATGGTCGGGGGTCTCCAAGACTACCCTCAGGTTCGATGACTTGCTAGAAAGGTTTACAGAATTCAGAAAGATGTTATTCTTATGGTAATGGTTTATTCAGTGATGGGATACAGATTAATATTGACAAAGGGAAAAGACACACATGATCTGGTTGTGCTCTCCCAGTGGAGTAGCGTGGGCAGCATTTAATTCTCCAGCAACTATGTGAGACAGTACTTGCCAAGTGTTGCCAAATAGGGAAGCTTGCCCAAGCCTTGGTGCCCAGGGTTTTTACTGGGGGTCATGCATGTAGGCCTGCAGCATCATATAACTGGCCTCCGCTACTTTGTCCCCAGCTCCCTCAAAGATCAGACTGATGCACCATGACCCCAGACCCCAGGCATACAAGAATAGACATCCACTGTATATCTCCCTGTTGGCATAAACTATTTGCCGTGGCCCAAACCTCAGGTGTACAAAGACACTCCTATCAGGCAAGATATCCCAAAGGCTTAGAAGTATCTCCTAGGAACTGGTCAGGGTCAGTCCTGAAGATCATGGGTACGTGCAGGGTTTGGACAACCTAGGCCTGCCAAAGTTACCCTTACTGCACAAGTTAGATATTTATTCTTTAAATTCTCTTTTCCAGATATAAATTCTGGCTTTCAAGAGAAAAAATATAAACTAAAAAAGTCTACCCCAAGTCCAGAGAAACCACATCTCTTTCAGATCAACGTCAGTTTGCTCTATTTGGTTTGACTGTGAAAATGATAGCAAGGCAAAGTTAGATGTGATGGTTAAAAATCCAACAAAACCAGGCAATTTTAAATGGCATTTCTACCTTCGTAACTGTGCGATTTGGAGCAAATACTCAAGTTCTCTCATCTTCTCTTTTCTAATCTATAAAATAAGTCCAATAAGACTGCTTTGAGAATTAAGTGATGTAAGTGAAAACACTATTTTCAGCTCTTGGAAGGCTAGATTCTCCAAAAAGTATTGATATTATGAGGGCAACATTACTGGCAGGAAGAGAAAGACTGAGAAAAGAATAGATTAAGAGCATTTCCGTGTATTGCAAATCTTTGCCCATCATGGGGTGTGTGGAAAGTGATCATCTTTATACAGTACACTGGAGGAAGGAGAGCCTGCAGGTGCAATTGGACAGAGGGCCCGGGGTTGTGGCTGCTGTAGGCCCCTGCCCTGCCATGCCCTACCTGGCTTACTGGAGAGGTGAGGGAATCCTCCTCTTGGCCTCTCCATGACCAGTCGTGGCCAAGGTGGCGAGAAGTTCTGTCTGATGTTACCCACAGACCTGCTGGGCCTGAACGGTGACCATACTCCATGGTGATAATAGAGCTGTGACAGTCGGGGAAGTAAGAGGTGACCCTGCCATTGCACAACCTGTTGTCCATGACAAGCCAAGTCTGCTGACTGGTACCCCCTAGTCTGTATAGAGTATACACAAGAGCTCGTAGCAAGGGGAAACTGAGACACAGCCCAGACATGTGGGAATGGATGGATAGATGGGTGGACCTATTTAGAAACTGGGATGAAAGATACAGGAATAGATATTTTAATTCCACAATTTCCTTCTCTTCTGAAAATCGCTGCCAGCAATTTGTAAAAACCCAGCATGAGATAGTTAACTTTTGTTAAAATTTCTTTGTCTGTTTGTTATTGTTGTTTTTAATGAGGGAGCTGAGCTATATTAGTAATTCTCAGCTCTAGCTACACAGCAGAATCACCTGCAAAGCTTACAACAAAACAACAAACAACAACAACAACACAATGAAGTCAGGGCCCAGCTGTATCCCTGGAGACCCTGATCTGACTGATGGGGATGAGCCTGCAGATGAATACTTCTTAAAATTCACCAGGAGATTCTGATGTCCGGCCACCGTGCTAATAATTCTCAATCCTCTTACTCTATTATCACTAAGGGGATTTCTATCAATAATGATAAATGGTCCCAAAGAAAGAATAAAATAGAAAGTAAACAGTAAACTTTGGATGAAGGACATTGAGTGCTTTTCTCCATTCTGAGGAGAAATCCATTACAATTTTGGGATCTGGTCAGAGGAAGGAGGTCTTCGTGGAAGAGGAGGTGTGTGTGCTTTACGGTAGACATAGAGATTCAGTGACGGGCTGAGGAGAATCTGCCCATAAAAAGAGCCACAGGTCAACAGGGTGACCAAAGATCCTGTGTGCCTGGGATTTCCCTGGTTTTGTCATGGAAAGTCTCACATTCCAAGAAACCCCTGGGAAACCCACCATGGCCAATCATTCTATACATAAAATTTTACCTTTTTTTAAAACTGGGTATCACTCTTGGTTCAACTGCTGCATGCATAGAAGCAATGAAAAACACCCTTATAACCGGGTGTCCTTTTGTTCACGAGTCTTTATGGCTACTTTAAAACTCACCAACTAATTCCTTAAACACAAATAAATTCATAGATAAATAAGAAATAACACATGCTTTTTGTGTAGTACATCTTTAAAGTCTGAATTGACTGTGGCCTCTTAAGCTGGAGGTGAATTAGTGCCAGTATTTTCCCCGTCATGATACCTGTCCATTTATGAAAGCTGTCTCACACTTATTTAACCTTAAAAGCATGCCTGGGTCTCTTTTTCACAGAGGTTAAGACAAATTTGCTTTCTCAGTAAATCCTCTTATGCCTTGTGTGTAGCAGATCAAGGAGTTATCTCCTACATGATCTAACAATCCTTACCCCTCATTTTGCACTCCTTTTTTTTGTTTTTTAATTTGCTGCCAATGCCTGACTCTATGTTTGTATAGAATCATGGGCCAGTCAGAACTTCCTGGGTATTTTGAATGGTATCAGTGCCGAACCAGCCACCGCCTTGATGCTGGGCAAGTGTGCTAGCCAGCTTCCACTGGCTTTGGCTGCGGTAACAGAAATAACCAATACCTCTGTGGCTTACCAAAAAATAAATAATGATTTCATGCTCATGTTGCTCAGTGACCTCTGAGGCTTGCCTGCAGTTCTGCTCAGCACATCTTCTTGTTAGGGACCCGGGCTCAAAGAGCAGTCACTGGGGGAACACGCCATCTCTTGGCAGAGAGAAAGGACAAGGAAACTGGGGGAAACGCAAAATAGGTTTAAACAGCTCACTGTCCATCCGGCAGAGGAAGTCACGGGGCCGCGTGCAACATTAGTGGGGCAGCGATGTGTCCTCCCCACGCAGGAGGTGCTGCAAGTCACGTGACAATGAGCAGGGGACCTAAACTCTTCTCATAGGAAGGGCAGGTGAACAGCCGGAAATGATAGTCCCATCTATCACAGAAAGCTGTTTAACCTACTTCAGCCTGGGTCTTCTGCTAATAAAAGATGCTGCATAAAACCCATTTTATATGGCTGTTGGGAGAATTGACTTACATAATGCATGCGTGGCATCTCGGAGTATGTGGGCTTCTAGAATGGTGTTCAAAATGTGTATTCTCTCTCTTCCAGCAGATGTTATGAAATATTTAAGGGCCCATAAGTTTAATGAATGTTGAGAAACATCTAGTTGGCAGGACAATTCAACCTTGGTAAGCTAAATACCAATGACACAAAAGAGGGCCGAGTGAATGTGGGCAGAAGGTGAGGAGGGGGTCTTCCGAGCCCCAGAACTGGGGGCAGACCGAATTGGCACTACCTTAGAAATCCAGCTAGAGTGATTCCTGCAGAGCTCCCGAAACACTACTCCTACAGTGGAGCCCACGGAATCTGCTGGAGTTCTGCCTCCTGCTCGCTTGGGCATGGTGTTGAAGCAAGCTGAGCTTCAGTTTCTTCAAGAGTGAAAGGGGAATAGCTGTGCCCACCTGAAGAGTGATAAGGAAGATCAGAGGTAATGTTAAGTACACCACCTACCGTATCGTAGTAGGCAACAGATAATTATTGTTAAAAACAAGGACCAGGTCTGAGAGCAAATTAGCACTTTATTCTCACGGTTTCTAATGTCTGGGACCAAAAACCTCTGCCCAGAGTTGTATTGGAAAAACTTTTCGGCTGATTTCTTGATGATTCTCAGAAATCCTGTTCAGTGTTCTAGAACCCTACCACTCTAAAAGATTCCAGACACCGTATCTCTAACCCACTCATTTTGCAGAATAAGAAAATTAGACTCAACCAGGGGGAGTCATTTTCCAAACTTCAAATTTTTATCTCGGTAGAAACATGAAGTTTGGAAAAAAAAAAAAAAACGAAATATCTGCATCGTTACCTGGGGATTTTCTACTTTCTTGTGGTTCTTCAAGGGATTTCTGTTTTCCCTTCATGCTGTCCTAAGGGTGCTTGGGATCTAGGAAGGAGTAGAGAAGTCCGTCAAATGACTTTAAGATGGTTAAAGCGGTCTTCATTCAGGGCATACACAGACATCACAGCAAAGCATTTGAAAAAAAAATTATATTTTACTTCTAACGTAAGGTATCTGGAGACATAAAACCTACATCCCTGGGGACTGTTGAATATACTTCTGTGGGCAAAAGAAGCAAAGCAAAACACAGAAGAATATGGTTTATAAAGGGTGTAAGGATGACTCCCAACATTTAGGGTACACTAAAGTCAGTATGATTTCCGATTTTCTTCTGTAGAACGAAAAAGAGGGATTTCTTTTTTTCTTTTTTTTTTTTTTTTTTGCTTGCCTCAGTCATACCACTAATTATTTAGTGGTCTTTCAAACCTTTTGTAATCTCTACTCGAGAAAGCCCTGAAAGATATTAATTCTTAGCCATGTGCCTCATAAATGAAGGCCATTCTGCTATACTTAATGACAAGGCTGAGGCAGCAAGATGTCATTTGCTTTTTTCTCGGTTTTTAAATTGCTTTCTAAATGAACTACAGCTGTGAGGGCCAGGTGCTGTGATCCCTTTAGAAAGATCAGGAAATGATGAAATCCAAAATTTCAAAGTGTGATGGATGTCAGCTCCCGATTTGGTGTGTGTGAGGTCACCCCGTGCACCTGGTGCCATCTCCACAACAGAATTACTTTTCTGTGGAAGGAAAAAAAAAAGGAGAGAGAGGGAGAGGGAGAGAGAGAGATGCACATGTCTAATACGGGTGCAACAATAAGAGAAACAGTTTATAATTATCTCTTTGTTTGCTCCTCATCTAGATGGAAATGGTGAAACGTACAGTGTCTCCCCACCCCCACCCCCTTCCCATTGTAGGTGTCGCTGCTGTATTAAACACAAGATTTTTGTGAATCACAGACTTGGTGTGGTGGTGACTCAAAGCCACTATGAAGCAAATGGCATGTTACAGGGATGGGAAGGGGGAGGAAAGAGGAGAAAGTGGGGGGAGTTCATGAAGACTCCTTTTCCCTTAATCCATGAACAGGAGTACCTTTAATCCTAGGAGTACTGCTTGCTCCGGGAACTGGCAGCCAAATCTGGGACTGAGTCGGGGCTGCCTTTGAAGGTGGTGAGTGGAGGGCAGCCTCTGTCCACCCCTGCCCTGAGGACAGCGCAGACTGTCGTAGGCACACTCCTGCAGGCATTGCCAGTCATTGCCAGGCTTGGGGCTCTAGGTGAAACCTGTTTAGGAGACCTTGTTCTTACAGTCATCCAACAGAGGAAATAAAGAGTGATTTTGCTTTTATCTTCAACACTGACCCCCCCAGGATACGTATTTGTCAGAGCTGGCTAGTTCCCAGGGTCAACCCCATTTTCTCTGGGATGTCTGCCCAGTCTGCCCCTGGGAGGGGTAGGGATCCTCAGACTCTGCAGCCCTTCCACTTAGAACCACTCCCTGGGGCATCGAATTTGACCAACTCAGGGACAGGTGGTACAGGTCAAGTGTGAGTCAGGGCTGGGGCTGAATCTTGACCCTAAACCCACAATAAGCCGTTGGAACAATTGCTTTTATTTCTTGACCTAATTCCCCACATCTGTAAAATGGGGATAGAATACCTTGTTTTGGTGAGGACAGAATGATTCTGCGGAGCTAATGTGCCCAGGAGAGTATTTTGCACAAAGCTGATAATGTGAAAATATTAACCTCCCAACATCATTGTCCCTTAAACTGAGTACGTTAGACTGAAAAGTGGAACAAAAATGGCCAGAGACTGAGACCCCAGAGAACATGCAACATCCAAGTTCAGTGCTTCCTAGCCATCTGGCTTTACTAATTACCTTGGCCTCTCTGAGCCTTAGCTTCTTCATCCATACAATGGGAACAATAGAATATTCTACCTCACTGGTCCTTAGGAGGATAAAATGTGATGCCAGATGTCAAAGCTCTTTGTATTATGTCAGGAGAGGAATGAGGGGCTGAAGGGAGCTGGTGTCACCCTCCACACATACACCTAAATGGTGGCTATTCCCTTTGTGCTATTCCCAGCACACTGCTGACTTCGGGGTCCGTTACTCCATCAGCACTCACCATCACCCCCTGCGTGGTTATGAGAATCCTGGAGCTAAGTGAGTCCTGGAGTAAGTGATGGCCAAGAGAATGAAGGAGTGGATACTGATCTCATATCCATCAAAGACCTGAAACATAGCATGACCCCAGCCAAAGGAAAGACTCTCCAAACCCAAATAGAAGAACCCAATCGCAGTACCCATTTGAGTAGTTTTAGGGAGAAATAAAAAACGTCACATAGCCAAAGCCCAAATGAAAGGAAATCAAAGTCTAAGAGAATAGCAGAGGTCTAAATGGCTTCACTGCCAGTTTCTGCTTTGGAAGACTTTGCCTTCAACAACCATAAGTGTGGAATTGTCTCCTTTTCCATAACCAGAGCTGTGCTTATGGGATTCCAGAAGGGAGGTCTAGAGACACTGATGCTGGCAGGCCGGGTCTGGGGACCCAGAGGCGTCCCACAGGACCAGCCAGGAAGGTCTTTGGCTTCAAGTAGAATGGAAATCAAATGTGAGCCAGCAAGAAGTGAGAGCAGAGCTTATTGAAGACATAGACCAGAGCATCTGGGAGACCCAGAAAGGAGATAGAAGATGAGCCTCATCTTTGCTTGGGGCCTGGGGTTTTTACCAACAATTGTGGTCTGGTACATGTGTTGTCTCAGGCATCCAGGAACGGGTCAGAATAAGGACAGTGAATAAGTCACTTATTCCCTTGAGCCAAAGGGTCTTGGGGTCAGGATGTCTGGAGCCAGTGGTCTGAAATATGTACATGATGGCTTCACCCAGTCATTCCTAAGATACTCTCTATTATGCCGGAAGACTCCAGAGAAATCATTCACTCCTTGTCCCTTACAAGAAGGATATATATTAAGGCATGTATAGGACAGGGTGCAGGTCCTAGTAAGAACAGAAACGGGAAAGGGAGCAAAAAGCAGATTTTTATGGCTTCCTTCAGTTTCCCCATCTCAACACCACAGCCCCCTCCATCCCCCAGAGGAATGACTTCACGTGGTTGTTACCAGTTATGTCATCAGGAAAATGGGCCTACTCCGAGGTAGGGCTAATTTGGGAGCTGGCTGGCGCTAAGGAGGCCAGCTGTGCTGCTCACCATTCACTCCAAAGTGTGAACCAGGATGTGTGAAGTATCAGGAGTGATGAAGCCACCAGTGGGAGGCTGGACCCGTGTCCTGAGCTCTACCCTGCATCCCCGCCTGGGTGTTTTCCCCTGGCCTCAGCATTTCCCCATCTTCTCTCCTGCACACCCTCTCCAAGTCACTTTTGCTTCTGGTCATTCTCTACTTGAACAGGTGCCTCCCCCTCTTCTTCAGACCTCAGCTTCTGTGGGAGGCTGATCTTCCAGTTTGTCCATTTTCAGATCCACCTGTTCACCTACCTCCTTTTCTTCATAGGCCTGATGGTCAGACTGAGATCTTAAGTGCGGAGCGGAGGTTGGTGCTGTAAGGCACAGAGGCATGGCCTCTAGGTCACCTGCTTGCAGAGCACTGAGTTTGCCACCTATGAGACCACCCAGTCTTTCTTCCACATTGTTTACAGATGACAAAGTGACCCTGGCTGAGAATGGACCTCAAGATTTTTGAACCCTAGGTGAAAAGACAGATAGAAACTCTTTTAATTTGCAAGCATTCTGTGGCTTCTACCAGGTGGAGGCCAGTATTTACCTTTGATGTAGACTGTTCTTTTCTTCTGGGAAAACCACCCCAAGGACCTTTAGATATGCAAATGTAGATCAAAGATCCTCTTCTGGAATGCATTTAAACTTCTCTGAATAACAATGTAGAAGGTTCTGTTTACAGGGTACAGAACTACATTTCAGAGGGTTACCTTCTTTTTAAAATGAGACTTCTGGGGCGCCCTGGTGGCTCAGTCTGCCTTTGGCTCGGGTCTTGATCCCAGGGTCCTGGGATCGAGCCCCGCATCGGGCTCCCTGCTCAGCGGGGAGCCTGCTTCTCCCTCTCCCACTCCCCCTGCTTGTGTTCCCTCTCTCGCTGTGTCTCTCTCTCTGTCAAATAAATAAATAAAATCTTAAAATAAATAAATAAATAAATAAAAAATAAAATAAAATGAGACTTCTTTCCCAAAGCCAGGTTAAGACAGCAGACATTAGATTGAAAATTATTGTTAATTTTTATGAGAAGTTGGTGTGTGTGCGTGTGTGTAGGTGTGTGTGCGGAGAACAGAGAGAGTGGTTTTGTGTGTGTGTTCATGTTCAAACATTTGCCCTTAGAAAATCAAGAGTAGTGACCCCCAAAGATTGCTTAAAAGATATACAGAGCTGAAGGGAACAACTTGGAAGGAGACTGAGCTTGGATGGGCACTACTCAATCTCGACTTGGAGACAGTCCTACAGTGTTCAGGCAAATTCTAAGCCTACAGTTCCCCACCACTTCCTTCATGCACTTGGTTTCAGGTTTATATTATACTTCTGTTCTCAGTGTGTGCTCCTGTTGGTGAAAAATCTTTTAAATTGGGATGCCCAGAAGTGAATGGGCAGCCCAACCAATACAAAGTAGAACCCAACTGTGGCCTCTTTAATATTTTTAGAAATTACACCTTTTCTAATGTATCTGAAGAATGCATTGTCTTTCTTGGGTACCACATTTCAATGTTGACTCACAGTCAACTGGTTAAATTTATGACAGAGGAAACTTTTTTTTTTTTTTTTTAAGAGAGAGAGCTCAGGAGAGTGGGGTGGGGAGGGGCAAAGGGAGAGAGAGAGAATCTTAAGTAGGCTCCATGCTTAGCGCTGAGCCCAACACAGGGCTCCCTCTTAGGACCTTGAGATCATGACCTGAGCTGAAATCAAGAGTTGGATACTTAACCAACTGGGCCACCCAGGTGCCCCACAGAGGAAACTTTTAAATATAAATACACATCTTTCTGAGATTGAGGTGCTTTCAGAGAATCAAGCATAAGACACCCCTCGCATTAAACTTAATTTTGTTATATTTACTTCCATCTATTTTGATCTTTTAATGACCTAGAGCAGGGCTTGAAGACACAGCCCTCTCATTAAACAACTTTGGGTTGACATTGACTTATTAATCTGCTTCTTTGGGGGCAGAGCCTCTCATCCAGTGATAAATCCTTTTAAGTTACAGATGAGTCACCTGTATCTAGACCAAAATAACACTAGAGATCTTGCAAAACACCTTGATGAAGTTCTACCTATGCCTTTTTTCCTGAAATGTCTGTCTAAAGCTCTGGCAAAATTGGAAATATAGTCATTATTATGCACATATGTAAACCATAGTCTCTCTGTATTACGTTTACTCCATTAAGGTGCATACCCACATAGGATCTTACCTGGAATTCACAGCAAAACCATAAAGACAAGGAAGGCACCCAACCTGCTTCTTACAAATGGGAAAGTTGAGAGTCATGGGGCTCAGTCAAGACCACAGTCAGAACGGTGCTCTGCAGGCAGCCCGGCTAAGTTCCTTCTCTGACCCACTGCCTGCAGCTCCAGCCCCCAGCTTTCACCAAAGTCTGGTTATCAATTTGGCTTGTTCTAAACAGTCCCAATAGGATACGCAGAATCATGGCATCTCAGAGCTGGGGGGAATCCCAAGGATTTACCTGACCCAGGATGCCCCACACTCCAGATCTCCCCACTGCATCTCACCACTGGCGGGGTGGCCCCCTCTGCATCCACACCGCTGTAGTAGGGGCTCCTGTTCTCACATGGCTGCCCATTTCATGACAGATTGGTGGTTCCTCTATAGGGCAATGGAAAGCTGCCTCTTCTACCTTCTCTTCTGGGGCTCTAGATCATTCCCTGGTAGCTGCCCAGATTTTTCTACTTTGGGTATTTGAAAAATTACCATTGCCTTCCTTCTCTAGACAATGCTCCCCCACATATTTCACCGCTCGCCTGTGGCCCAGTTCTCAAACCACCTCATGGGGCCTCCTCCTCTCTGCGCTCCCGTTTTTCAACATCTTAAAATGCGACACCCATAATTAAACAGAATGCTCCAGATGTGGTTTGATTGGCACAAAATTACTTCCTCTTTTGTTCTGGACTGTGTTGTTTCCTAATGTTGTTTACTGCTTTTTCTGTAATTATTATTTCATACTGGAGATACTTCTGATCCTGAAATTCCCTAAAGCCAGGGACCTTTTTTCCCTACATGGGAGCATTTCCCCCTCTCTGGATTCCTCTACTACTGGTTGCTTGGACCTAAGTGTGGGATTTCACATTTGTCCTTGTTAGATTTCATCTCTAGTTTTGCTCCACGATTCAGTCTACTGAACCCTCTGAACTTCCACAAATACTATTTAATACTTGCATTAATACTGTTTAATATTTGCATGTCTGATGAATATGTCTTCCATATTTTTAACAAAATTCTGCATAAAAATACTAAATAAAGTTCCAGAATGAGTCCTTCAGGCTATATTAACTTATCCATTGCCTCTTTCTAGTATTCTAACCTATTGCGGTACCTTTTGATGCAAGACATAAAAGAGATTTGTACCAGTTAGCGCTGTTCAAGACACCTTGGAGATACAGAAACACACAAAGAGCTTAGCTGCTAATTGATGAAACAGGTCTAGGACAACTGGAAGTGACCCGTTGAAGGAAATAGATGATTAGGTAAGATATTGATTTAAATAGGCATCAAACATTTTAAGGATTTAGGGGATTTAAGGATTAAGGAATTTCAAGAGCCAGGGGGATTTCTTTCTTTTAAGTATGTAGAATTCGAATCTGGAGTTGCCTATAATTACAATACAATGTGTTATGTTATTAGAAGAAAATTATGTTCCAAGTGCCACTGCTGCCCAGTTGGGAGTATGGCTACAGGACAGAGGGTGCAAGTTAAAAGACCAGGCACAACATGCAGAAGAATGAAACTGGACCATTTCCTTACACCACACACAAAAATAGACTCAGAATGGTTGAAAGACCTCAATGTGAGACAGGAGTCCATCAAAATCCTAAAGGAAAACACAGGCAGCAACCTCTTCGACCTCAGCCGCAGCAACTTCTTCCTAGAAACATCGCCAAAGGCAAGGGAAGCAAGGGCAAAAATGAACTCTTGGGACTTCATCAAGATAAAAAGCTTTTGCATAGCAAAGGAAACAGTCAACAAAACCAAAAGACAACTGACAGAAGGGGAGAAGATATTTGCAAATGACATATCAGATAAAGGGCTAGTATCCAAAATCCATAAAGAACTTATCAAACTCAACACCCAAAGAACAAATGATCCAATCAAGCAATGGGCAGAAGACATGAACAGACATTTTTCCAAAGAAGACATCCAAATGGCCAACAGACACATGAAAAAGTGCTCCACATCGCTCGGCATCAGGAAAATACAAATCAAAACCTCAATGAGATACCACCTCACACCCGTCAGAATGGCTAAAATTAACAAGTCAGGGAACGACAGATGTTGGCGGGGATGTGGAGAAAGGGGAACCCTCCTACACTGTTGGTGGGAATGCAAGCTGGTGCAACCACTCTGGAAAACAGTATGGAGGTTCCTCAAACAGTTGAAAATAGAGCTACCATACGATCCAGCCATTGCACTACTGGGTATTTACCCCAAAGATACAAATGTAGTGATCCGAACGGGTACGTGCACCCTGATGTTTATAGCAGCAATGTCCGCAGTAGCCAAACTGTGGAAAGAGCCAAGATGTCCATCATCAGATGAATGGATAAAGAAGCAGTGCTATATATACACATTAGAATATTATGCAGTCATCAAAAGGAATGAGATCTTGCCATTTGCAACGACGTGGATGGAACTGGAGGGTATTATGCTGAGCAAAATAAGTCAATCAGAGAAAGACATGTATCATATCACCTCACTTATATGAGGAATTCTTAATCTCAGGAAACAAACTGAGGGTTGCTGGAGTGGTGGGAGGTGGGAGGGATGGGGTGGCTAGGTGATAGACACTGGGGAGGGTATGTGCTATGGTGAGCGCTGTGAAGTGTGCAAGACTGTTGAATCACAGATCTGTACCTCTGAAACAAATAATACATTATATGTTAAAAAAAGAAGATAGTAGGAAGGGTAAAATGAAGGGGGGGAAATCGGAGGGGGAGACGAACCATGAGAGACGATGGACTCTGAAAAACAAACTGAGGGTTCTAGAGGGAAGGGGGTTGGGGGATGGGTTAGCCTGGTGATGGGTATTAAAGAGGGCACGTTCTGCATGGAGCACTGGGTGTCATACGCAAATAATGAATCATGGAACACTATATCAAAAACTAAAGATGTAATGTATGGTGATTAACATAACATAATAAAATTTAAAAAAATAAAAATAATAATAATAAAAAAGACCAGGCACAGGTGTATGGGAATTTGGGAGGGGGGTCAGGTAAGAAGCATGAGCTGGGCAGAGGAGGAAGAGCATTTGAGTCCTAATGATTCACCTTCATACATTTACCCTTTCATTCACTTAAAAACTGGTTTTGGAGTTTATGCTCTATGCCAGGCACTGTTTTAGGATGTAGCAGTGAAGAAACAGACAGCACTCCCTGCCCTGCCAAAGCTAACAGGAATGTCCCGAGAGGGATGGTCAGAAACGTGTCTGGTAGGACAGGGAAGGTGCTAAGGGAACAAGAGGGAAGGGGGAGGAGGCAGGGCCCCTATGGAAGACTGGAACATGGAGACATTGAGCCATCCTCTACTGGGGAGACTGGGACTACTGGGTTCTCCTCCAGCAGGCTGGCCAGGGCTCATTCACATGGGAATAAGATTTCAAAAGAAAATGTAGAACAAAGCTTAGGCTTGGAGCTGGCTCCTAGGACATATTTCAAGCAAGTCGAGGACTGAGTTCAAGGGTGAGTGAGGGAAGATCTTTACCTCTTAGTTGGAGCATAAGTAAAGACATATTGTGTCATGGATACCGGGAGGGTTGAAGACTGTGGCCAGTTTTGTAGTCCTTCTAAAGTGGTTGCTATTGTAGGATCTAGGTGAGAGATGAGAATGGTTTCTCCAGGGCAGCAGTGGAGGTGATGGAAGTTACTGAATTCTGGATATAATTTAAAGGTAATGACTCAAAGGTGAGCATGAGTGCGATGGAAGAAGGTCTCAGTGATGAGAAAAGCTTTCAGCCTCCACAGTTCGAAAGTGAGAGTCACCAATTACCCAGAAGGGGGGAAGACGGCAGAGAAGAGTGGTTTGGAAGGAACAATTAGGAGCTCAGTTTTGCACACGTTAACTTTGAGATGCTTATTAAAAATCCAAGAGGAATGTTCAGTAGGAAGTAGACGGTGAGAGTATGGGCTTCAGGAGAGATTTCTCATCTGTTGGTATATTTAGGAGGCATTGTGTGTGGATAGCACTCAATGCCATGGTAGAGATCACAAGACAGGGAATGTTAATAAGACTGAGAGATCCAAGGGTGGCGCTAGGGCACTCCAGCAGGGAATGTCCTTTACTCTGAGTAAAGGACACTAGAATCAGTGACCAGAGAGCAAAATGGCTGATGACAGAACAGATATAGCATGCTCGATGGGGCAGGAGCACAGTTAGGCAAGAGGCAGAAGACAAAGCTGATGCAAGAGATTGAGGCCATCTTAGGAAAGCCTTGCATTCCGGGCGGAGGACGTGGGTTTGGTTGGAGGCAAAACTGTCATGATGATGTTTTAAGTACAGCAGAGTTTTCTTCCCTGTCCTCATGCCTGGAGACAGTCTAAAAACCCCAATTATTCCAAAAGTCTCCTGAGCAGACCTGTTGAGGACAGCGGGGATATCATAATGCATCATGGACCCAAATGTGACAACTCCAAGGATTCTTTGATTCTGGATTTAAAAGGATCTCTGGGCCTTGAGAGCTTGTTTGGAGGATCTCTGGGGTTAGCCTGGTGATGGGTATTAAGGAGGGCACATACTGCATGGAGCACTGGGTGTTATACAAAAACAATGAATCGTGGATCACTACATCAAAAACTAATGATGTATTGTATGGTGACTAATGTAACATAATAAAATAAAATTTAAAAAAATAAAATAAAAATAAAAGGATCTCTGATCATCAGCATAAAACTGATGGGCCAGGGTAATAAGCTGTAGTTGCTTGGCTCAAACTTCTGTTCCTGGAGGTCAGAAGCCATAGCATTGCCATAGTTGAACAGCACATGATTACATATGGAGGTTGGGTGGGGCGGGGGGGCCGGGGACAAGTCTTCCGCGGGGTTGCAGCTTTCTATTCTCTCCCTGGAAGCACAGGCAGGTGATATCCTGAGTTCCTCGGTAGAGCAGCTAAGGACTGGAGAAGCAAATTTGCAGAAAGGGACCGGTGATTTAATTTTATTCATCCTGTATCAAATTTCTGCGTCTTGCAGTTTGGGCACAACAGGAGGTGACACTGTTAACTGTTACTCTTTTCACTTCCCTTTTTTCCCCCTCACTGAACATAAACATATCATTACACAGTTACACTCCACTATATTTAGAGTTGATTTTTTAACTATCTATTAAATCAAACAGGGAATCTGGGCTGTTCTACCTGGAACCAGTGGGACTTCCTGGGAAGATGGACATGTTCACTGGGGGAGGATTAGACAAGAGTGAGAGCCACATTGCCAGCAACCATACACCCCCGGAACCTCCCTCCTGCTCTTCTCGGGAGGTAACAGCAGGCCACTCTCACTAGGACAGGGCCAGCATCCTACCCACAGACCACCCTGCAAGCCTCTTGTCCACCAGTGACACAGGCTTCTTCTCCTTCGCAAGGGAGAGATGGAAGGGACCCCAGAGCTGTCCATAGCATCTATTCCAAGCAGTGCACTCATCAAAAAAACATGATTTAAAGTAGCCCGAGATGCCAGGGACATGACGTGTTCTACAGAACATAGTTTTTATTGTTAAACAAATCTGGAAAGTGCTGTCTATTTATCTCCTTCTTAGAGTCTTGCAGTGCATATTGGCATTGTAGGGGTCAAGAACACTGCACTGAAGGAATGTTCCAGATGTCATCCATCCCAAGATTTTCCATCCTAGTTTACTATGGAATCTTCTCTTGCTGAGAATGCCTGTTAATGTTTATAGAACAATTACAGAACATACTTTAGAAGATACTACTACAACTCATACCAGTATGGTAGTTTGCAACATGCCAACTGTGCAGTATTGGTGACCTTATCAAAACAATGTGTATGAAGAGCCGGAGATGTTTTCTTCATCTTATGATCCGAGAAAATGAGAAATGGGAAGGTTGAGTGGCATCCAGACCCACAGAGATAACGGTGGTGGAACTCTGAATAAGAATGCAGCTCTCATGATGTCTATCCAGTCTTGCTTCCTTTCGGCAAAACAGCACACGCCTGATGGAAGATTGAGTGAGCATCAGGACTTGGTAATGGGCTGACTAGGTAGTGCTGATAAGGGGTGTAGCCAAGGACAGGAAAGTTGGGGGAAAAAGACTGGGAGGGCAGGGTTCATGCTAAAAAGTCACCAGCTGCCCCGTCTATATTTTTAATTCTTCTTTATGTCCTTTAATCAAATCTAACCACAACATGGTTAACATAAATATGGCCAAGTGGCCCAACAGGTCCCACACTTCCAGTTGGGCCACATCATTAATCATCAGTTATCTGCCAGCTTTGTCATGAGATATATTGTTATTTACTGTCTGAACATTTATTCATTTTCTCATTTGTCACTGAATATTCTTTCCAGTGTCTCACTCTGTCGTATTTTTTGCCTCTTCTAACCTAAAAATGAATGTTGGAAATCTCAGATCATAAGAAAGATCTAAGAAGATCTTCAGAAGTGAGGGACACTATCACTTACTTGGAAAGATGCCTTTACATTTGTACACCAAACTTTTTATGCAAGTTTCCGATCTAGAATAGAATTATGCCAAGTTGGTGAACTAGAAAGTCCTAAGTCCCAGATCCTCCATACTGTCTTAATGAAGAGAAAATGCCACACCTGGCATGGGTAAAGAGAAACAGGATAATAGTAAGAGTTTCTACAGGATGTTAAAGTATTGGGTCTAGGTTGTGCCATGATTATTAAATGAAGCCACAAATCCATTTTTGTGTGATGGTTTGCATGCCAAAATTTGCATGTTTTACGTACAGCTTAAATACCTAATGATTTCATTCTATTACTCCACATGTATCATTGAGTATTGATTTTGGGCCAAGTGCAGAGGATTCCGAAATGAATCCCTTCCTCCTTGTTTCTCACAGTCTGTCAGAGGAGCTTAACCTCTTTTTCACTAAGAATAATTAAGCACACATTAAATGTGTGCTCCAATCAATAAAACATAAAACAACATGATGGTTGGTCGTATAACTTAACAAATTTAGTTAATACAACTTCCCAGGGCGCCTGGGTGGCTCAGTTGGTTAAGCATCTGTCAGGTCATGATCCCAGGGTCCTGGGATCAAGCCCCAGGTCAGGCTCGCCGCTCATCAGGGAGCCTGCTTCTCCCTTTCCCTCTGCCGCTCCCCCTGCTTGTGGCGCTCTCTCTCTCTCAAATAAATAAATGCAATCTTTTTCTATTTTTTTTTATTTTTTTAAAGATTTTATTTATTTATTTGAGAGAGAGAGAATGAGAGAGAGCACGAGAGGGAAGAGGGTCAGAGGGAGAAGCAGACTCCCCGCTGAGCAGGGAGCCCGATGCGGGACTCGATCCCGGGACTCCAGGATCATGACCTGAGCTGAAGGCCGTCGCTTAACCAACTGAGCCACCCAGGCGCCCTGCAATCTTTTTTTAAAAAATTTTAAAAACCCCAACAACTTCCCAGTGCCTGTGTACAACATGACTCTATTGGATACTTTGCAGAATCCATCAACAGCATGCAGGCTCACTGCAGTCCCAAGGTTCTCAGTCTCCTTGGGGAGGGGAGCCATAAATTCATAAAACCAATACACAGAACAAATAAGAAACCTAAATTAAATAAAATGACAGTGGATATGAAATAGTCACAAAGGTCTAAAATTTGTTGCATAAGGTCCCAGAAAATAAATCTTCTAAGTTTGGTATGAAAGAGTTTCCTTTGCTGTAGTTTGGATTAGAAGTTTCTGTGAAAGAAGAACGGGGTCCTGAAGGATAAATATTTTGTGAATGGAAAGAGAAAGAGATTTTCCAGAAAACATTGTTCACAAAGACTTAGCGCTAAGAACTGTGAAAGACTGTTGAGGAACAGTAAGTAACTAGGGAGTGCCTGTTTTTCACAATGACATACAAAGCCCTAAAATTGTAGATGTCACTTAGTACCTCTCTTGTTTGTGTATTCTGCTTAGCAACACTGCCATTCTCTCTCCTAATATATCAGATTCATTCCTGCTTTGCACTGTGCCTTTGTCCGGAATCCCCTTCTCTCTGATGTTTTCCTAAGCTACTCTGTTTGGTCAGTTATATACCAGCTCATCAGAAGGACCTTCTCTGACCCAACAATGTGAAATAGCTATCACCTTTCACATTTCAACCTGCCTTCTATTACTAATTTAATTCTATTCATAGGACTCATCACAGTCTGATAGTTTTACCTTCTTTGCCTTGTTTGATTGATTGACTGAACCGCTGTTTCTCCCTGTTGAACTGCACAGCCCAATACAGTAAACAGTAGCCAGACCTGGCTATTTATAGTTAAATTTAAATTAAATAGAATTACTAGAATTACTAGAATGTAAAATTCTAGTCCTCAGTCCCAAAAGCCATATTTCATGTACACAAGAGTCACATTTGTTGAGTGATTATGAAATTGAAAAATTAAGATATATAACACTTCTATCACAGTGGAAAGTTCTATTGGACACTACTGCTCTTAATGTAAGTTCTTAGAGATCTCGGGACCTTGTTCTATAATACCCCCGTATCTCTAGTACCTAAAGAAAGACTGTGAAGTGGATATTTGTTGATTCAAAGAATGGACCAGTTTCCTAGAGCAAATGGATCATGTAGAATAGAAAATGGGAAGAAGCTGAATCTGTCACTTGATCCAGATATTGAAAGGACTCACATGGTTAAATAAGGATTTTCTACTCATGCTTAACAATCAGATGAGAGTCATTGAAAGTTTTTGAAATGAAGAATGACATGATTGAATATCTAGCTTAAAATGATTCTTGCAGCAGCATGATAGGAGGGACTGATGGCAAGAAGATCAGCTAGGAGGTTATGACACTGTAAAGACCCAAGATGACGAGGGACTGGACTGACTTTAACAAGGAAGAATCAATGAGGTTTGGTGCCCACGTTAGCCAGAAGAGGCTATGTCATGTAAAGATCACAAACAACTTCAGCATCTCTGTGACTTTATATAAAAAGAAATTTTTTTTTTACATGAAACATTGAATGTGGACTGGCAGTTAGTTCTGCTCCACATAGTCACTCAGGAACCCAGGCTCACAACTATCTAGAAGATATGACTCCCTTAGTCACTACAGCAGGGAAAGAGAGGTTGGCAATCACAGGGGGCTTTGCAATCCCTCACTGCTAAAGTGACACATGTTATTTCTGTGGAATATGATTAGCAAAAACTAATCACACGGCCCTGTCTGCAAGTATTTAGGAAATGTGGATGAGCAAAGAAATTTATCTATATATTTATTTCATGAATCTATCTGTCCACCATATTAGTAACGAGATTAGAGGAAATAGGGAAAGAGAGATGAGTCACAGACGTCTCTGAACTTCCCTACTCATATGCAACTTAAATCTATGTAAAAAAATAAATCTGTGTATAGTAGAATTCTTCTGACATCCAAAGAGAGTTCTATCCAATATAATGTAAGTGGTACCAAGCATAGCATTCTAGCAGATGATAGATAATGAAATGATAAATAATAATATATGAGTAACACTGATTATGTGTCAAGTACTAGGAAAACTGGAGTGAACACAGCCAACACTATCACTGCTCTGACTGAGCTTAGACCCTAGTGTATAAGACATGTAACAAATAACAAAGCCCATAAATTGCTAATTATAATCTTATGTGCTACAAAGAGAACATATAGGATTATACCATAAGAATAGTTTGTTATTTGTAATGTTAGTTAATAATCTTTTTTTTTTAATTTCTGCCTTGGTTCTTTTAATATTTCTTTAATTCATATTCCCTCCAAGAATTTAGACCACTCATCAGTTGAAAATAATAAGAAAAGAGAATTCCTTGTAAGGTAGGACTTTAGTGAGCAACTCAAATAATCTATTCATTTATTTAAAAAAAATTTCACTGGGATATTCTACCACTGAGTTTTGCTAAATCACCTAGTTTTTCTTTAAGTATCTAACTATTGTGTAGGGATCAGTACTTTGTCTTTGCACAATGCTAATGTTGATATTCCAAAATATGTTATAAATTGAGATATAACACATCATAAAGTATATGCTTCAAAAAGAAATAGAAGGATACCATATCAGCTCAAATTCTGTATGCCTCTCACCTTATCACCTTATCACTTCATGGTGCTTTCTAAGTGCCCTATGATTGATTACTGAATGAAAGCTGATATGTAGAGATAATTGTCAACTACGTATCTGACTCTAAGAATTAGGCAATGGCACTTCTCAATAACTCTGAATTGAGTTACTCTTCAAAGGTCAGAGTTGTCCCACTAAAGGTTCTTTGTGGCCTGGTTAACATGGGGATGACCATATTTCAATAATACATCTGTTGTCATGTTATTTGAGAAATAAGGATACGGGATAGGTATCACCAGTCCCAAAATGCTCCATCCTTCTGAGACCCAGCATATTTTCTGTCTCCTTCTTTTCCTTTTAAGTGCAGATATTTTCTGATCAACTAATTTCTGGCGAGTGTCATTGGAGTTCCAGAAATGGTCTTCTACTACTTAGTAGGTTCACGATTAAGAGGGCTGATACATAACTTACCTCCCAAAGAATATAAACCCAAATGGATAGTCCCATCTCTGCAAATGTTTCCCTTGTAAGATACAATAACCTCAAATACCCTGATTCCTCTCCTGAAACCCGCTGCCCTCTGCATTCTCTCCTATACTGGGCTAGAAAATTCCTCAGCCTTGTGTGACCCACAGCAATTGGAAGGGCATAACGTGAAAATTTCTCTTCTGCAACTGCAGAGGGGTAATAGACCCTCACAGCACCACTGGCATCCCTGTTTCCCATTCAGCATTGTCTCTCTTCCAGAAACAGGCACATTCAGACTCCGTGCTGGATTCAGCTTTCCAGCGCTCCTGAAAGAGTACAGTGCGGCCAGCATAGTGCTGAAGCTGCAACATCGGTTTGATGATACAGAATGCATTACACAGCAGTGGGGCCGTGTTTTGCTTTGACTGAAGTGCCAGTGACTCAGAGATGAGCTGTCTTTCTTTTTTTTCCCTCCCCCTATTTTAAAGACCTAAAGTATGGTGCATATAGCACTTTCTGGCCATGCTCTAACTGTAGCTTCCCCACCAGCGATTGCCCACAGGATAATGGAACTCTGCAATAATATTAGGGGAGTGTGGAAAATCTATGGCCAATTTAGTCACTCAAGCAGTGCTCAAAATCTCTGGGTTAGGGCTGCAATGGGAGATAACTTGCCATAAGATGAGCTGCCTGGAACTCTGCAAAATACATGCTTCAGTGCTTCCTGGAACAGTCCAGAGCTGTGCATGTACCACTCACAGGGGAGAAGGAAATGGGCAACACAGATGCCAAGAGCCACAGATTTTTGGTTTTCAGGATAATGACTGATTTGATGGCTGTTTTACTTATTTTTCAAACGTAATTTGGATACTGTGCACTCAAAATATCACCACCAAATACTCCTTTCATATGATAGAAAGCCATTCTTGGCCCTCTTGTGCTGAAGACTCCTTGTCTGTTTTGCCACAGAGAAGTTAAAAAGTAGAAAACTTCATACCTTTTCCAAAAAAAAAAATTGGCAGCATAAAATTTTATCAGGCACAAAACTTCGACAATCGAATTTTGATTCTCAAGGGTCATATGGGCTAGCCCATGTGGAGCTGCTATGTAATCAGTGGTTTCTGGCATTAAGTTTGCACATAGGAACACCTGGAGTTTGTGTACGGTAACCTATGTTGCCTGGTCAGAAGGAAAAATGGCCATCTCATCATCAAGCCAAATCAGTTCGGTCACCTCCACTAAACAGCAACGACAAAAATCTCTGACTTTCAATCCTGGAGGACAGACATCTGAATTATCTAAAATTCTTACATAGCAGTGATTATACTGTTTACCTCCCATGTCAGAGAACGACAAGTTTAGAGCACGGGAAGACTTCCGGATGATTAAAAATGCTGCTGGTATTTGTATAAAATTCATTTCTTCATTCACTTGTTAATGCCATACAAGTCAATGCTATCTCCACCTGCAATAGTAAACGAGACAGGTGCGCCCTCCTCTGAGGAAGCATATGATTTAAGGCGAAAGCCAAACAAGCAATTACCCGAAAGAGTGATGAATGGTATGTTTGGGGAAGTATGAGGCACGGTGGGAGCACAAGGCAGGCACGCCTCACGGGGCCCGGTGGGCACAGCAGAAGCGGGAGTAAAGTCACAGGTGAAGGGTAGCTGGACTGGAGCTCCTTCTCTCTCCCGGAGCCAAGTTTTTTCTGTGTCAGCTAAAGGTGAGCTTAAACAATGGCAGAGGCTACCGGCTTCTCTGAGGAACTGCTTCAGTGTGGCTCCCTCCTTCTTCCGTCCCTCGGTGTGCAGGGGCAGAAGCAAAGCTGGATAGAAGTGCCGTGTGGCCACAGCGTGGGGCCGGCGCACCCCTCGTTGGCTGCAGCGAAAGGAAGGACTCCCTCCAGGCTGCTCTGTGCCCCGTGTTGGAATCCTGTGGTGGGAGTGCCCGTCCTGGGAGTCCATGCGAGGGACTGCTGTGTCCTCCTTTGACCTTTCCCTTTAGCCACTTAGCTGGGTGACCTCTCAGTGTGGGATGGACCCGCCCAAGCCTCAGCCCAGGCGGGCGTCTGGGTCTAGGTGGCCTGTCCGCCCTCAGTGAAGACACTCCATCCACCCAGGTGCTTTTGGAAGGGGGCTTAGGCCCCAATCTTGACGGACAAATCACTTGTAATATTAGAGGGGATTTTCCTCTTTCTTCCAAGCAACACATCTACAATCTAATTTAACAATGTTAGGTCAACACTTTGCCCTGATTCTTAGGTGTTTAATCAAAGTGAACTTACCCTGCTTCTGTATGCTAACCATACATAAAAGATGCTGCTTCAGAATCTTCCTTCAGACTCTGCGGGCTCCTAAACACGATTCCCCCTGGACTCCCGGGGACAGAGGCAGGCCTCCCAGGGACAGAGGCAGGCCTCCCACTCTGCTGTAGGTGATGGGGAGCAGGTGTAGGAAGGAGACCCCTGGGAAGAAAGTCTGCCCCCCAAACTGTCGGGCAACAGACAGCATGAGCCAAGAGTGGAATTTGGTGTAGCACGGCTGTTCCTAACCGTGGGAAGAGAGAGGAGAGAGATGATGGTGAGGCAGGGGTCCTACCAGGGAGAGCACGTTGGCTCACTTACGATAAGGACGACAGAAAGACAGCCTGTTTTCACGAGGGGGTAGATTTCTGTTCGGGGGGGCGGGGATCTGTTCTCATCCAACAGCCATACAAATATAAGGAGGGTTTTTTATTGCCGTTTTACAGATCTCTGCCCCAGGTCATGGACCTCGGGAGTGACCGCTGAGGGACAGATCAGGTTTTCTCATTCCCAGACCACTGCAAGCATCCCACTCACCTCACACGCATACCACCAAACCAACTATTTCCAATTCATAAACCCTTCCTAATCAACTTCAGAAGGGCTGTATGGAGAGCGTCGTTCCTCAGCTGCCAACAATGGCATCATCCTATAAAACGATGCCGATGTTTTCCCTTCGATGACGGTGCTACTGTTGTTTATTTAGGCTGAAAGCAGCTTGGCCGCTTTCTGATCTTTTCCTACATCGATTAGGTAAATTTTTAATTGTAAGACAACTGGGATAATATAGCAGATGCCAGAGTATTAGGTATAATCCCAAACCCAAACCTGATCTTTTTCTCTTTTTGAAGTTTGATCATAAAAGTAACTTATGGTAAAGAGTTAATAGACATTCCTTTTTGGAGTAACTTTATTTTGTTGAGGAAAAAATCAGTTAAATTTAAAATTCTGTGGAGAAAATTCACTTATTATGGAAAGAAGAAATCTGCTGAACCACCCAAAAATAACTCAGGCAGCGAACATTCCTCAGCTTGCTTACAGTATTGATATATTTCGTTTACTACTTTGATTCCATCTGCTAGATATACCTGGTTTCAGATGGGGTGGTATTTGCTAGCTGAATTAATGAAGAATACAGGATCTTTAGAAAAAAAATAACCAATTTGATGCATTAGTTAGCCCAAGTTATCATATATATCAGTGTGCCCTTAATGTCGCTTTAAATCATAAAATACATAATTAAAATACATCCATCAATGCAGAGTTCTTAGCACAGATCAGTCCCATATTGCTTCACATCATCTGATGAAAAAAATATGGATTTTTAAGGATGACTTTTATTTCATAAGCTAAACAAAATTAAAGGACACCAAGTTTGGACTTGATAGAAACAAAATAATTTCCTAGTAAATAATCTAGGCTTGTTCTTTATTCTTTATTCATAGTACATGATAATAAGAAATAGATAATGCTTTTGAGTGCTTTTATGGATTTTAGGAGCTCTTCTCATGCAAAATCTCTGTTAAGCCTGTAAGTGTTGTCTTAATCTCCTTGGGAGATAGGGACCTGAATTAGACAGTCTCTTTGTTGGAAAGTGGTAAGGACTGGGTTAGGCACTGAGTTTAAGGGACCCAAATCTGAAGGGTGCAGTTGGGGACCTCAGGCGAGTGGATGAATTCAAGTGTGAGTACTGTGGTCTGTACGTTGGAGACAGCAATATCTATCTCATAGGATCACTGCCAGGGTTAATTTTGTTAAATGTATATAATGTTCCCAACACATTTTACTCACTCTCACGGTGACCCGTAAAGATGTACGGAGAGTAGGGGGCTAAGCCCTTAGGGGCAGGAACCAGTTGGGATGGGGCATTATCCTCAGTTTGTGCAAATGAAGAGACTCTGTTTTTATGCAATTGTGTGCATGGGTATGGGTAGGAGAGAGTTTAGGAAAGGGGCTGCTGCAGCCCTTTCTGGCCTCTTCCCTCTGAACTATATGGCTCCTGAACCCAGAGAGTTACAGTAGAGTAGTATGATCATCTTTATACAAACTTAAATTTCTTTTTATAAGGTCAGTCTTTCCATGTCACCATGTTGGACTGATTGAAAAGGAACCAGTTTTGAGGTGAGCAGCCTTGATTCATGGAGTTTACATAGGACAAATCAGGGTGGAAGCAACCTGTACTTGATGGGAGAAGGAGAGATTCAGAGCATCACGTGGAAGAAGATCACGAAGCATCTGACATCCTTAAAAACGTGTAAGATCTCTCGTGACACAGTTCATGGCAACTTGCAACATGAACACTTCAGAGGCAGGAAAAGCAGTCCGCTCTCCCGAGGACAGAGGAAGCAGCAATTACAGCAGGGAAAACTGTGAGTTACAATCTTATTCACATTTACTTTCAACAAATAACAACATGAATACTAATATTCCTATTATAGTTAGAGCATAGCAACAGGGGAAGTTGGGATAGACACAGGAGAGCCACATCTGAGAGGCCCTTACTCGGAGAAGGAATGGAGTGGAATGGAATGGAATGGAGTGGAATGGAATGGAATGGAATGGAATGGAACGGAACCGAACGGAATGGAACGGAGTGGAGTGGAATGGAATGGAGTGGAGTGGAGTGGAATGGAATGGAATGGAGTGCCCAAACCATCTTTGAACCAAGGACGAAGTGTGTCCTGTCTGCAACAGTTCTAAAACGTGTGCGTACGTAGGACACGCCTGGGTCCTGGCCCAGATCTTGACCCCTAGGATCTGCCTACCTCGCCAACCTGACAGGGCTGCTGAGGCAGCAAGCGAATCCCTCATGGGAGCAGATGTAAGACATTGTGTTGAGTGCAGTATGGCATCAACAGAAGCCAGTAGTACTGTGCCTCTTTGGAATCGAGCAAAATAAACTGAATTGGCATGCAGGAGAGGGCACTGAAATTGGGAACGCTCCTGGATCCATCCACTCATCCCTTTACTTATTCATTGACTTTTTCTTCAATAAGTATTTCCTGAGTGTATTCTTGTTGCTTCACAAACTGGCCTCTGCACACGGAGGCCAGGGAGAGACTGAAAAAGGAGGTGAGGCCACTGCAGGCCGGTCGCTGGTGGGTATGATAAGCAAGGGAGCTTACAGGCTTGTCCTGGGTACCACAAGACAAGATCTCTGTGCTTGCCAGAATCTTAGACGTTTACAGAGACGCTCCAACATGGTTCAGGCACGACTACCATCCAGATGGTCTCGACACCACGTGTCTCCTCAAGGCTGTGTCCTTGAAGACGCCTCCAGGCTGTCGGAATGGTGGGCAGAGCGCACATTGGAAGGACAGGGGCGGGGGTGAGGAGCCTCCGAGGGCCAGAGCGTAGCTCCAGGTCTAACTGGCAGTCATGTCTTCTTGTTGTGAACTCTGGATTTTAAGTGAGGGAGGAAGCTCTTGGAGGGTCTTCAGTGGAAGAACAATGGCATCTAATTATATTATAAAAGGTGCCTCTGGCTGCTGGCTCACTGCCAGTGGAAGGAGGCTGAGGACAGCTAAAGCCCAGAGGTCAGCAAGGAGCTCCTTACAATACTCCCCAGGAGCCTGACGGTATCGGAAGCAGGGTGAGGGCTGCACGGATGGTGAGACCCTGCAGAGTCTAGGATGTCTAGAGTTGTTGACCCTAGCCTTTGGGTCTGCTTTGAAGGCATCCACTCTCACTCAAATCAACACATGTGCATGGTGTGTGCAGGGCTCTCTACCCTACCCTCTTGGGACATCCTGAGTGGCCACTGAGATTTGCATATCAGCTGGGAACCAAGGAGCCATGGGAATATCTCATGACATAGCACATGAACCTCAGAGGTAGAATTTGATCATTTGGACACTGACTTTTAGGCTCAGACATCACTGATTTTTCCAGAGAAAGAGAGAGAGTGCTCACACGTGTGATAATGGTCCCTTCTCCTAATAACAAAGTGTAACTCACAGCCACTGATTTTCAAAGATTGACTTTATTATCTCTTTTTAGAGGTGAGAAAATTGGAAGCTCAGTGACTTTAACACTTTGTCCAAGGTTTTAAAGCCAAAAACTAAAATTGCAGGCATAGCCTTCACAGGCCTGTCTTGAAACAGACTTCATGGTCTTCGAACAATATTGTGCCGCCTTAATACTCTTGATTGTCATTTAACTAGTACATCTCAGTTTTTTAATAACATGGGGGTTTTTCTGTTATTTTTTATGAGAAAAATTTTAGATGAATATTTTAAACAAACATTGGTAGCAGATACTCTAGGGTGACTCACTTAACATCCATTCTTATTCATCACCCCTCCACCTTCCTTTTTTAGAGACAGAGGGAAGTCTGCTGTTTAATTTTTATGTCGTTTTGAGCGGACAGTAGCTATGGAAGACAATTGTGTCCAATGAACTATATGTGGATATCTGCTGGGAAAGTCTCCCCTTTGTAAATAAAATGCAAAGTCTTGCAAAAAGAAGGCTTTTGTTTATTTATTCTTATTTATTTATTTATTTATTTATTTATTTATTTATTTATGAGAAAGAATGAGAGCAAGGTGGCTGGGGGAGGGGCAGAGGAAGAGGGAGAGAGAATCGTAAGCAGGCTCCACACCCAGCGCAGAGCCTGAGATCATGACTTGAGCCAAAATCAAGAGTCAGATGCTTAACCAACTGAGCCACCCAGGCGCCCCCATACAAAAAGAAGGTTTTTAAAACATTTCTGTTCTACGTCTGATGCCTAGAGATATAGCAGCCATCTCACGACCAGGACAAAACACACAGTCATCATGAAAGCACAGAAAGAAACTGGGAATCTGTTATTTTGCTGTTTGGTTGTTCACAGTGAGATCTTTAATATCATGAGTCTTATCTACCTCTAAGTGAGGAAGATAATCCCTTTACATATTTAGGACAGTTTGTCAGGAGTGATCACGCATGTAACTGATTTACACTACAACCTGCTAAACTGATGTGTTTCTTCCATTTTTCTATATTTTATAGTCTTAAAAATAACCTTAGCGCTCAAGCAATGCTTGAGATCACATAGTTTGACAGTTGAGGAGACCAGGCTCAGAGAGAAGAGGCTTGAACAAGCAAACACAAAAGTTCTGGTGGCAGGCTTTCTGACACCAGGCTCAGTATTTGTGTCGCCAAATCCAATCATTACGTCCATCTGAGAATTCAGTCCTGAGCTTCCTCTCCTCTTCCTCTTCCTAGAGCCGCCGCCTGCCTGGGGGATCGTTAGTGATGCTGCTGCTGCTGTTGTCCGTGGCGATTCAGGCAGCCAGAGCTGGGGGCCCCGTGGGGCAGGAAGCTGCTGACCATGCCAGGCACCCACAGCGCGTCCCCCCCACAGCGCCAACACGAGGGTGACGTGCAGTGAGCTGACTATGGGATGCAGATGAAGAAAAGTGCATTTCTGTGACTTTTAACCTCATGTGATTACAAAAGGAATATTGAGATTTCCTAAGTGGCTATTTGCTAGTGGGGTTGTTAACTTTCCTAGGAACAGTGTAAAACCTGCCACGTAAGGAATCGCTAAAGGATGCAAAAGCAAATAAAGCACTGGATTCAGAAGGGGGGGTTGCTGTGTGTGTGAGACTCTGCAGCTCAGGGATGACAGAGAGAGGAAGTCACCATGAGGAAAAGAGGAACAACGGAGAATGGAAATAATTCAGAGGAACCGACCAAGGTGGCGTGGAGTAGAGGGGTCATTGTCGCCCCCTATTATTTGGTGTCAGTCCAGGAGAAGGATGTTCGTTCCTGCCCGTGCTGTGTGGCTCGCAGCGCTGCCCCACTCCTGACTGGGGCTGGAGCAGGAGGGGAGGCGATGTGCCCCAGTCCCCAGCAGGTGCATTAGCTCGGACTCTTTTCCTCTTCCACGAGCATGACAGACACTGCTCCTCATCATCCAGGGATGGGTTTGGGAGCATGACACCGAGCAGGGCTGCAGAGCCCAGACTGGAACCTGAGCACGAGAGGAGCCTGGTTGGTACATGCAGCAGAGGCTTGGGGCAGGGGTGTTTGTTATCGAAATTCCCCAAACCACAACATATCGAGATATTTCAGATCCTTTTATTAATATCGTCCAATAACACAGTAGAAGTAGAGGCCCACGAAGACATTCCAGTTAGAATAAATGAGTTGGCGTCGCAGGCAACTGCACCCCCCTGGAGTCGGTGACCCAGGAGGCAAGAGATGCTCTGGGATCGTGGAGCCAGAGGCCCACTTCCCGATGAATAGCTGTTCCTTTTATTTCTCTATTTCCACCATGTTTCCATCCCTTTCCCTTTCTCTCCCAATCTGCCCCTAAATATAAAGTGGAATAATATCCCTGAAGCAGCAATGCAGAGAAGATAAAAGTAAATCACTCCTGCAAAGCACAGGAGCTGTTCCGAAGAAAGTCTGTATAAATACTGGCTCTAATTATAACATTAATATGGCTGGGACCACGAAGGCAGAGACAACCGACATATGGCGAAAGTTGCAGGCCCCAGAACTGCAAAGGAGAAATGCGTGCTGAAAGAGAAAGCAGGTTGCCTAGGGAAACAAGGCCATCCTGCAGAGCCTGCACCCAGAAAGTTTCTTCGGAGCTGCAGGGCGCCAGGTCCCTGAAGACAGTGAGCAGGACAAACCTCCAGGGGCTGAGGCCATCCGGGTGGGACTCGGAAAATTCTAGTCCCGTTTGCTGATTCACCATACACCATGTGCCAGACACCGAGGACAGTAACGGGGAAATGAGCGAGACATGGTTTCCCCTCCAGGCATATAGAGACACTTGAAAGAGAAGGATAATTAAGCCAGTGTCTCAGCATGATGTGACGGGTGGGGTTAAGGAGACTGTGCTGGGGGCACCTGGAGGGAGCGTCTACGCAGAAAGGGTTGCTCAGAGAGGGCGTCCCGAGGCGTGATCGATAGTATGACACAGAAAGGGTGGGGGACGCTGAGTCAAGCTTCCCTTTCTCCTCTCAAGTCTCCCCCAGGTCAGAATCTAGCTGGGGCTGCTGGGAGAGCAGGGGCAGCACCACACACAATGTTGGGCCCCTGGCCTGGAGCCCCTTCTCTGCCCAACAAGCGTGTGGCTTTCCTGGTCTTGAGAGGCGCCTGCAGCTTTTCCGGAGCCTAGATGAGGTCTGAGCAAGAGAACCTCTGGGCTCTTCTCCAAAGCCACATGGCTTCCCTTTCCCTGGGGTTCTGGAAAACCTTAGGAGGCTTCTTCCTGGAGAAGCACATAGCTCCGGGGCTGCTCTGCACCCCGGCAGAGAGCCTGTGGTGGGGGCGACGGGGGCACAGGGGTGACTGAGGCTCTATTTCGTGGCTTTTCTCCTTTGAGATACTTTTGTTCACCATTTGGTCCTGGTTCATTATCCAGGCCAAGACTTGCACACAAGAAATAAAGTTTCACATTTAAGCAATTAAATACCATTTTGGGTCTTTGAAGATAGAAAATTGTTTTAAAATTATTCTATTCGAGGTTGTAAAGGTGGAAGGAAATTAGCACTTTCATACACATCAGAAGGGAATAAAAATTGTACGTGTTCTGGAAAAACCAGTGTGTGTGCATGTGTGTACATATTTTGAGAATTTACATACTATAACCAAGGAATTCCACTTCCGGTAATCAATGACAATGGAATGGGACGTTGGCAAATGGGTGTGTTCTAGGTTGCGAAGAGTCACTAGATGGTGCGTGAGACGAAAAAGCAGAGCCCACCTGCGCCCGTGCTCATCAATGGA
The DNA here is from genome assembly GCF_003265705.2 of Callorhinus ursinus. Taxonomy (NCBI): domain Eukaryota; kingdom Metazoa; phylum Chordata; class Mammalia; order Carnivora; family Otariidae; genus Callorhinus; species Callorhinus ursinus. Next base: position 5,841,143 of record NW_027397072.1, on the reverse strand, counting down.
GGGACGAGTAAACATGTCACAGCATATTCATAGCAGCGCAGACAATTTAAACTTTATTTTAAAAAATTCCGTGGAAATTTCAGAAATTGCAAAAATATCATGTGGAGGGAAATGCAAACAGCAAAATCTTTGAGACCGTGTATCTGGGATAACTGTACCATGATGGTAATAACGATGTCCTAGGACTGTAAGACTAAATGCAATTTCCATTCTCTTCTTTGTGTATTTCTCAACTTGCAACTTTCTTACAATGAGCCTGTGTGATTAACAAGTCATTTTAAAAAGCATTATGGAGAAAACTAGAATAGAAACCCTCCAAACCTTGCGGGGTTGGTCTCCGGAGGGGATGGATGGTGGCCACCTGGAAATTGGAAGATATTTCCAGCACACCAACCAACAGCTGCGTGTACACACACACACACACACACACACACACACACACACACACACACACTGTTTAAGTCTTCTTTCTTCAAAAAACTTGAGGTGAACTGATAAGGATTTATACCAAAAAAAAAAAAAAAAGGAAGAAGCTATAAGCAAAGCCTTGGAAAATACAAAGTGGAAGGGAATCTAGCACATAAATATTCAGGCTGTGAAACCCATACAATCATTTCTGTTGAACTGCAAGTTTAGTTCTGAGCTTCCTCTTAACCAAACCAAAAAGCAGACTCATTTGGTCTTTTAGTAGGCACGAGAAGTCGTTGCTTGTTCCTGGTTAGTATCGGGTCTGAGAATAGCACATGCTAACAGGGATATGCTTGCCTTCCTTGATCACTTTGGTCATAACAAATAACATCACACCTTGGTTTTACCTCTTCACTTGGCTTACTTTCTGGAAACCCAGAGCCACCTCTGGGGCAAGCTGCTTACACCAGTTGTACTGTTAGAGGCTCACTTGTCTTCAGGCCTTTCTGTGCACCCTCCCCTGCACGCCCCACCCCTGCACACATGCACACACGCACACACGCACACACGGGCGTCCTGAGCTGAAGGGCTCTCTGGCTAAGCTCCCTCAGCCATCAGCTGCTGTTTATTTCTTCGCCTCCTCATTTGGCTCCTGGGAGGATGTTTCAGCAGACTTTTTAGAGAAAGAGAAAAAAATACAATAGCTCATTAAGCTAATGACCCTTAGCCAGGCGGGCTGTGAGCGAACAGAGGCAGGGACAATTGCGAAGAAGCTTTCCACTGCGCAATTTCCTACATAAAGTATTCTTTTTCCCCTCTGCTTTTATCTGTCTAGCTAAGGAGCACGTAGGAGGATGCTGCTACCTGCATTTTGGGGGAGGAGTTTTAGGTTCTGCTTGTCTTCAGAGGAGAAGGGACCATGCCCTGGAATACAACTTCAGTGAAGAGATTAATAATAGTAACAATACCTACCTAATATGTTTGAATGCTTTAAATTTAGAGATCAGATCTGTACCCTGGACTCACTCGGTCCTCAATCCGTCTTTGAAGGGCTGGCGTTGTGTTCTTTCTAGAAAATGGGGAGTTTGCAAAAGATAAGGAATTGAATGAAGATCTGGCTTCCAGTTAAAGACTTAGGTTCATACCAGGCATCAGGATTTCACCCAATGCATTTTCCCCTATGCCTTTTCAGCCTAACTCGGTGACTTTACCATGAGCATTTGGTTTTTGTCTATTTTGCTGTACGTTTACAGACAGATCCACTTCTCATCTCCCCCACTCTTCACCAGTGGTCCCCACTGTCTTGCCCCACTGAGCCTTTTTCTCCGGACATCTTTTTCTCATTCTAACAAGATAGTTATGGGTTTATGAGAAAACATGGCTTATGAGCACAAATCCGGTGTTCATGCGTCCAGAAGCATTCCTCCACTGCCCTGGCTTGGATTTTCTTGTCCACTTTTATGAAGTAAGGAGGAAGCGGTGGTATTGGTCACCCAGCCTTCATTGGAAGACATTTCCAGCACACGGACCAGCATGTGCGCGTACACACACACACACACACACACACACACACACACACACTGTTTAAGTCTTCTTTCTTCAAAAAATTTGAGATGAACTGATAAGGATTTATACCAAAAAAAAAAAAAAAAACGGAAGAGGCTATAAGCAAAGCCTTGGAAAATACAAAGTGGAAGGGAATCTAGCGCATAAATATTCAGGCTGTGAAGCCCATACAATCATTTCTGTTGAACTGCAAGTTTAGTTCTGAGCTCCCTCTTAGCCAACCCAAAAATAGGAAATATGTTCATTATATTAATCACTTTCTCATAATGAGGGCTCTTTATTGAATGCGTGCTACAGGCGAGGTTCTGTTCTGGGCGCTTCACATGACCTAACTCACTGGATCCCTTACAACCCCCAAAATAGGCCCAGTGACCACTGTACAGAGATGTGCAAACTGAGGCAGCACGAGGACACAGAGTAAGGAAGAGCCGATGGCACTGACACTGGAGGTGAGCCCTCGCTTCTGAGCAAACAGGAGAATGAGAACAACAAAAATGTCACTTCGTCAGGAAAAACAACACATTTTCTGGCATAGGTATTTGAAAAAAAAAAACATACTCTAACTTGCTTCTTTCTATAGAGCAAACAAAATCTCACAGTGATGTGTCCTCAGCTGCAGGTCCAGCATAGTCCCCTCTCGGAAGCTGGGGACATTTTAGTGCTTGCCCCTTTTATTCTGTGGGCAGCATTTGACACACCTGGACGTTTCCAGTAACGTTGGATTTAAAAGCAAAAGCCTAAACTCCAAAACAAGGAGATTTTTTTTAAATGTCAACAAATGACAAAACTGCCCCATTCCCTGACTGGGAATGTGTTGTTCCAAGTCTTTGGAAAGGCAGGCGAAGCGAGCAGATGGACTTTCGCGGGGAGAAGGACCCCCTTGCTCACCCAGGGACGGGGCGAAACGGACACTGCTGACCAGATCTGTGCTTCAGATTGAAAAGTTCGGCATCAACACTCACGTTACGTGTTACCTGTCAAAGTTATAAAATGGAATCTCCTACACCGCCCTCAAAGGGAGTGTTTGCGACAAATCAAATTTCTAAGCCACTCACCATCTGCTTTGGCTGGAAGTCAAGAATACTCATGTCTTGTGAGGTATGGCACTAGCCCGGCTATCAATGATCCTGTAAGTTGGATTAGCAGCTCTGAACTCTTGATGTAATCCAGACAGCTCGGCCCTTCCCAGATATTTTCAATAGGCATTTTCAAAGATATTTAACTTTTTTTCTGTGTTTAGGAGCATTTGAGATGAGACATTGTCATCTTTGGAAAGGAGGAAGCTGCTTATTTTGGTATAAGAGAGAATGGCTAATAATACCGTATGTGCCGAATCTCCCGTACTCCCCCTCCCGCCCCCCCAACCAGCCATCTTTAACCAGACGAAAGCAAGGCGTTAGGGTCAGTCCCACGTCCAGCACTGGCGAGTCTCAGAATAGACTTTTGTGGGGAGGCTTTCACCCAGCACGTGAGAGGACAAGCCAGCCTGCCCTTCCAAGCACAAGCTCAGCTTCCTGCATCCACTCTGCTGGGTGGCTGCCCTCCTGATCAAGCACATCAGGTCTCCGGGGAGACTCACACCCTTTCCCCAGCCTCCCCATATTTGCACAGAGCCCTGACATCCTACAGCCACCACCCCCACCACTGCTTCTTTCTCTGTGTTTAAAAAAACTATGGAAAATGCTATAACAAAGCCTTATATACTCAACACAGAAATAATAAATACTAACTTTTGCCTCTAATTATTTTAATTAAAAATAGAACTTTACAGATAAATTGAATTATTTTTATACTTGAAATAGTGCCCCCATTTGATGCCCTCCCTCCCTAGAAGCAATTTATATTATAGATTTGGTGTATATATCTCTCCAGCTCAGGTTTCAGACTTCTCCACATCGTTTTCTGTCATCAAAACATAGTAATGCTTTGCTTGGTTTTAGATTTTGTGCACGTGAAATCATACTGCATGCATCACTCTGCTATTATAAAAAGTACTTCTACTCTATTACAATTCCTAATTAGTTATGAATTGTGAGTTGAAGCACTGTGGGTTTTTAGATATTGATTATTATCCAATAAACATACCAAACTCAGTTCCGGTAGTTGATAGATTATCTTGGATTATCTATGTAGAAAATAATTTTATCTTCAAACTATTATTTTGCTTCTTAGTTCCTATTTGTTTTTCTTCCTTTATTGCATTGGGTGAGATTATTGAATAGTAGTTATGATATCAGGATCTTTCTCTAGCTCCTTATTTAAATGAGAATGCCTTTAAAATTTTGCTAATATGTGTACATTTCGATACATATTTGGAGTATGTATCAGATTAAGAAGATTCTCTTCTACTCCTAGATTGTTATCAATGTTTCTTTAAATAAATTAGTTTTCTCCCAAATGTTTTTCCTTCTTCTACTAAGAGACCATATTTCTTATATCACTCACTGTATAATATGATAAAGCACGTTGGTAGTTATTCTTATAATGAATGGTAATTGTATTCCTGGGATAAAAATTTGCTTAAGAAATAAAATATGTAGGGCGCCTGGGTGGCTCAGTTGGTTAAGCGACTGCCTTCGGCTCAGGTCATGATCCCGGAGTCCTGGGATCGAGTCCCGCATCGGGCTCCTGGCTCAGCGGGGAGCCTGCTTCTCCCTCTGACCCTTTCCCCTCTCATGCTGTTTCTATCTCTCTCTCTCTCTCAAATAAATAAATAAAATCTTTAAAAAAAAGAAATAAAATATGTATATGTCCTATTTGTCTGAGTTTGGGTTGCTGTAACAAAAATACCATAGCCTGGGTGGCTTAAGCAACAAACATTTTTTTTTCTCATAATTCTGGAGGTTGGCAAGTCCAAGATCAAGGCACTGGAAGATCTGGTGTCTGGTAAGGGCCCACTTCCTATTTGCAGATGGCCATCTTCTTACATGATGTAAAAAGGGAGAAAGAGAGAGAGAAAGACAGACAGACAGAAAGGGAGATCTGTTGTCTCATTTTTTAATAAGGGAATTAGCCCGTTCATAAGGGCTTTGCCTCATAATTTAATTGCTTCCTAAAGGCCCCACCTCCAAATATCATCACACTGGGGATTAGCCTTGAATGTATGAATATTTTGAAAAAAACATATTCAGCCCAGAGCACTGCTGAATCATACTTCCTAGGATCTTATATAGCAATTTCCCCTCTAACTTTTATTCACTAATTTGCTTATTCATTCATCCATTTCTTAGCACCTAACTAAATAACCAACACTGTGGATATAGAATGAGAAAGAGAGATGCTCTCCGTTGAGTTACATTCTAGCATAGACACAGGTACACAGAGAGGAAAAATATAAAATAATGGGATATATACTATAAGGGCACAAAGTGATACATATAGGCTTTATATCTATAATCTTTATATACGTGTACATATGTGTACACATATTCTATGTATGCATATGTATAAGGATAGATAGATAGATGAGCAATTTCATATCTCACTCCATTCCTCACAATTGCTAAATGTTGGAACACTTTAGAGCTCCTCACTAAGTATTTTTTCCCTCTGTTTACCAGCTTCTGTTACATTCCTTACAGATATGATCTCACATATTCCTTGGATTTTAAGTATCAGAGCTAGACTACTGACTCCAATTAATATTTTCTATTTTTATACTCCTAAAATCAGCAGCCTCCCTGATATTTCAGCTTGGGTGTCTAACAGAGATCTCAAAATTTAAATGTCTAAAATAGAATCCATGACCCCACTCCCATCTCAGTCCTGCTTACACAGGCTTCCCCATCTTAGTAAATGACTTTACCCCCTCATTCAGCTAGTTACTCAGGATAGAAACTTAGGAGTGATATTTGTTTCCAGCTCTTTCTCAAAACTATCAGAACTATCAAATCCCGTAGACTCTACCTTCTAAATATGTCTCAAATTAGTCCACCATCGTTGCTTTTCTCTGACAGCACTGAAGTTGACAATCTTAGCAAAATATTTCCATTATAATCAGAAGATGGGTAGGATACCCTCAATCCTCCAAATCGCCAAATCGTATCACATCATTGTCAATTTCTTGGCAAGCAATACACATTAAATAGAAATAAGAAATATTACTTTTCAAAATCCAAGAGGCGAGATTATTTTTTTACAGAGGAACTTACCCAGAAAAGCATAGGGAAGAAACTTAAAATATTTTAAGTATTGTGAAATTCTTAATGGAAAATACACAGAGAAATCCAGTGGCTTTCCTCAAAACCACTTGGAAAATGTGATGAAAAAATGTAAAAGATACCTTCATAAGAGGAACAAAATTTCATAGTGTTTAGGAATACACCATCTAGAGTATGGATATGATATTTTGATGCCTCATACATGGTAGATTTAAATATCTGTGCTTGATTAAAAGGATAACTAAAGGAATAAACAAATGAATTTCTTATTATAAAATCAGTTTAGCCCCCGTGCTAGTCCAGGGAGGATTTTAAAAACATTTTTAATTGCTATATACATAATATTTTACCATACAGAGTTGGATATTTTGGTTATTTCAATTTTACTTATTATTTGGTAGCATTGTAATAAACCCAAATCTTATTTGGTATTTCATAGTCTGCTGTTAGAGTTGATTGCTGGTAACAAAATTGCTGGTTTAGAAAGGAGGGCAATATTTTAAGGACCCTTGATCGGAAGAGTCATGCTCTTCCTGTTCCATGGTCCTCGCAGAACACACCGACTCCTGTCCCATTAGTGCTCAGCGATGGCTGTTATGACCAGGGTCATCAGCAAATATCTAGGAACAGAGAGCAGATAAGCAACAGCTTTGGCCAAAATGACGCCAGTTCCTTATTCTGGACCATTTCAAGCATGGGCCATGCCTCCCAGCAGGGGGAAACCCAGGAACCCTTCCCAGGGGAAGTTACGGAATAGCCCCAGCTCAGGCAGAAGAACGTGAATTTGCTGGCAGTCTGTGGACTAGAAAACAGGCTCTTCTGTGGACATTCCTTGGTGAGGAAAATGTAAATATAAAGCCCTCCCTGCTTTTTTCTTAATTGATTACAATGTGATGAATCAAAACATGCCCGTAAGTAAGTTATCATTAACCATCTCAATAGTTTTCCATTCTGGCAATTTAGAACCACTTAGGGGCATCAAAGAATGGCCAGGTCCCACCTGAAGCCAATTAAACCAGGATTGCCGGAGGCCGGGCCTGGGCAGGCAGTGCTTTGCAAAGTTCTCCAGCGATTCGGGTGTGCAATCAGGGTTGAGTAAGCCCACTTCCTGCCCGGGGCTGTTAGCTGAGCACCAAAATGCTCATTTCCCGCATGCCTCGTTCGCCAAGGCCACTGGTGACCCTGGCTGGCCTCGGCTGCCAAGGAAGGCTGCATGGTGGTGGTGTGACTTGACTTAGGTCTTGAAAGACGTTTAAGTTGGACTGGGTATGGGAGAGATGTGATACATAACAGGCAAAAAGAATGGCACGAACAGAAGTAGGTCAGAGAGATAAGAGCAGATGTTGCTCCAAGCAGGAGGGCTGGAAAAGAGAAGACTTCAAACCAAGTGAACTGAGAAAAAAATGAGAAAAGTCAGTGTGGGGCACAACTTCACTTGAAACAGTGGAGTTTTCAAACTGGTGGCCCATGGCCCCCATCAGACCAATAAACATGTTTGTTTATCTCACGCAATCATTTTTCATTTGAGGCAACATCTAAAAATCGGGAGTTTTCACATAAAAAAGTAAGATCTGCCAACACTGGGCCTGGGCTTCCACGTGGCGATAATTGGCCGGAGCTGCTTGCTTTGGGTGGACAAGCGTTCTTGGATGTCCGCCCAGCCCTGAAATGCTCCCGTGCGCTTATGTCACCTACTTGCTCCTGGAAATGACTGTCCCTCGCTCTTCCCTGGTGGGCACAGCCTGTGTCTAGAGAGGTGGCATGATGAAGGAAAAGGAGAATTGAACTGGGTTTCCCATCCGGGTGACCTTGGGCAAGTTCCCTTACCTCCTGGTCTTCAGTATGGCAATCTGAACAATGAGGCCGTGGAGGTCCATTTTCTCTGAGGCCCTTTGAACACTGAGATTCTTTGGTTTAACTGGAGATGGATCAATCCCACCAGCAACTTGCATGTATGTAGTAGGTAGGGCCATCCCCAAATGGCAGGGGGCCCAGAGGTCTGGAAGGAGAGCCACAGAGGTCCTTAGACTTTAGTCCTTTACTGTGAAAAGAAAAGTTTTGGGTCAGTGTTCAGCCTCATAAACTTCTCCTTTTGTCTCTACCATGGCTGAAAGAGCTATTGACCTTACCCAACCACATTGCACACACAAAAAAAAAAAAAAAACCCATCTCCTAGGGATCCAGTAGTTGATTTAAAGGGGTAAGACTGCAGAATTTAAATGTCCCACATATTCTGAAATACATCTGTGTGTCACATCTGCCTGGGCCTCTGGACACCCTTCTCTAACCCCACAGTACTTGGAGTTTAGGGCTGTCTTCAGCTCAGCACAGAAACTATGGGACTGATGGCTTCCTGGAAGGAGCCTATAGAATTGCAGTGATGTGTGATTTTTGTAAATCGAAGCAGCAGAGAAATAATAAGAGTAAATGCCAAAAGGTCCCTAAAAATATAGTCAGTAATGAGCACCAACCAAAGTTCTCTGTGAAGGCACATGAAAGACTGGGTAACCCAGCCCCTCACTTTATCAGAAGGAAAGGTCAAGATGGGGAAGTTCTGCCAAGCTGAAAGAAAGCTTCATTATCATTGTCCGTGGTGTGATTTGCAACTGTTAGAAAGCACCAGAAATACCCAGTGGGCTAGTTAAAACCCAGGTTGTGAGGGCCTAGGTCTTGAGTTTCTGATTCAGTACAGTTGGGGTGGGGTCCAAGAATTTGTATTTCTAAGAATTTCCCAGGTCCTGTTGATGCTTCTTGTCCAAGAATTATACTCTGAGAACCACTGTTTTATACACTGTTTAATTCAAAATGAAACAAAACTCTGCACAGCAAGGAACCTGGTGGATCTCAGCCCATAGTGAACCCCCAGTTGTGCTGCATCTCCCCAGTATCTTTGTCTTCCTGGCCGTCAGCTGTTCAAAGTCATGAATATCATAAGGAATCGCAAAATCCAGGCAAGAAGACAGAGCAATTTTTTTTAATTTTTATTGTTATGTTAATCACCATACATTACATCATTAGTTCTTGATGTAGTGTTCCATGATTCATTGTTTGTGCATAACACCCAGCGCTCCACGCAGAACGTGCCCTCTTTAATACCCGTCACCAGGCTAATCCATCCCCCAACCCCCCTCCCCTCCAGAACCCTCGGTTTGTTTTTCAGAGTCCATCGTCTCTCATGGTTCGTCTCCCCCTCTGATTTCCCCCCCTTCATTCTTCCCCTCCTGCTATCTTCTGAAGACAGAGCAATTTTTAGCTTTTGCTTACATTGTTCTCTTCACCTGCAAGTCCAAACCTATCTATCATGCATATCTCCAATAGAATGGTACTTTTTTCAGGGAAGACTTCCTTCCAAAATGCTACCTCTTTTCATAGGAAGACTTCCCAATCCTCCAACTGGAAAGAATCTTTCCCTCCATGAAATACCATTGTATGCACCTGCATTTCTCATGGTATCCACCTTTTCCATCTTGGATCATTTTGTGTGTGTGTGTGTGTGTGTGTGTGTGTGTATATATATACATTATATGCATTGTATCTCCCACTTTCCATACCCTAGAAGATGCTGGATAATCAAGTCTTGAACAGTAACTAGGCATACATTTTTTTATAAAGCACCAAAAAACTGTGATTTAAGTGCCTGAAAAAAGAAACACCTTATTAAACTGTGACTAGATATTGACATTACACAATCAGAAACACACAGACACACATGCACGTGCATCTATCTAACAAAATAATAGACTTTCCTGAAGGACCACATCCCCATAGACATATCTTTTTGTATGTACATGAGGCTTGAGGCTTGTGTGCATGTGTGTGTGTGTGTGTGTGTGTGTGTGTGTGTGTGTGTGTGAACCCTGTTTCTCTCTTTGGCTGTAAGTTCTGTTTTGTATTATGTTCATCTGCATTAAGTCTGTTTGGTGTGATTCTTACAGATGGCATAAAAGGGTATTATTGAAATGACGTTTCTAATAGTCTGGACATCTTCCAACACATAGAATCATAGGACCAAATTCTTTCATCTAATTAAGTTTGAAGATAATTTAGCTGATTGATAGCTGGGGTAGGAAGAACTTGTCTAGACCAGGGAGCCAAAAATGGCACATGCTTTAAGTAATCCCACCTCCTGCCACTTTCAGAACTTTCCATAAATTAATTCTGCTAATGTATTTCCTAAATGTACTTGAATTATCTACAGCAGAAATCATATTGGGAAATTTGATTCATCACCTCTATGATGCTTGCTATTATAAACCCAACTCTGTATAACCACCGTAATTTCTTTTTGTCTTTTCATGTCTTTATGAGTAAACAATTTGCAAACTTCAGGGGCATAAATTGACAATGAAATATTTTTATTAGCCATTCTTATTTCACATTCTATTAGTGCTTCAATTAACTGATGCAAAGCCATACAACCCATTTAATAAATCATTGAGTATTAGGATCACCTGCAGTCTATTACAGGCCATTCAGTACTTACTCTGTTTTGCAAATCGAGACTGTTGACCACAAGGGAATAGAAGGGCAATGGATGGATACTGATCAGGTTGATTGCTGGACAAACCACTCAGAGTTTGTGCCAAATTGAGGTATGTCTGCAACAGCACCTTGAGAGCACAGAGGAAGCCACTCCAGTTAGAAGGCACTCCCTTCTTACTAGTGGGGAGCCCCGTCTGGATAGAACGACTTCCTATTCACCTGGTAATGCCAGCCCTTTACATATAACAGACAATATCTGTTTAAAGGAATGAATATAAAACCCATACTGCCCTTAAACTTTCACTTAGTGTTCTACTAAATTAAAATGATGTAACCTTAAATGTAATCTCATAGAATTTAAATTCTGACATTATTTTGTTTGTTTCTTTAATTATTTAACCAGTTATCTAGTTACTTTTGTGGTCTCTCAAATGCTTTGAATAGAGAAAAGTCCAAACATGTCTGTTAGTAGAGGAAAAAGAACATACTTTTTTTTTCAAACCAGATAAATCTTCCATTATCTTAGATTATCCAGATAGTGCCATATTTGCTAAATTCAAAAGGAATTCTCAAGCAAGACAAGGAATCTCTCCACTCTCTCACTTGTGTTGTCAAGACTCAGTTCTATGTTACAGAATACGTTCCATCCCCAAAATATAGCTGACAGCATTTTTTAGGCAAATCCTTCGTCTCTACCAAAGCCACTCAATTTTCATTATCTAGTATTTTAAGAGCAATTATCTTTTAATATGATTCCAAAATTATTCTCAAAGCTGAAGTAAATGTTGGCTGCCTTAGCCATTTGACTTCTTTGTAGAGTTATTTAACAAATAGCTGTAAAGCCACAAACAAAAACGGGGGAAAGTGGACACAAAAAATGTTACAAAGCTATGCTTTTCCTGAGCAGTTTCAGTCGTCCGTACCCAAACATACTAAAATTATGAGCTACACATAAAAACACAATAAAATATTTCACTGAAGCTTTGCTTCTCTTATAACTCCTACTCCGGTTTTTATTTTTTAAGCAATTAATTCTACAACTAACACTCCGTGATGGATGTCATTCAGACTGCAGAAGCTTATCGGGGAGTTAAAAGGATAAAATCAAGTAGTCATTCTACTAATCCCTTTACAAGGAAACAGCTTTCTGCATAAAAAGTGGAACTTATGTGGCCATTAGCAGATGCTACATCAAGCGACCAAAAATATACACATTTAAATTCTTAAGCACAATCTATGAACACTACACAGATGGTTTCCAAGAAACTGTACCTAAATTGATTACGATAAAAATGATCTGCTGCAATTGTTTCTGTCAAAAGGGAGAACAGAATTTGTCCCAATGTGTCGCTCTGCCCACTCATGCAGAGAACCCAGCTGCTGGGACAGATGTTGCTCTAAGCACTTTATTTTAGGGTCATTAAAATGGTTACAGGGGTTAGTCATTCACTGTTTTATAAATTGTGCTTACTAGCTGAGCTCAACAGATGCTGGAAAACTTTGTAGTTGATCAGAAACAAAGTTTCACGTCAGATCCCATCTACCTTGTGTTTAGATGCAGAAATTAGGAACAAATGGGAGTGAAGAGTCAAAGAAGTGCATGCAAATTCTGGCACATTTGATCCAGGAAGGCATCTTTTCATGCCTCTATCAATAATGCTGACGCTCACCTCAGAGCCTCCTCGGGCTGGTGATGCAGAGCTGTCTAGGAGGCTTGCGTGTGTTCATTTTAGTCAAGAAGTTTGGGGTCTCATATTGCTATTGTGTAAATGAGTTTTTAATATTGATTCAGGTCTGTGTCATTGTCCTTAGCAAGGTGTCCCACAAAATTTGTCAGACAATAATATAGATCTCCCTACTACTCCTGCAAACACTCTTCTTTAAAAAATTGTTTCTAAGCCTTTCTGGGAGTGTTGTTTTGGCTCTCCTCATTGGACGGGTCGGTATTCCCATGACTCTGACTTTATACCATGATGTATTGAGATGACATCTAGCATAGAAACGAAAGCCCAGGAATATCAACAGAACCCATAAGAAATGATGGGCATGCATGTGATCCTGGCAAGGTGGCTGACATCTTTAACTGCATGGGATCCATGTGGTTTAAACTATTACCATTATTGACCTTGAGGAAGCTAGGTTGCAGAACCGGTAAATAATAGTGGCAAAATTAACGGTGGCCAAAGGACACCACACTCTCCTGTTACATAGGAAATTCAGAAATTCTGAGGGCACACCTTGCTCAAGACCAAGGCTACAGAGAGATGAGATAAGAAGAGGGAAGGGGAGACACGGGGCCATTCTAGAGAGGAGCATGGTCTGGAGTGCATGGAGCGGCAGGTATTGTGAGGTTAATGTGACCTTAGAGGAAGGACCGGCAGGGGCTTTGGCTACTGAACGAGACTTAAGGATCAGCAGAGAGTTAAAATCAAGGAATGAATGTGGAGAAATAAGAATTCTAGCTTTGGAGTGAAGACAGTGACAGCAGTTTGTGGAGCCTGAAGCTTGTAGGAGTAATCTGAGAGCAGAGGTCTATAAGAAAAAGAATACAATTCTCCATAGACGTTTCCCGTCCACCAGGGCTGTGTTTGCATGTGTCAAGGCAGCAAAGGGGACAATGACTTAGCTGTAGGTACTTCCCAGAACAGACATCTCATGACCATAGAGCTTGAGGCATGGATTTGGACCTTGCTGAGCAGCTGGTCCAGCTTGCTAATTCTTATAGAAAAAGAAATCCAAGTACAGAGAGTTCAAATCCAATTGTTTACCACCTCTTAAGTCTTGAGACAGCATAGCTTCCCCCCAAAATAGGTATTTCATTGGAATGAGGTTGTCACTGTGCAGGAGATTTTTCTTAACCTTGCATGTGATCTCAGCTAGGCTTTCCTGCTATGTCTTGTCCACATTTCTCAGCAATACGTTTGTTTTTTTTAAGGCTTTATTTAAATTCTAGTTAGTTAACATACAATATAATATTAGTTCCAGGTGCACAATACAGTGTTTCAACACTTCCAGACAACACCTGCTGCTCCTTCCTCCCCACCCTCTACTTCACTTATCCTCCACTTACCTCCCTCTGGTGACCATCGGTTTGTTCGCTAAGGTTAAGAGTCTATTTCTTGGTTTGCCTCTCTCTCTATCTTTCTCCCTTTGGTCATTTGTCTTGTTTTTTAAATTCCACACGTGAGTAAAATCATATGGTATTTGTCTTTCTCTGAGTTATTTCACTTAGCCTTATATTTTCTAGCTCCATCCATGTCATTGCAAATGCAAGATTTCATTCTTTTTTATGGCTGGGTAATATTCCATTGTATATATACACATACCACTTCTTTATCCATTCAACAGCTGTAGACACTTGAGCGGTTTACGTATTTAGACAATTTATTACAAACGATACATGCTGGAGTTGGTAAGACGCATAGTTGAAGTCTTCCTTCTATGCATCTACTTTCTACCCCCATATAAAGAGTCGCATTTCCCCAATTTGTAAACACACCGTCAGGGCTGAAATGGTATTAAATAAACTTGGTTTACAAGAGGAAAATATTAACAAAAAAATTCCAAAAATACAGTATCGACAATGGCTTTGCTATTGGGACATTGGGGAGACTGTTTTGGATTTGCTTTTTTTAAAGAATTGCTTCTGTGCATTACAATCCTGTTGAACACAGACTCTTCACACAGCTGATTTGGTTCTTCACAGATTACACTACACCTTCATAAATATTAAATCGCGATACTTGCATCATATTTTTAAAATAAATTTGGAGGTGGGAAGATGTAAAAATCCTTGATAATAGTATTTTTTAAAAAATATTCTTTAAATAATTTCCTCTCTCTGGTTTATTTGGGCATGCAGGACTGAATTTAGACCCTTCCACTTTGAGTTTCTTTATACAATAAGGAAGCTGGATTCACTAAGGAGTAGTTCACTCTTGCACTGAGCAGTTATTATTATGGTCTTTAGAAGATGGAACTTTCACATGATGAAATATCTCAAGTAAACTTTTGGACAGGGGACATATGCTGAGCTATTTTACAAATATTTGTAAAGTGACATAAAGGATTTATGGAAATAAGCCATTAGTGAGATTAGACTCTGTCATGTCATTAGAGTTCTCAGCTCCCATTCGTAACTACTTTAGAAGTGGTCATTCTTCCCCTGAGCACCAATTCAGCTTGGCAGGTAACGTGCAACTGGCACGTATGCGTGCCCCATCTCCACCGAGTTCTAAATCCTCTGAAGGTAGTAACTGAACTTTACTTCTCTCCGTATCTGCTGTGGCTACAACAACCACAGCTTGTCCTACCCCGTAGGTGCACAATCAACGATGAGTGCATGGTAACCAAAAGGGATAATTGCTAGCTTTTACTTTGGAGGAAATGATAGGACCATGATGAAGAAGGTCAGGCTAACAAATTGACATATAGAGACAACATATGGCAATGACGTTTAGCTTAAATGTATGACCCATATTCCAGAAAATTTGGTGGCATAAGGGCATGCATTCAGGCTCTTCATGCTCTGAAACTATACAAAACAAACCTAAAAAGTATGTAGTCCAGTTTATCAGGCAGTGTGCTATATAAGGTATTTCTTTAAAATGCAAGTTTTCAAAACAAAAATAGCCTGTTATCAAGAAGCGGGTGAACAAAGAAATATTTGAGAAGCATCCCGTCATAATCATACCCTTCTTCCTTTCAAACCGGGAAGGGTGCACTCTCTCAACTTAGGTGATGTTGGGACTTAATGCAGTTATTACTTAAAAGAAATTATTTTAAAAATCCTAAATCCTGATTTAAACCTTTTAACTGATCTGGATTTTATGTGGAAAACTGACTGGAATGGATCAAGAATAGGTTCAATAAGACCAGCTGGAAAGTTGGTCATAAGCAAAATGTTGATAATTTGGACCAGGCTAGTGGTAGTGGATATTGGAAAGATTTAGAGATTGAGCTAATAGAACTCGATAAGGGGTTAGATGTGGGCATATGGAAGAAGAAGATGTTGATGACCCCTTGGCCTGAGGAACTGATTGCATGGAGATACTGTTTCTTCAGATGGAGAGGACCAGGGGGGAGGGGGGAGGTTTTAAGGAGCAAAATCAAGAATCCAGTTCTGTGCATGGTTTGGAAATGTCCGTGAAGTCTGTCCAAGTGATATACCCATGAAGAAGTTGTGGTTCTAGAGTTCAAGAGATAATTCTGAGCTGAGATAGACATTTAGAAGCCCTTAGCCTATATATAGTATTTTTAAAATAAAAAATATGCCTTTGAATTTGCCAGATGGTAAAAACTTGAAACTTGAAAATATACAACAAAAGATAAACAAAGGGAATAGCAAGTAACAGCAAAATAAGAACAAAGATAATGAAATGATGGAAGCAAATCACTTGTAAGAATAAATGTAAACAACAAAAAATAAACTACTGTAAGAAAAGAGATTTTACATTTTGTCAAAAAACTAAAGCCCTGAATTAAGAAGGATAAACCTGCAACAGAACGACCTAGAAAATGTGAAGGTAAAGGATGAGCCGAGGCCAAGCAGGCAAATTCAAACACACGGGGAGCAAGGAACGGAAGTGAGGCCTACTGAGACTGAACCCCGGAGAAGCAGCAAATCTCCTATATGCCCGGAGGGCAGAAGAGAGCTGGGCTGTGTGGGACTGCCGCTCCCAGACACATCCTGAAGACCGGAGGGCCACAGGTCACATGATCTGTGAGCCGCACCGGAGACTTTGCAATGGGGACATCCTGGAATGACCATGGGTGGTTCACCTCAGTGTTCAGGTGAGAGATCAAGGCAAGGGAGCGTAAGTAAACCTTGAGATTATACTGCTGCAACCTTGGGACCACACCTAAGACTCATCCTTTCCTCCTCCTCATCGGTCTGTCAAATCTGATTATCTCGTGGTCCCGGTTCAACGCTTCTGCTCATAGGACTCCAAGCCTAGATTGTTAACCCCGCCTCCATCTGATGGCCTCTGCTGATTTCGCTCACTCTGTGCAATTTCTTCATGTTCCCTCTACACAGAGCAGTCTTTCGTTTTCTTTTTTCTTTTTTAGGATTTTATTTATTTATCTGAGAGAGAGAATGAGATAGAGAGAGTACATGAGAGGGGGGAGGGTCAGAGGGAGAAGCAGACTCCCCGCTGAGCAGGGAGCCCGATGCGGGACTCGATCCCGGGACTCCAGGACCATGACCTGAGCCGAAGGCAGCCGCTTAGCCAACAGAGCTACCCTGGCGCCCTGTCTTTCCTTTTCTTAAAAGATCTTTGTTGCTGCAGTGCTGTCACACAGGCTTCCATCTTTCTGGAAGACCATCTCCCCTCCACTGAAGAAACGTTCATCCTTTCTTCAGCTATCAGGTGAGACAGCATGCTGGGGAGACCTTCTCCGACTCCAGCCAGCACTTCTCATCACTACCTGTTCTTCCCCTTACGTACAAATACGTAATTGTATGTTGGCAATTTACAGTTATGTATTTGTAACACTGTCACATTGTGCAGTAGTTCTTAAACCACTGGTAATCTTCCCTAAGCTACGCACCCCATGAGGGTTCAGTCTTGCCCGTTTTGCTCAGATTTTTATTCCGTGTTTAGTTCTGAGCCAGGCACAGAAGCAAAACTGTTTCCCTGCACTTTTTTAGTGACTGCAATGATAGATGTATGGTGCTCTAGGAGACGTGGGGATATGGAAAACTGATGGATGAATATGTATTGGGTGGATTAATTCACCCTGGGACATTCTTTCTTGCCAGTCTGAGAGTTGCTAGAAGGAAGTGAAGGAGAGATGAGGGGAAAGAGCACTTAACTAATTCTCTCTCTCTGACTTATTTCTATGGGATAGTTTCTGTGCATTTGTTTCTGTGCTTAGGTGATAAGGGCTAAGAGCAGAGATCTCGTTTGCTTCAAAGGGGATGCTGGCTCGTTTTTTTCCATCAGAGAAATAGAAAAAGTACAAAAAGGAAAAGTAGTGAAATATGGTTAGCCTCATCCCTTCCGATCTTTTTACAATTAATCCGTGTAAACACCGAAGATGTTCAAATGAAATTTCAGTCATGGATTGTGGTCAGACTCTCCAAAATCAGTTACAAAGACCACTGGCAGTTTGGGTCATGGCTGACCTGCTGCTTCTTGTTCTCCTACCCCGTCATCCTTGGGAAGCTTTGCTGACACCTGAGTTGGTGCTATTGGCAGTAAACTTCTGTCTGTCTCATTAAGCTGATGGACAGATGGCTCCCCTGGTCTTCTTTAATGACGGGGATGGTGGTCTTCCGTTGATGGCAAGATTTATAACATTAGGGAGAGTTGATTACTGAAATGATTTTGAAGATCAGGCAGCTTTGGAAAAAATGAACCAGACAGATTTAATAGATTAGAAAAAATTTTAAAAAGATCTCCCTTTACTCCTAGGATACTATACAGATTATTTACTTATTGTTTGCCTTCTATTTCAGGCTGGAGACAAAAAAGCAACAAATGAACAGGCTGTGAATTAATCAATGCTTGAAAGTTCTTTATCATTCCTTACCCTATAGGACTTTTCTTCTTTTTCTTACCCTATGGGAGTTTTCTTCTTTTTCTTTCCTTCTTTTATCTTTCCTTTCTTTCTTCCCTCACCCCTCCTCTCTCCATTTTTCTCTCTCTCTGCCCCTCCCCCCAATCCCATCTTTATTTTTAGAAATCTGTCTGGGCGGTTTAGGATGCAACAAGAGCAGGGAAGTCAATTCAAAAATCTAGCTTTATTACATCTGTGAAAATCCTACTGCCATATGATGAGGTAGATTTTGTTTCAGAAATCAAGCCTGTTGAGCTAAATGCTTAAAGTAGATTTTTTGGGGGGGGGTTAAATAACAAAAACAAAAATATGAACTTCAAAGATTAAAGTAACAAATTCACTGAAATAGGAGCAAACATATAAGTGATTAGATTTTTCTCACGACCTAGCTGGGTTGCATATAATTTTATATAAACTGTTTTTTTGGGGGGGGTGGGTTGGAGGGCTACCTATTATATTTCTTATGAAATTAATTATGCATTTCTTAAAGATAGAAAATGTATCTTTTTTATTTTTTATTTTTTTAAAAGATTTTATTTATTTATTTGAGAGAAAGAGCGAGAGAGAGAGCACGAGAGGGGGGAGGGTCAGAGGGAGAAGCAGACTCCCCGCTGAGCCGGGAGCCCGATGCGGGACTCGATCCCGGGACTCCAGGATCATGACCTGAGCCGAAGGCAGTCGCTTAACCAACTGAGCCACCCAGGCGCCCGAAAATGTATCTTTTTTATATTTTAGTATAGGGCTGGTCATAGAATTATTGCCAAAGTTATTTTTAAATTGAATATTATAATAAAATACACATCTAGAGTGTCTAAAATCATGTGTTTTTTTTTGTCTCAGTCACTGCCCTGTAAGGTGTAGCACAGCAGAGGAGAAAATGGTCCCTTTGATATAATTTCATTGTTCATGGAAATGAAGTACTATGGATTATTGTTTGGCAAACAAGCTTTTCCTTTATGGCATATATACTTAGAAGCTCTGTTAATGTAACAAAAACAGACATATGAAAATGTCCCCCAACAAGATCACCAGACTTTAAAGATTTATTTATTATTCGAGAAAGAGAGAGAGAGCAAGGGGTTGGGGCAGGGGGAGGGAAGGGCAGAGGGAGAGGGAGAATCTCAAGCAGACTCCTCAGTGAGCACAGAGCCTGACCCAGGGCTTGATCTCATAACCCCAAGATCACAACCTGAGCACAAATGAAGAGTCAGATGCTTAACAGACTGAGCCACGTAGGTGCCCCAAGATCACAGACTTTAAAAGTAGTATGGTTGGTACCGAATGCTCCAGTCTAGTCACATTATTTCCTTCTGTTATTTTAAAAATAAAATTACAGAGAAAAAAAAATTTGAGTTTTAATAAAGTAATACATAAATATACATATACTAAATATTAAGTACAAAGGGAGAGCAGAAAGAGTACCATATTCATAGTTTAAAAATAGATTTAATTTTTTTTTCTAATTGTAAATCATACCTCATAAAAACTTTAGGAGATACAGAAAGTAGTTTGGAAAATAAAATATGCCAAAGCCCATCACCAGAGGCTCTCCATTGTTAATATCATACTGTGTCTTTTTTCTGGTCTCACAAATAGTATGTCAGGAGGCTCATTAGCATAAGACTCAGAATGGAACAGCCCATTTCTCTGATCCCTGAAGATCCGAGGGATTGACAACTTGAGACAGATGGCCTGTTGTAAAGGCTCCGGTTCAAGGCCAGAGCCTCTAGGTAGGTAAAAATCTTCCCTGCCAGGACTTTGTCTGCACTTTCCCGTGATGCACCCCAAGAGTCTCTCCACTGGAGGAGTTTTGATGGCAGGTCCTTGGGGTTGTGGGTGGAGGACAGACATGAGGCTGGCATACCTTGAGGTGAGGCCTGGGGACAGACCAGGGTGGGAGAGTAGTATTCCGGTGGGCTGTGTGCTGGCTGGCTCGGGTAGGCATGCCTGGGGGCAGTGAAGCTTCTGTTTCTTTGGCACAAACACATGCTAGTCTTGTTTTCTGCTTCAGCATTTCTTTTCCCATTAATCATAGAAGATCTGAGGGGACTCATTTGCTTTTTTATTTTATTTTTTTTTAATTTGATAGCTGATATATAAGGAGGACCCATGTCACAAGATACTAAAATGACAAAATGAAATCAGAAATATGATCAACTTCCTAGGGCTTTCAATTACTTATGTAATTGCCTCTCCATAGTATAAAATAAGAATCTATGAATGTTCTATGTATCAATATGGAATGTAAGAAAGATTCTAGCATCTTTTAAGGAAAAGATAATAAAGAATTTTTGAGAATTGACATCAGTCCCCAGATTTTCTTATGGATTGCTTGAGGTGGGCAGATGCTGAAGTAATAACTGAGAAATAAATGTGTTTTCTGTGTTTAACAGAGGTGATCTATGTGATTACCTTATTGAGTGCTCAGCCATGGGAATCTCAAAGCAACTGCCTGAGCAAGCACACAGTACAGCACAAAGAAATCACTGAGCAATACTGTATTTCCGTACTTTTGCATCGGGTGTTCACTGTGCTTAGAATGCTCTTCTCTTCCGTTATCCACCTGGCTAATTCCTACACTATTCAAAATCCGTCCTAGAAAGGCATCCTTGACTTCATAGGCCCAGTCTCCATTATGCGCAGACTTTCCCAACTTACATACGTCTCTTGATTCTAGTGGTGAAAACATTGCTTCTATGTGATTCTTAGTTGTTTTTCACCCCATCATACTATAATAAATCAATTCATTTTGAATGAAGATTTAAATAACTTAATGGAATTCACCCAGATTTTGATAACAAAAGAAGTGAGATCCGTGTAACCCTTGAATACATTATCCAATGTAAATTAATTTTTGTATATGGTTCAAGGTGAAGTTTCTTTTTTTCCCATATAAATATTTAGTGGTTCCAGTACCATTTGTTAAAATATAATTTTATTATACAAATAGTACCTTCATTCTATAAAAACATGAAAGGAAAGGGAAAAAAAAATATGTGAAAACTCATCAGTCCATAATATTTGCTATTTTCCTTGGGTTTGTTTTATGTTCATCAATATAGCTACATCTTTCTTGTTTTCATGCTCTCCTCTCTTGCTATGTCTTAAAATAATCCCATGCACTTCAATTATAAAATGCAAAATTTTTACATTTTAACATTTGTGAAATGGCAGTAAATCTTACAATTGTTTTTTTGAAGAATAAACAGAACCTCTTTGAAGGACACATAGAACAGGCCATGATTTGTCCTGGCTGGAGCACCGCAAACTTACCCATGTATAAAATGTTCTATTTATTTTACTGCCGCTTCAGCTGAGCTATTCTCATTGTAAGTTCCAAATATTATTAAAATACGTTAGTTTGAATCTCTATTTGTCTAAAAATATTTTGTAAAGCATTAAAACAAAAGATCTGAGAACTCCTGTTCTCAGAAAATAAGGAGTACTTGGTACTGATTTTGCCTTTCTACCAAAAACAATTAGAAACATAGACACAAAATATGGAATAACTTTATCAGATATTGGCCAGCGGACAAAGTATAACTGTGATTCCTGAGATGAGGAAAACCGTGAGTGAGCCCTATTATTACCCTTGTTTTCTCTCTGGAGGCATTTTATGAATCTTGTTTCAGGAAAGAAGAACTCAAGCTGAGAATGGCAAAACTCTCAAGCTGATGAAGCAGAGATGGTAGTTTATGGAGGCATAAGTGAATGAAATTTGAATGACAATGTACCAGACTGAAGGGAACTATGTAGACAAGGAGTTCCAAAAACGTATGGAGTGGTCCCCTTAGGCCTGTTGTTAGAAGCTATTTTGCATGTATAAAGTGAAATATCACAAGGTTCGACAAAGAAAAACAGTCATGGTAAGCTGATCAATATCCAGAACTTAACATGGCTGGAGGACCAATCAGACAGAGTAAAAAGACCATACTGAGGACCTAGAACATTTAGTAAATACTCCAGAAGAATTACATCATATAGACTGGGTTAAATTAGCCCTTGATAAAAGATTTTTCTAGATATGCCCTAACAAAACGTCAGATCCAGCTCAAAATAATCATGATCATCCACAAATAACTTAAGTCCTTGCCAAAACAAAGTAAAACAATCTTTAAAGGAAACAACAAAGCATAACTTTCAATATTCAATAACATAATGTCACAATGCCTATCCTCCAATAAAAAAAAAACACTAGCATACAAAGAAGCAGGAAACTGTGATACATAACCAGACCAAAAAAAGGTGGGGGGAGGAATACAAATGAACTCAGTAACCACATAAATTATGGAATTAGCTGACCCACACAGTAAAACTGGTCATATAAATATATTCAGAGATTTAAAGGAGAACATGAACTTGATGATGGAAGAAATTACAGATTTGTAGAACCAAATGGAATTTCTAGATCTGAAAATTACCTGAAATGAAAAAGTCACTGACTGATCTTAATTAAAAAAAAAAAAAAAAAACCTAAATATTTAACAGAAGCTCAGTGCCCTAGGTAACAAGATCAAATGGTCTCACATACAGGAATTTTGTGCTCCAGAATGGGGACAGAAAAATATTTTAAGAAAAAATGGATATCTATTTTCAAAATTTGATGAAAATTAGAAATCTGTATTGTATACACTTGAAGCTATAGGACGGACCCCAACTGAAAATTTTGTTCAAATGTTGAGACTTATGGCGCACACACACACACACCAAGAGGATCTGAAACAGCTTACTGCTCACATAATGAGACTTCTGCTGAGTTGAAGACAGGCTTCCCAAGGTGGTCTGAGAATGGCTTGAGAGACCAGGCGAGGGGATGAGAATGGCTGGGGTTTTTATTATGGTTAGGGGATAGGGCCACGGTGAAAGTTCGCCAAAGGAGGGAACCCTTGGGCTTTCTCTCCAGCTTTTCCAGATTAGGGCAGAAGGGTAAGAGAGAGGACTGGGGTTTAGAAGCTGTCAGCCCTCAAACACACACACAAACACACACACACACACACACACACACACACACAACTGGAGTCAGACTAAGCTGTTACAACCCACAAAGTCAAGAAACTTGAGAAAACCCAAGGAGAATAAACACAAAAACACACTAAAGCACATCATAATCAAATTACTATAGTACAATTTGAGAAAGAGAAAAATTTTAAGGAGCAAAAAAGATACATTACATGTATAAGGACAAAGCAAAGAAGGACTACAGACTTCTTGTCAGAAACAGTGCAATACAGTGCACAATGGATCGAGATCCTTAAAGAGCC
The DNA here is from genome assembly GCF_003265705.2 of Callorhinus ursinus. NCBI lineage: Eukaryota > Metazoa > Chordata > Mammalia > Carnivora > Otariidae > Callorhinus > Callorhinus ursinus. The sequence continues at coordinate 5,817,703 of NW_027397072.1, read as the reverse complement.
AAGCAAAAGAAGCAACTCCCTGCCCCACTCCCCGCCAAAACTAGAATTCTCTTTACAGCAAAAACTCCTTTAAAAATGAAAGCAGAGAAAAACATAGATCTGTTTTGGGGAATGGCTAAGTAAGATCAGTCATGACCCATTTTTCTGCAAATGACCAGTATAAACTCTGAACCTAATGCAAAATGCAGCTACCTGAAGGCATTGGAGAGTCAACAGAGCTTTCAGATTTGGAAGGGTAGTACCCAGCTATTGCAGAAAATTATACACAGTAGAGTTACTGTTATCATAGCTTTTAACAGGGAGCCAGGTGAAATCAGATGCAAATGGAGAAGAGCGTGAAAGAGAAGAAGTGGAGGGAAGAGAACAGAACAGAAAGAAGACCCAGACGGCAAAGAGTCAATTTGGGGACCCCCAAATTGTTCTGCCCACATCTGTGTCTGGAGCAGACTCAGAGGAGCTCACCTAAAGAAAAAAGTATGCCAACTGGGTTCAGAGCCAAAAAATAATAAAATTAAAATTAAATTAAATTAATTAAATAAAATAAAATAACAATATTCAACTTGAGTCCAACCAAAATAATTGCCTACCCTCCCCTCAAAAAGACACACTTATTAAAAAAAAAAACTAACAGAAATCAGAATTCCCACAACTCATAACTCATAATATCTAGAATAGATCTCCTACTATCTGATCAATAAATATAAGACATAAATTACTAATATCTGTAGTGAAAGAGGACATTACCAAAGATATTGCAGAAATTAAAAGGATGATAGGAAAATAGTATGAGCAGTTTTATGCCCATTATGCCCATAACAGATTAGATGAAATGGAAAAATTCCTTAAAGGACAGTAATTTAACAAAAAAAAAAAAAAAAAAAACTGGCCTAAGAAGAAATAGAAAAAAGTGCATAGACTTCTATGCATTAAAGAAATTGAATTCATAATTTAAAACCTTCTGAAAATGAAAACTGCTTACCTAGATGGTATCACTGGTGATTTCTATCCAAAACTTAAGAAAAAGATAAAGGCTATGCCACAAAACTCCTTCAGAAAATATAGGCAGAAGGAACACTTCCCGACTAATGTTGTGAATGCAGAATTATCCTGCATAGAAACTAGACTAAGGCATTATAAGAACTGAAAAATCCATCGTGTCCGGATACCACACACTTCCCAAAGTATTAGCAAATCGAATGGAGAAATATGTATGTATTTTATATATAGCATATGTCATGTCATGGTGGGGCGGGGCTTTACCAAATAAATGCAAGCTTGGCTTAACATCCAAAACCAGTTGGCACAATGGATCATATTAGCAGAATAAAGAGAAAGAAATATTGTCTCAATAGATGCAAAAAAACCTCTGACCCAGTCGAACACAACGGAGAGCTCCAGACGTTGCAGTCGTGAAATTAGCTCTGAACGGTGGGTGCTGTGACGATAGAAGGAGGGACAAACTGGAAGACAGATGGGACAGCGAGGTGACATAGGGGCGGGGAGGGGGCTAGGGGCAAGGAAAGGGAGGGAACGAAGGGGAAAGAGAGAGAAGAGTTGAGCAAGTGACAAAGACAAAAGAGGGATACAAAGGTGGGAAGCTGAGACAAAAGCAAAAGGCAGAGAGAAGCAAAAAGAAACAGTCAGGGAGTGTAAGAGGCACCTACAGAGTGTGCGACCTGAGGTGAATATCCACGAGGAGTTTCGTTTCCATTTCATAAAATATTTATGTTATATGGCTTTTACTCACACTGTAATAAAATATCGGTGCTGACTATTTACACGTTCTAATATACGGTTTCCTAAGGTGTCATTATCCTGGAGTGTGGTCTTCAGATAGTTGTATCCGAACTGCTTGGTTCCTGTTGTTAAAGGGTCCCGTCCTCATGCCTCACCCCATAAATCCTGACTCTGAATCCCCGGGGGGCAACCTAGGGATTTCAATTTTAACACGCATCCCCAAGCGATTCCAATTCTCACAAATGTCTAGAGAAGCAGTTTATACACTTAAACACACACAGAAAACAGAAAACAACAATGCTCTTAAATGGTCCCCTTCGCAGATTTCTGCAGTCTGAGTTGAATCTATCACTTGGTCTCTACATCACACAAAAATTCTGCGTGAAGGTAGACTTCAGGCATTCGGGCATGAACACCCCGACTGCAGGGCCGTTGCTATGCATGCTCACGTACCCTCCCAACTTCTAAGCTCAGGGCTTTACGTGCTGCCCAAATCTAGCCCTGTGGTGACCCTTGGTCCCCTGAGCTCCTGTGGTACCTACTGCAGGTGCCCCCTCTCCAGCCCCATTGTGGACGTGCGCCAGGTCAGGTCAGAGCGTGGTTTGTGTCGGTTTTCTCTCCTAACCTCTCTGGAGGCTCCTGCAACACAGGAAGTTAGCCCTGTTATTTTGTATGTGCTCACCTCCCTGTGCAGTAACAGTGCTCAGAAAACGGTTTATTGACGGGGACAGAGAGCAGATCATCAATGGCCGTTGTGAGCTGCTCTGTTCGTGGGATCTTGGTCAAAGGTAGCATTCACCATGGCTCTCGGTGCAGACACTTGGGCATTTCTCTGCAGCCTCTCTCCTCTGCTCAACTCGTGTAGGTTTTTAATTCTCAAACATCTTGCAAATCCATCCTCAACACGCCATCTCCAAGCAGCTGCCTCTCTTCAGCACTTGTGTCTGTCCTCAGGATTGCACATTTCCACCTCTTCTCAGCCTCCAGATCCTCCAGGTGCCCCTCTCCCCCTCCACCGATCCTGTCTGCACAATAGCTGCAAAAGAACATCTTTTAAAATATCCATATGGTGAAGTCCCTCCCCTGTTGAAAGTGCCACAAACCTCCCACCTGTCTCTGTATTATGATGAATGACCGCTGCCTGATGTTGAACTTGCCTGTCCCGACTCCATAGCTGCAGGTCACAGACTGTGTCCTGTGTCCTGGCTGGGTGACAGTAGGGGCCCCATTTCTGGAATGAAAAGGAAACCCAAGTTTGAATGTCACCTCCATTACTGGTTAGCTATTTGACTTGAATAAGTTCTTCAATTCGTAAGCCTATAGGATAAGTTTTATCCTATAAAACAAGAAGACAATAATAGCGCTTGTCTCGGAACGCCGTCCCAAGGAGTCATTGAACTAGTGTGTGCACACTTCAAACTGGCACCGGTTCTGTATCTGGAGCTGAATTAGTACGAGTCATTACTGCTAGGCCTTTGTGTCTCTATGCAGTTCCTTCTGATTAGATTAATTCTGAGTAATCCTTTCTATCCCGTCTTTCTAGCAAACTCCCCCTCTTCTGTTTCTGTTCAACTACCACCTATTCAAGTCCTGCTTTCTCTGAAAAACTTACTGATCATCCGGTCGTCTTGGTCTCCTAATTTACATTAGATGTTTGATCTTGTGTTGTCAGTCCTCTTACTCACTACAGTATAAGAGAGTTAAAATATATGCCTTCTTTGATAGGGAGGGAAGGACCCTGCTCTCTCTCTCTCTCTCTCTCTCTCTCTGTATATATATATATATATATATATATATATATATATATATATATAATTTGTATCCCCAGAAGCTACGACAGTAATGCTATGACTTTTAGTCATCAGTCAGTTGGTTGAAAGAATGAATGGTCATGCAGTTTCAGTAGATATCTACCAAGGGTCATTGTCATCTCTTTAAACACAGTAAAAGTAGCATTGAAGTGTGTGGGATTTTCAGAGCAAAAGAGAAATAGTCATATATTTCCTTCAAAATACAACTGAACTGGAAGGATGGGTGAGTACCAAGAGAAACAATACTCTGAGTGAAATTTCGACATGGCCCCTAGTCCATCTAGATCCCAACCATCTCCCCAGTGGGCCCACTATTGGCAAGCGACGATGTTCTTGCTCAAGGATACAGGTGCAAGTGAGACCCACAGCACCCACAGCAACATTCGGAGGAAGTGGCCATCCGGCGTGTGAAAGAAGCTCTTCTCTAAGGCTCTTCTTTGTAATGAGAGCGCAGGAAAGTGTGCTAAGCTTTTCTTATTGTAGCGTTCCTAACATGTTGGACCATGACAATTTCGGGAACTGGGCTTGCCACCCCGTTTGGGGCGATGTGTTAGGTTAAAAGACCCATTGTCTGTGACTTGGAAGCCCGGGTTTCCCAGGCCTCTGCAAGCAGGCAGTCCTCTGAAAACAGCTTTTGTCTATTGCCACACTGCAATCACTTGCCTCATTGTTAAAATTCAGTTTGAGAAGAAAACAAGGAGAGGAAAGAAAAGGAATTGTCATCTGCAGCTGCAAACTCTAAAACCTTCTGGGGCTCAAGATGCATCAGAATTGCTGAAGCTCTTGGATGAATCTTTTTTCATTGTGACCGGACTTTTCCACCTTCAGTTCACTTCTCAGATCTTCTCAAATCCAATATGGATTATGCTTTTTGTTGTCTAAAATATATCATAGGATCTAGGATTATTAGCCAAGGAACAGGTTTTTTTCTTAAATAAAGTTTATCAAATTACTACTCTACTCTACCTTTAATTGGTCTCACATTTTAACAAATAACTGGATTTCATAAAAATTTTTGAAAGCTATTAACTGGTATCTCAGCAAAATAAACACTAGCCAAAGTATTTTAATTGCACACCAGACCCTTTTCCTTGCTGTCATGTTAATTGTAGATTTCCCTAATTGAGAATCTGTGGGTGGGTATCTGCCCCGGAAGCCTCGTGTGTGTCAAGACATCTGGTTTGCTAATCATCATACTGCCTTTCAGAGGCCACTAACTGTGAAACCACTTCTCCCTGGGACCCATGACTCAAACACAGAGTTGCTTCGATCTGGAGCTTGCTGGCTAGGAGGCTAGGGAAATGGAACAAGAAGGGTGTGAGGCGGCTGGCTCCTGTGTTTGCCACCCATTCTGGTTGTTGCAGAGGAATTTTTCTGGTGGGACAACCTGCAAGCTATGCCAACCCATTGATAATTTTATAAACAATACTGTTAAAGAATGAAAGGCTTTGTTGCGTAGAATGTGTCCGTCACGTTCAAGAGAAACAGAGCGTTTAGATAAGCATGTCCAACAGCACACGGAGCTCTCGCATGTCCTCTCCTTGTGGCTTGCCCGGATGGCCCACAGACCTCTGAACGCACCAGGACAATATTCAATGAAAAAAATAAAAATTATTTAACTAAAATATTGGCTTGATTGAGCTAAAACTATAATTTTAGACTCAGATAATGCAGTACTTATTTTCCGTTGTTTTCTCTATGTGACATTGGACAAATTATCTAATCTCCTTTCTTCTCGCTTCTCCCGCTTGTGATTTGTCTCCCTAAAGTCATCAAATGGAGTGAGCAGAGAGGTGAAAATGCCCTGCCTGGTGTCTGCGGCATAGCCTTCCCTAGGGGTCATGCGTCCCCTCTGTTGCCAGAAGTCCTACCTCATTGAGGAAAGAGACCCCTACCCTTCACAAGGAAAGTAGTCATCAGTTTATGTTCGAGTCCTCTGACGCGGCCTAGAGTACACCAGGGCGGAGATGCTGGGAATGTTGAAAGCAGTGAATTCAACACAGATACAGTAAAGACTTTCTGGCCTCCTAAAGCCATCCAGTGCAGAAATGGACACACCTCTGAGGATAATCTTAAAAAATAATTTGGACAGAAATGACTGTGAGATGTGCCTGGACAAAGCCACAGAAATTAAGTCTCAAACACCAGAATAACAGAAATCCCGTGTGTAAACCTAATACCCTAATAGAATTCAGCCCTAATGGAAATACTGCAAAGGTCTTCAATGGAAACACTGAACGTGTGTTTTCCCGATCTCTGTGGGTCTTCAAGGAAACCACTTAGCACGCTTTTGTAGAGAGAAATGTAAGCAGTAGATCACAGGATGGGACAGGTGATCGGTGGAAGTTGACACAAAAACCAGCCACCACCATGGTGTCACGCATACTATCGCATATGATTTTTATTTTCCGGTTCTCTGATTTTGACCTTAAGTTCCACACAGCTGCGCTTTTCCTTGTCAACTCCCTCCAAAAACAATGTCCCTCAACGGATGAATCAAAAAATTGTGATCCACTATTATTCAACAATTAACATTCACATAGAAGTATTGTATGAATTAGTAGCAAAAATCTCTAAAACATGCTTTAGCAAATATATATATATATATATGAAGAAAATATACATGCAGTGTGATATTATTTATAAAAAATGTTCAAACCTACAGATCTATTTTAGAATCTCTCATGGAAACAGTAACCCTTTAAACGCTGGCCGAGGAGCATGAACACTACTGGCCCGACGGCGATCATCCCTGCGGGAGAATCCGGGAACAGGGATCGGTGTTGGACATGAGGCCTCATCAGCTGCATAATGTTTATCAATTCACAGAATCGTCGTCTCTGGCAAATATGGCACAGGGTTGCCATTTGATAAATTTGGGAGTGATACGTAAGTGTCCATTATTTCATTCTCTATTTTTGTCAAAATGTTTACAGTATGTCATAAAACAGGATATGATAAATAGATAATACCAGTTTTAAGGAATGAAAAATAAGATTTTACCTGGGTTGCTAAAAGAATGATAAGAAACTCTTCCAGTTCAATCTCGTAGCTGCAAGGTGCACCGTGATTAGAACACACAGACCTGTGTGTGGCCCGTCCCCGCTGAATTGATTGGGAGACTGCCCCTTGCCTCCAGAGAGCACAGTATCCACTCAGAGGGACTGGGTAAATGTTTCTGTTGGACTCAAAGCGATTTTTCAGTCTGGCATTCAGGATCCTTTATGATCCTGCCCAGATGTCCTTGCGGAACCCCAAGTCTGCCAGTTCTCAACATCTCAACATCTTACCCACTCAGTCACGTGGGACCTGCCCCTGGCATCCCCAGCTTTCCCTGACACCCCTGTGTCTTAGGCTGAAGTCCCTGCTCTTCTCTGTCAGCTAAGCGCTGACTATTCAATGGCAGGGCCGGGTTATCTTTTAGCCCCCTGAAGAGACGAGGTAAGTTAGGTTCTCCCATTTCAGTGCCTCTTGTTGTATGGACAGTCACGGGGTACTTAGCTCAGTACTGCACTCACGGTATCTGTGCAGTACTGAGACACCCAGCTGCTCCTCTACCCTCTGTGCTGTGAGACCCTCACCAACAGGGCCATGCTTTATCCATTTGGTCACGGGCTGGCCATCTCATAGACAATGATAAGATGCTGACAAAGTGATGTTTACATGAGATACTATGTTTTGATGACCATTCAGAAGGTGATAATTCTGGACACTCACCATTTCATACATCACCAACAGATTTATATTTTTTTAAAAAATGTGTGCGTTTGCATGAGTTAAGGCACTAGGGACAACAGCTGGTACCGAATAAGCACGGAGCTGCGGAAGTGTGTTGTTACCAGTCAGTCAGAGCTACACTGTCCTTTGTGCAAACCTGACCTTGAAACATCTCTCTGGGGCCTTGGAAAGCTTTAGAAGTCCCCGCTCTTTGGCGCTGCCCCTAAATGCCCAACCCAGCAGCCACTGCGCGAGGCACACAGTGATGTTGAGAGCAGGCTTTGCAGGCAGAGCTGGGCAAGGCTGGGAGATGACCAGTCTTCCCCACAGCTCAGCCTGCATCAGGCCGGCTGTGAGGATGACAGGCACTTCCAAGAGTTATTCCGAAGAATGAGACAACCCGGGTAAAGGCCCTAGCATCAACATCCCTCCGGAGTGGGGCAGAGAGTGGCCAGGCCCCAAGTCACCGGAATCCCAGAAGCCAGGGCACAAGAGAACAACCCAGCAGCCGTGGCTTCTCTCTGGTCTTGACAAATCTATGCTTCTCACCATTTAGGGCACTGTGGCCTGGGAGAAGTGTTTGCTGAGCTTAGACTTCGGGTCCCAGCTCAAAATCTGGCTTTAACACAAACAGCAAGCCTTTCGTAGAGTCACTTAAACTCTCTTAGGCCTTGTCTCTTCCACTGTTAACTGAGTATAAACCGACCTCTGCCCCACAGCTCTGAGGCCATGGAAAGTACCTGTGTTGTCCCAGCTACAGGTTAGAGCAGAGACTGTGCACTAGGGCACCACAAGAGCATCTTCTTCTGTCACCTCGATCACGGATCCGTGAACAGATACGTATTAACCGTGTTTTGTGGGCCTGGCACCAAGCGAGTTGCTAATGACGCAGGGGCACGCAATGCAGATGTGTTTCCTGCCTCGTTGGCTTCTAGTCTCTTTACTGAGTACCTAATGTCAATCCGACCTACTTTCACTTAATCCTTAAAATACATTTAAAAGTGAACATCCCTTAACTCCTATAGGGTCAGGCAGACAGAAATCTAAAAACGTTAAGCAAGACAACGCTGACACGTCCTGAAGTCTGTCAGAGCGCCTGCAACGTCATAGGCACAAAATGAAATAGATGTCAGGATCTCTATGGAGAATTCAAAGACAAGAGAATGTTTTGGGGATGGGAGTTTTCTACGGAGAAACTATTGAGAGTGTCTCTGAACCTATTTAAACACACACTGTCTGTCCCATCCATCTTTTGTCTCTTAGACATGGGAAATCTATAGGCAGGACAATGGGTGTATTCTCTTAGCCTAAATGAGAGAATGCTGGGAACGGCCCCAGGAAATGGGGGTCCTGCCCACCTTGGGGCAAGGGTGTGTGGGCTCCTGCCCCAGGGCTGGCAAATGGAACTCCTTACTCCCCAAGCCCACTTTCTCTCCACACCCCCACGCCCCTCACACGTGGGGCCCGCTAAGCAAGGAGGGTGCACGTTTGGCAGATGAAGTGGGGGCTGCTCAGTATCCTTAGTACTTTGGCCAGTGCTTTGGGGCTGGAGGTGAGGGGCAGGAAATTCTAGGTCGGGAAGAAAAGAGCAATTCTAAGGTGGGAGAGCAGAGAGAAGTGCCCTCTCGTTTCCCCCTGAGCTTACAGCTGGAGGAGCCTCGGTCTGCCACCCCATTAAGGGCAGGAGGAGACATCTGAGCCACAGGTCCCAGCAAGCTCCTCACCAGCCGGAGGAACAGACAGCCTGCACTCAGAGTACCCTGCAGTCGGCTGCACCTGGGACTGTGTAGGTGTATTTTTCTCCTCTTGTTGATTTGGTTACCGAAAAGAGCTTTTGATGGCGACCACATCCTTTTACTGAGTATCAGGAAAGTTTATTAAAAGTGGCTCAGAGAACACAATAAAACCCCCAGCTATCTGATTCAATTTGGCGTACCTCCTTTCCTTTCTCTGTCACCCAGGGAGGAGCACGTGTTCCTCCATCAGCTGTATTTTCCCGTTTGAAAGGAGGTTTCAGAAAGTAAGATAAGATAAACAGCAATGGTGGATAATAAATCAGAACACATATAGGATTCTTTCTAAAAGATATGCTGAATTTTCACTCCGAGTATAAGAATGTATGCACGCTGCAGTGACAAATACTGATATGTTTTAACCCATTCGATGGTGACCGCCAGGAATACACCTTACACTGTACACTTCAAAAGCTGTTCCAAGAGTCCTTCCCCCTGGTTCGCATTTTCCTGCCAACAGCGCGTGCCGCAAGACTGCGAGCCACCTTCACCTTCACTGTGTCACCTCATCTCCTGGAGGTCACCTCCTCTCAGACGGTTTTCCCCACTACCCAAATCTAATCGAGGTGCCCCACCCTGAGCCTCAGAGATCCTCTGTGTCCCCCACCTTTGCAACGGCCCCTGCCCTGATTCCCCAGCCCCTTGTCCAGAATGTCCCGTGAGGTAAGTCCGGTGAGGACAGAGACCGCTTTGCCTCCATTTCTCAGTGTGTCCCCAGCACCAGGCACACCACGTGACTCTTGGTCAGCGTTTGTTAAATGGACAATAGACAAATAAATCCATGAAGAAAAAACCTCCTTGGCGCAGAAACCTGAGTCTGGGGGGGGGGGCGACAGAGAGAAAAGAGACAGATATTCATCTACAGGCGCCGAGGGGTAGGGGAGCTGTGGGTCCCTGTGGGCGGTTGGAGGAAGATGCACTTCCGGCCTTTGCCAAGTGGAGAGGGCCAAGGCTCGGGAAGGCTTGGGTAGCGGATGGGGTGGTGCATGGGGGCAGGTGTGTGGGGGCAGGACAAGGGCGTAGAAGAGTATCCTAAGCAGAGGGGATTGCACACACAGGAGCAGGAAGGAGTGAAGAGTATAGGAATTCTAGAGCTATGGCATCATGTCGATCCGTTGGTTTTAACCTTGTCACAGCCAAGGGAGGGGACGAGGGATGTTTATACAAGATGCTTTAGGAGGTCAAATGCCAGGAAAATTTCATGCTTGCCGAGACCCCGGGTAAGTGGAGGAGGCAGAGCAGACCACAGCTCCGGCACTTACTGGCTCTGCGGCACGCAGCCAGTTATGAGCCTCAGTGTCCTCACCTTTGTAATGTGCATGCTTAATGCCTGCTTCAGAAGACTTGCCCTGAAAGTTAAGTTAGGCAAGAGATCTAAGTCCCAGAACCTTGTGGTAGGTGCTCACGAAATGTTCTTTTCCTTCTTTTTCCCCACCTTTCCCCCACCCCCTTCCCTCTGTATTACTGTCACTTCCCCTCCATCTACCATTCTTGGTGCTCCGTATTCCCTTTTTTGCTCCACCTAAGCCTAAGGCCCAGCCTTGTGTGTGAATGAGTCAGATTTCCGCTCGCCCAGAAGCCTGTGCGGTGCCAGGGCCCTGAGCAGTCTCCCTCTCCACCCCCGTCCCCCTGGAGCCCCCACGGCTGCCCCAGTGCTTTGTGGCTCCCCTGTGCCCTCCGTCTCCCAGGCTCTCACATTCACCACCAAGCCCAGGGTCTGAGTTACATACATCTTGACGGTGTCAGAGCCCAGCACTTCATCGGGGCTCGACACAGGCTTGCTGCCGCTGAAAGTCTTTTTCAAGTCAGAATTACAGAACAATGACAGTGTCAGGGCGAAGGTCGGCTGTCCTTTCTGTGATGGTTAATTGTTAATAGAAGCCACCGGAGAGCATGGTGTGCTGATGTCACCAAGTCGGCAGGGCAGAAGAGTCGCGGGAGCAGGAACACTTCTGCTTTTTTAAAAAAAAAATTATTTTTAAGAGAGAAGACTTTTGGAAAATGTCATTCTTTGGAATGAGCTAAGACATGAAATACATACAGCTGAGTCGTTTCAAATTAATAGAGCGCAGACATGGGCGGGGACGCCAGCACTGGTAAATCGTCTCCTTCGCCTTCATCACTTTGCCTTCCGTGTATCATCCATGTATTATTCCATTTACTCAGTACTCATCCGATGTTTTATAGAAGAGATATAGTCCGTAGACCCAATGACAGTTTATCCTGAGGGAATATCGACGGCTACAGAATCAGGTTTTTTTTTAAATAAGGAATTAAATAACCTCCTGAATGAAATGCTCATTGTATTAATTAGTTTTGTTACATATTGTTGAGTAAGAAATAACCTTCAAACCTCAGTGGCTTCAACCACAAAGATTTATTTTCTGCTCGTGTTATTTATTGGCTGAGGCCATTTGCCATTTCTTCAGTGCAGGACCCAGGCTGAATCTGGGACAGGCCCCTCTCCTGGCAGAGGGAAATGCCATAGCCATACCGTACCATGATTCTCACAGCTTTTGCTTGGACATGGCCCATGCTACTTCTGTCCATGTTTCATTAGCCAAAGCAAGTCACGTGGACAAGCCTACATGAATGGAACTGTGAGGATACTCTTCCTAAAGGTGGGAGGGGGTAACGGAGCCATGCAAGGGCAGTGGATATGGGTTCTCCTTTGATAGGGGAGGTGAGTGAAAATTTTGGGACAATATTAAATCTTAGGGCTGAAGTTAGAAGCAATGGTATCTCCTTCCAGCAGATGAAAATCAGATACCATTAAGTTGTACAAACTAGGACTTTCTCTGATCTTACCTCCTTGGCATTCCACAACAAGACCACTTAAGAGGCTCTAAAAATTTGCCAGGACAAAGTTATGGAGAACTTGAATTAAAGAAGTGGCACAGAGGAGACTAAAGGATGGATTTGAGAAATATTTAAGATCTAAAGCTAACGATGTACTGTATGGTGACTAACATAACATAATAAAAAAATTTTTAAAAATAAGACCTGTAATGATCAATGATAACTTATGAAATTCCTGAGGAGTTAAAAAAAAGAATGGAGGATATCTTCAAGGTTTGAGTTGTTTACCAGTCATCCGGTTGCGGACGGTTTTGGGGTGTTGTGAAGTAAACGAGTTTATATTTTTTAGGGCAACTAGGTCATCAATTATTCTTTGCAGGTTGGTTTGATTTCAGACCACCATCACTATTTACCTGTCTTCCCACAAGAATGAAAGTCCGCAATACAAGTACATATGGCACTCACTTTGCAGTTCATAGTCTCATAAAAGTTGTAATTGTTGGCTTCACCCGGGAAAGAGTGGTTATTAACGGACACAAACAGGTGGGAAGCTCCCTGCACTTGGTGTCGTGCTTGCAGACCTGAAGGGGACTCCAGCGAGTCCAGCACCAACGGACAGCGGTCTAAAAGCTGCATAAGGGGATGATGCCTGGGTGGCTTAGTCGTTTAAGCGTCTGCCTTTGGTTCAGGTCGTGGTCCCAGGGTCCTAGGATCGAGCCCCGCATCAGGCTCCTTGCTGTGCTCCCCCTACTTGTGTTCTCTCTCTCTCTCTCTCTGTTAAAAAAATAAAAAATAGAATCTTAAAAAAAAAAAAAAAGCTGCATAAAAATGGCAAATCTCTTCTCAGAGAGCAGTATTTCAATCTCACCAGAGCTACTGATATTTCAAAGTTAAAACAATGGACAGTAATTTGGAGTTTTAAATGGTGCAGAAACAGATTTTCTAATTTCACTTCCGACAGAAATTAAATTTAGACAAAAAAGTAATAATACTGAAGCATAGATTAGAATTCAGTCAGGATTTGCCATGGCAATTGCTTTCCCTTTTTTGGCCCTTTAATGTTTCCCTCTCATGACAATTTGCTAATATTTCTTATAAGAATGAAACCAGTTGGGATCTAAGTATTTGTCTGAGTGCAAGCTGAGTTTTAAATTAATTTCCCCAGAGAAAATAAGGGCTCCAAAGGGGTCATATTAGCCACAAAGGTTGAGCTGTCTGAAGGCATTGTGAAACCCCAGGGCTGAAACAATCTTGAAAAAAAAATGGGGAGCAATGATTTCAATTCCTTTTAGAAGAGCAGGAAAGCAGCAACCTACCTAATGGGGTGATGAGACATTGTTTTACAAAACTAAGCAGAAGGGATGAAGTCCATTCTAAAAGCTACGAGAGATGGATCGTTTACTTTAAAAAATTCTGTGAGAGTCTCCTACACTGGACAAGGCTCTGTGTTCGGTGCTGTGGGGGTTACAAAAATTAAAACAAAAGTTCCACTCTCAAGAGCCAAAAAGATCTTCATATCTGGTAGAACTCGGTAAGTCCCAAAGGATATTTTGCGGGGGGTTGTGCCTTAATTTATGTGTTCACTCCTCAAATATTTGGGGAGATCTACTAGGTCTATAGAGCACTGTGCTCTATACTTCCGATATAGCATAAAGAAGGTAGAGCCCCTACCCTCCCACGGAGGCACAATTGTAGTTCAACAAGATACTTGCTAACATAGAGGCATAAATGGGACACCAGTGATGAATATCACATATGTTTTGATATCAGTATGAGGAAAATTTCATTTCTCCCTCACTGATTATTTTTGTGATGACCACAAACTTACGTTTTCTGGGATTTACTTTTCTTGTTTACAAAATTAAGAATATTTTATTTACTTCAAAGAGCTAGTCTAACAGTATAACAGGATGGCATATGTGAAATTCAGGCACGAATCAGCACAGCCTGGAGAAATTGCATATGGCAGGTGTAGTACTCATATTACCCTGAGAACCAGAGGAGAGAGCAATCTTCCCTTGGTGCCAGGTAAAGGCAGAGTATCATGAAAAGAGAAACAGCATCACACACACACACACACACACACACACACACACACACACACACACAAAAGATAAGATTGAAGGGCATTTCTCCCCTTCAACTTCCGTGTGAAGTCCAATTTTATCCTTTGAAACTCATGGTGTTTCCTTCCCTGGGAAGACTTTCTTCCAAGAAGAGTCAATCACCCCCTTCCTTTCTCCTTCTACGCTACAGAAGTCTGTTGTAGCATTTATCACATTTAGCCCCATTACTAGGTGGTTAAACATGTTCCTATCCTATTAACCTGTAATATTTTTGCGAGGGGGATCCTTGCTTTTGTCATCTCTGTGTCTCTCGCTTCTGGTTCAACTTAGCGTAATACGGTGCTTGTTGAATTAGCAGTTAAGGAACTAGACTGCCACTGAACTTTCTGGTACTGGAGGAAAGAATGGATCACAGGAGGAGTAAGCACCAGCAACATTTCTCTTTGTGCTTTAGGAACCACGTGGTGCCAACACTGAAAAAATAGGCACACCCTCTGCCCTTGGTAGATGCTCCCCCGCAAAAATTGCATATTGAATCAAGTATTAGTTTATTGATTTTTTTAATTTAAGATTTTATTTCTTTATTTGAGAGAGAGAGAGCAGGAGAGAGAGCATGAGAGGGGAGGCAGAGGGAGAGGGAGAAGCAGGCTCCCCACTGAGCAGGGAGCCCGATGCGGGGCTCCATCCCAGGACCCTGGGACCATGACCTGAGCCGAAGGCAGACACTTAACCAACTGAACCACCCAGGCGCCCCTAGTTCATTGATTCTTACTGCTGTCAGCATGTTAGTCTTGCAAACACAGATTTGATTGGGCCACTGTTCTTGAAATCGTCTATGTTGGATTAAACACAAACTACTCATCATCTTTTTTGAAGTCTTTCCAAAACTTGTGTTATGTTCACCCCAGTCCCCTGAAGCTCCTCCCACATGCCCCCTGCCCCTTTGTATGCAGAGCTTCTGCACGTTCATGGACCCTTAACACTCTCAATTTTTAATGATAATGATTTATTTATATTTAGTTTAAAATTTTTCTTTCCTAGTGAGACAGACAATAATTATACCTCACTGTATTTTTTACACTTGTTAAGATGAACAATGTCTATGTCTGTTGATTATTTGCATTTGCCTTTGTGAGTTATTTTTGTATGTTTTGTCCAGGTTTATATTATTGTAGTTCTGTTTTCTTGTATATAGTTATATTATGAATTTTTTAATGTGCACTTTGTAATTTTTTAACAGCTTGTTCTTTAACTTTGCCTATGACATTCTTGACATGTACATGGCTTTTCCAAATATAATCAGATCTGTCACTCTGCATTTGGTATTATGCTTACGAACGGTAACTCAGTTTAATTTTAGATCCAATGATGCAAAAAGCTATACCAGGAAAGAATTATGAAATATATCCTTTTGAGATGCAATCTTTAGCTTTTTACACATGTCAGATTGTAACAAGGTTCAATGATTTGAGGGTGCCCGTGAGGAGGTGCAATGGGGATGTACGCCATACTGAGCGGTGAGATTTATTCCACATCACACTCAAACACCAGACTAAAGAGGGGTGAAGCAAGAGACTCAGAATTGTGATGACCATTGACTACACTGGGGCACCTTGCTTTTGTTTGGGAAAACAACAGACTGGAGCATATTAAAAGTGACATTTTCAAAGAATGCAATTTACTTAGAAAAAAAAATGTTTTCTGTCTGTAACTTAAAGAAGAGATAGTATAGAGCTAGAAACTTGGAAACCTGGCGGTGGTTTTCATTTTCCTTGACTTTGGGCCTCAGATTATTTTATTTCTCAACAAAGAGTGAAACCCCAACCATCCCTGGGATCTTAATCTGTGAATTTGCCAAAATGTACATTGTAAATCATCTTAAATATACACACAGTGCAATAACACCTTTTTGGGGACCTCAGACAATAAAGAAAATTGATGTTGGGTTATCCCTGTGAGCCTCTCTGCTTCTACTAGAAGACATTGCTCTGTGTGGAGTGCAAGGTTATGGCAGAGGAGAGTGGGTTTTGGAGCCAGAATCATTTGAATCGTACTTCTGCTTCTCGTGACCTTGGGAACTTTCTTTGAAACTTTCTTTTATCTGAGGCAAATATGTTGCACGGCATATTAAATGAAAAGTGTCAGATGCTTGACACATGCAGGACCCCAAGTAACACACTTTACTGGTGCAGCTTTGCCAAAAAGGAAGTAGCACAGAGAGACATGGGATCTGTTGTTGACGACGGCTGTCTCCTCTCAGCCTCAGGCTTTGCACCTTTAAATTTGGGTTAAAAAAAAAAAAATGCCTAACTCGTAGGAGTGCTATCATGAGTAAAGGAGACAAGATGCATTTCTCATAAATCCCAAATAGATCCTAGGCCCTGCTATATCACCCCTCTGCGTTTTCCAAGACAAAAATTTTACACTTCTACTCTTCACTCTTTCAACATTAACCTTCAGTCCCAAATAAGCTCACTTCTTATTTCACTGATGAAGCAGAAACAATTACTGAGACCGAAATCATCTTTCTGACATCCAAACTCTCATCCTGCAGCACCGGCACCCACCCCCTGCATTCTCCATTTTTCACTCTGGGTTTTAGTATGAATGACCTTTCATTCATCTGGAGGACAACTCCTTTAAATGTCCACTAAATCTGATTCCCAGGAGCCTAATGAAAGATTTTGCATCCTTATTCATCCCCCTGTTTTCCGCACCATCAGTATTTCTCTCTTTCATGGATATCCCCATCAATATTCAGACTGCTACGGTATCTCACATCTTACACACACACTCACATGCATCCTTTACATCCTCTCTAGTTAAAATGTGGCTCCCATTCTCTACTTACCTTTACCATGAAATTCCTAGAAAGGGCTATCTACAGCCTTTGTCTGTATTTGCTACCCACACCAAAACCTTTCTAGTCGAGGCCACTAGTGACATACTAGTCCAAGCTACCATCATATCCGGGCCGGAAATGTGCCTTAGCTTCCTATCGGGTCTCCATGCTTTTATATTTGCCTTCTTTTAATGTATGCTTTAAAAAGAAAAAAAAAGCGCAGAAAATGATTTAATTTCTAAAAATTTTTAATTGTGGCAAAATACACAAAACATAAAATTTACCATCTTTACCATTTTTAAGTGTAGTAGTGTTACCTACTTTCGCATTGCTCTACAACCATCTCCAGAACTTTGTCACCGTCCCAAACTGCAACTCTATCCCTATTCACTTTCCTCCTCTTCCCAGCCCCTGTCTGCTTTTTGTTTCTATAAATTTGACTACTCTGGGTACCTCATATAAGTGGAAATAGAGTGTTTGTCTTTTTGTGACATGCTTATTTCACTTAGCATTATGTCCTCAAGGTTCATCTGTGTTGTAGCTTATATCAGAATCCCCTTCTTTTTTAAGGCTGAATAATATTCCACTCTATGGAATTTATTTTGTTTATTCATTTATCCATTGACAGTTGAGTTGCCTCCAGCTTTTGGCTGTTCTGAATAATACTTCTATGAACATGGATGCAAAAATATCTCTTTGAGACTTTGCTTCCAATTCTCTTGGGTATATACCCAGAAGTGCAATTGCTAGATCATATGGTGATTCTATTTTTAATTTTTTGAGAAACCATCATACTGTTTTCCATAGCAGCTGCACCATTTTACATTCCCACCAACAGTGCACGAAGGTTCCAAGTTCTCCACATCCTCACCAACAGCAAGCTACCTTTTAAAGAGATAAATTAGATCAAAGCACTCCCCTGTTTAAAAAAATAAAATTGCTAACAACTTCTCATATACCAATGCGTGTGTGCGTGTGTGCGTGTGTGCGTAATCCTTACCATGCTCCACAAGGACTTATAGGGAATGCCCTTTGCTTACCTCTCCATCCTCAGTTCCAAGCATTCTGTCTCTTCCCTTTTGTACCATACTCAAGCCTTCCTGGTCTTGCTTATAATCTTCAAATACTTCTATCCCTGTCCCATTCAGCCTCTTTACACTTGTCATGTCCTCTAGCTGGATGCTCGTCCCCAAAATCTTTAATTACGCAGATTTTAGCTCAGCTGGTTCACTTCTATCTAAAATACTGGCCCTTACCCTTCTCATGTTTTTTTTCTTCCTAGCAATGAATAGTATCAGAAATTACTTATATAATGGAAGATTCGGAATTGTCTGTCTTCCTCACTAGAATAAAAGCTTCAGGAGAGGAGGAACATCTTCTGTTTTGTCTCCACTGTCTTTTAGTCCTGGAACAATGCCTGGCCTAGAGTAGACATCCAATTAATATGTGTTGAAAATACGCATAAATAATATATGATAACCGTTTTAAATAAGAGGGAAAATGATGATGAAAATGATGGTTTTATAATGAAGATAATAGTTTGAGCTCTTTACCTCCTTCCACTTCTTTGGACAACCAAGAGAGGTGCAAGTATCATGAAATGATTGCCATGTCTCTACCTTTATTTTGAGCTTATAGGAGGAATAAAGCCAAATGCAAAGATAAAACAAAGTAGGAACAAATTTCCATAGGATTACGTGGCTCCCATTAGATAAAACCCGAGGGAAGCATGGGATCTGAAATAGATAAGGATTTACTTCTTGACACTGAAGAAATCATAGCAGCTTCTGAATGGCTGCAAACAAGGAAAAAGACATCATCTTGGTGGTGCACCAAGGCCATGCAGCCCTGGGGTCTGATGCACCAACTGGCTACCTGATGAAGCCCAGTTGAGGTGATGTTTGCTGGAACACAGGGCACATCCAAAGGAACAACCCGATAGTGGTGATGTCATAAGTCACTTCCAGGCCCAGGCATGTGCTTTCTAGGTAATTTGACTTCCACTGTGTTTTCACTCTCATGGTCCATAAATAAAGTCATAGAATTTTGGAGCTGAAATAATCTGAAATATCAGTGCAGAATTAAGCACTGATATGCTCCTGTCCTGATCAGACTCCCTTTTATGTTCAAAATCAGCTTGAGGACATCTTGACCAGACAACAAAAATACAAAGGTGACCCGAGAATACATCACACTGGTTACAGAAAGCTCCAAAGGAAGAGGAAAGTATCAACTCCCCATAGCTCATTAACAGATAAGCGTGAGCTGTGTATTCTTGACAGAAGCGGTTACAACCATTTCTGTCCTACTTTCATTTCTGTCAACTTCTAAATTCCTAATTTATATGGAAAAGTTAGGACAGCTGAGTGAGACAACAAAATTCTGTATCTTCATGGAGAACATGATTTCTTGAAGCATGCATGTTTCACATTTAACTTTTTTAAAAAGATTCACTTATTTCTTTGAGAGAGAGAGAGAGAGAGAGAGAGAGAGAGAGAGAATCTCAGGCAGACTCCCCACTGAGTGTGGAGCCCGAGGCTGGGCCTGATCCCAGCACCCTGAAACCATGACCTGGGTCAAAATCAAGAGTCAGAGGCTTAACTGACTGAGCCACCCAGGCTCAGGCGCCCCTCACATTTAACTTTCGATATCACATTATATATACATCAGCTGTTGACATAAAGCCCTTCAAACACTTCCGTGGTTTCGCTACTGGATTCATGTTGCCCCACAATTCCAGCAGGAATTTAAGTGGACAAGCATCCCTTGAACTCCTACTAATGTGTGAGGCAGCTTTCTGGGTTTTAAAGGCATGTAAAGACTCTTAAAGTCCTTTGATGACCTCACACAATGAAACGCTGGAGAGAAACATGTGACATGTGTCCGAAAGAGTCTGAAAAAATGGAATGAATATGTGTGCATGTTTTCCTTTTCCTATAGAAGTCTGTACACCTGGTTACTGAGATTTCTGTTGTGATGAGGGGATGTCTCTCTGCCAGCAGAAAACCAAAGGAGCTGGTAAGGCTGGGCTGATTTAAAATAAAATAAGAGTTTCATTCAAGTTGACATTCTGGTTCACCCCTTGAGGCTTCCCCTCTGCCTGAAAGACAAAATCTTAAAGAAGAAACAGAAAGTGAAACTGAGGAAGCAGGGATGATGCAGGGGCAGAACATGCCACACATCAGAAATGCTATAATGTTATCAGAGGAAATAAAGACTGCATGGCATCCACGAGAAGAAAATATACTGCCTCCACACGTTTAGAAGTGGATGTTATTAAACTTTGAACAAGGAAGAGTAAGAAACACACACATTTAAATATTCGTGGAAAATACTATAGAGGAAATTCCCTAGAAAGAAAGACAACAAATACAAATAGAGACAACAGGGAGAAAAGATAAGAAAATGTTACAAATTTTCTACAAAGACAAAGATGAAGGGTTGTATAAAACTTGCCTTTGAATTCAATGCGGTAGCTTGAAGAAGACCGATACTTCATCGAGAAACACTAGAGAAATAGGAGTTTTTAAAAAATGAACTATTTAAAGGCATCAAAGAACTATGGAAGCAAAAAAGAAAGCGGGGGAAAAAAAGACTTTTATGGGAACTGTGTTGTTCCTCTTCAGTTTCTCTGTAAATCTAACACTTCTCTAGGATGAACAGGTGAGAAGGAGAAAGATTCCAGAGGGGATAAACCCAGGGAGGAAACTGACACAGGAGACATTTATCTGCTGATTCTGGGCAAGGGCAAAAGCTGAGAGCAAAACTGAAGACAGAAAGGGTAAGATCTTAATGAGCGGAAAGTGGTCCGGACACTTTTCTCCCAGAAAATACTCACTAAATCATGAAGTTGCTTGGGGTAGAAAGCTAAAACATCTAAGCTAGAAGCCTCTGAAAGTTTCTAGATACTGCTGAGGCAAGGATTAGAGTTCAAGATCGATCCGTCATCAGGGTCCTGGTGAATAGACCAAGCTCTTGGTTAAAAATCCCAGAGCACTTTGTATTAGGAGCAAGTGCGAACCAGAGAGAAACAGATCCTAACCCAAATGGAAACGGAACCTAGACTCAACCCAGTCCCTAATCAAATTAAGATAATCAGCCTCCACTTTTGATGTGCAATGGGAAAAAATGGTGACTCCTTTTGTGGTGAAAAGTTACAGTATCAGAGCCTCTATCTTTTTTTATATACAATGTCTAGTAGTCAGTAAAAATGTACTAGACATTCCAAGTCATAGGAACCAATGCTAAAAGCCAAAAGAAAAAAGAAAGCAAAAACAAACCCATATTTGCTTCTGATGTTATAGCAACTGTAGATCCACACACAAAACAAAAACAGAGAATATATAACTTGATCCATACCTCTCAAGATATATAAGCAACCTAACCTCAAATGAATCAGATACCTACAGATGAAACTTACCTAAACAAGAGAAAAGACAGGAGAAAATTTCTTTGGCCTTGAGTTAGGCAAAATTTGCTTATTTATGACATCAAAACCATACTCCAGAAAAGAAAAGAAAAGACAAATTGGGCTTCACCAAAGTTAAGAACTGCACAGACTGAGAGAAAATGTGTATAAATCACACATCGTATATAAGAAATATATCCAGAACATATAAAGGAATTTAACAATTCGGACAGAATAGAACAATAAAAAGGCAAAAGATTCGAACAACAACTTCACCAAAGAAGATAGAGAATAGCAAATAAGTCTCTTAAAGGATGCTAAAAATAATTACTCATTAGGAAAATATAAATTAAAATCACAATATACCTATACATACATAGTAATGTATCTACTCTTAAAAAGACTGATTACACCAAGTGTTGATGAGAATGTAGATGCCTGAAGCTGTTATCATAAAATGGTATAAAACTCCAGAAAACAGTTTAGTAGTTTTGTTTTGTGTTTTAAAGACAAACATACCCCTACTGTTTGACTGCACCATTCTACTCTTATGAATTTATTTACCCAAGAGAGGTGAAAGTGTACATCCACACAAAGACTTGTGCATAGATATACATAATAGGTTTATTTGTAGTATCCCCCAAATTGGAGGACCCCCCACTTTATGACTTCAAGACTTACTACAAAGATACAGTATAATCAAAACAATGCGGTCCTGGCATAAAGATGGACATATGGACAAATGGCATAGAGTTGAGAGTCCATATTAAATTCATATGTCTATGGCCAATTGATTCAACAAGGGCCCCAAGTCCATTCAGTGGGGAAAAAATAGTCTTTTCAGCAAATGGTGCTGGAACAACTGAAATTCCAAATGCAAAGAATTAAGTTGGACATTTCCTTCATGCCATATACAAAAAATAACTCAAAATGGACCATTGACTTAAATATAACAGCTAAAACTACACAGTTTTTAGGAATGAGGTCTTTATAACTTGGATTTGGTTTTAGATTCTCAGCTATGATACTGAAACCACAAATGACAAAAGGAAAACTAGGTAACTTGAACCTCATTAAAACTAAAAACTCTTGGGGCGCCTGGGTGGCTCAGTCATTAAGCGTCTGCCTGCAGCTCAGGTCATGATCCCGGGGTCCTGGGATCGAGTCCCGCATCGGGCTCCCTGCCCCGCGGGAAGCCTGCTTCTCCCTCTCCCGCTCGCCCTGCTTGTGTTTCCTCTCTCGCTGTGTCTCTCTCTGTCGACTAAATAAATAAAATCTTTAAAAAAAATTGAAAACTCTTGTGCATCAAAGACCTTATTAAGGAAGCGAAAAGAATATCAGGGCTGTCAAGCCCTGAAAAGACATAAAGGATACTTGAATGCATATCGCTAAGTTAAAGAAGCCAGTCTGAAAAGCTACATACTATTTAATTCCAACTTTATGACATCACGGAAAAGGCAAAACTAGAGACAATAAAAAGACAGGTGGTTTGTCCGGAGTAGGAGGAGACAAGATGAACGGGGGGGGCACAGGACATTTTTAGTGCAGTGAAACTATTCTGTATGATAATGTAACGATGAATATGTGATAAACAATTTGGCGAACCCACAGAATTTAAACACAGAGAGGGAGCCCTAGAGTTAACTGTTGACTTTAATGATAGTACATCAATATCAGTTCATCAAGTGTAACAGATGTGCCATAACCCATACAAAATGTTAACAAATAGGAGAAACTGTGGCCGGGGAGGGTGGGGATTATATGGGAACTCTGTTGTTCCTAATCAGTTTTTCTGTAAATCTAACACTTCTCTAAAAAATAATGTCCCATTAATGGGGGGGGGGGAAACTGAGTGTGACCTGAGGAACTACCAGCTTGAAAATAATAATTCTTTCTTTTAGGTTTTTTGAAGTGAATCCTTGCAATGCAGCTTGGGGACTGGGAAGATGGGCCTCCCATCTAAAGCCCATAGTTCCTGCCCATCTTCTCTATTTGTCAAGAAAGCATAGTCATTTGAGTTTTGTCTTTCTTAAAATGGCTGGCATTAGACATGATCATGAGCTATCTGTGATTTTTACTGTGCCTTTTTGTTTCTTCAAAGTACACCGCTACTCTAACTGGTAAGAATGTCAAGATGAGATAAAAGCAATTAAACACAAAGCCAGTCAAATAAGAACGATCTTTATCCAAACTATCCACATTTTTGTCTCTTAGATTTAATCATATCATTGACTCTTATATGGCATATGTATGTCTTACTATAAAACTGATTTTGATCAAATATTTTGTTTTGTTTTGGTTTTGATGTGGTGCCTTGATCCCTGATTCTGTTTACTCTTTCCATTGAAGTGATCCAAGCCTCTGCTTCTGATTACACTCTGTAATTGTAACCCAGCGAGTTATTTGGTCAATAAGGGATTTTTACTTCAACAAAAATTGATGTTTTTCCAGTAAAAGTCATTATAATGGAAAAGTTATGTTGTTCTTGGGTGTCCATGTGAGTTTGTAGGATTGAGGATAAAGTTATGGAATAATGATTCTTTTTGTGAACTGATTGCTTACAATTGTTTAAACATTGCATGCTATAAGAAATGTTCCATATTTTGGCCAAACTTTCTTTAATAAAACCACCTCCTTCTGCCGTACGTTAAATGTTACTGAATTCGGACATCTGCGGCAAAAATGTTCATCTAGCTGATATAGTTCTCGTATGATTGGATGAGACAGAAAAGGGAGGACATAGGAAATCTTTGTCTTATCGATCTCTGAAGAAAGCCAAATAAGTTCAACAAATATTTTATTGAATGCCTACTTAATGCCAGGCACTATTCTAGCACGTAAAGCCCATAGTTCCTGCCCTCACGGAGCATACATTCATCGGAGGAAGATAGACAATATGTATCCATATATAACTGCTCGTATAAAAAAGCAGTAAGGACTGCAGTGAGAAGAAGGGTATTTATGGGATACAGGGTAACTGGGAAGCCAGGCACTATTACCTCTCTCAGGAGACAGCATTTGAGTAGAGGTTCGAAGGATGAGGAGCTCTGGAGGAAGTCTGGAAATAACCTTATTTACAAACTAATGTGTCAGATCCCCACTATTTCATGGATGCTACAAGAAGACACATGGCACCGAGGTCAGAGATAGAGGACGGTTTGTTGGTTGCAAAGTTGTTGATACCAAAGGGTCAACATTCTGAGGCCATCCCCAAGCCACAAGTCTCACAGGGAGATGCAAAGGAAACAAGACGGCCCCTGCATAAGCAGTGGGTTGCATTGTGGTGCAGATTCTGAGCGTGGGGGAACTAAGTCTTTTAGAACAGGCAGTAATCATGCCTGACCTTACTATTTCTATCTTCTGAATGTTCATTATACAAACACCCCTGAAAAGATACTTGCGAACAAAGCACAATCAGTTCCCGGCTCATGAGGTGTGTAGAAATGTAAGGGACATGTGGAGAATTGATTTCTGATAGTATCCACCCCCCTCCAGTTCCACACAGTCTCAGATTCTGACCAGTTTTCCCCTGGGTGTATACCACTATATCGGCCATCCTGATTAACCTTATTGACAGAGGATGGGAACCCGTTAAACTTTGTAATATATAATTTAGTGAAGACTACTAACAACAGGACTTCAAGTAGTGGAAGGAGGCCAACCCATACCATTGAGCGTAAATCCAAGGATTTATGAAGTCTCAAATCCAACCAGCAGAGCAAATTCTATAAACCATCAAAGTCTACCTTAGAAAACCAGATTCTTAAAAATAGTTCTTAGAAACCATTCTTAAGTTTCTTTACTGACTTTTCTACTCGATCTGAGGCATTAATATAGGTACAATAGAATGTCTTAGTGGTTGCACGAACTCTGCTTTGGTCTGTAAGGAAGAAGGCACTGGAAATCCTATCATCTCCAGCAACCCTGGCAGTGAGTCAGGCTGACATCAAAGATGTCCAGGGCTGAAGTAATGTCACTGACCTTTTCAACCACAGTGAGAGACACAGCTTCTGCCACTTTTTTAATTGAATGACGCCCATCCTAGCATGACTACCTGCAGGGTACACATAAATAAAGAGTCCATTGTCCTTCCGTGAGGTTTCCTGCCTGCAGTCACCTGAATGACACCAATCTATGGTGACTTTCTTAAACACTGGAGGATCTCTTATGACTACCTTAAGTCACCATGTTTCCACAATGATGGCAAGTTAATGCCTGGGCCCTACACAAGTATAGCTTGGGGTGCCCTTGGACAGAAAGTGTTATTTAAAATTGTTAGGAACCCCACAACTTCCATCAATCAGGGGGCAGAGGATGAATCCAAAATGACCTCCCCACCAGCTGAGAGGCATTGGGCTGCTCAACTCAGCTTAAATAACTGGGCTTAATGCTTGTTTGGGGAGCGATCGAATGGTGGGGGTCTGGCCTGCCCTGTTGTCCACATTATCAGAAGGGTGGCATGCGTTCGCCGTCGGATTGACAGAGCAATGGCGAAGGCATTGGGGGTGGGAAGACATTCCACTGGAGGTGTTGGCAGATGTTCTGTATGGGGGGGAAGCGTGTGGAGTGACACTCTGCCGTTTGTGGTAGATTTCCCAGTAAGGTTGAGGAGAGTGGCAATTCGAACGTAGAGTTTCCTGGTGGAAGGGGATTGAGCCAGCAGTCATGTAAGGCACGGGCAACAATTTGGGAGAGTTACGTTAAGGCATTTTTTTCCTTTGTGAGGAAAGTCCCAAGGACGGTTGTTAAAGATACAGATGACTTTTGTCCTTTTCTGCCCCATTCCTCTTGGGGTTTGGGAAGCTCCCCCTTCAGGTGCTAGGGTTGTTCTCACTCCCTGACACAAAATCTGTGTGTCCTATTCCAGTAGCTAAAACCTTTTATCAGTCCCAGCAGAGAACAAGCCCTCACCACAGGCATCTACGTGATGGCTGGGGGCTAACGTTTCCCACAACTGGATAGCTGTCAAACTCGCATCTCCAGATGGGGCCAGCCCAACTGTGTTCTTTAACAACCATTTCCATTTCACCTACCAAGTCTGTGGGTTACCATCTTGTCTTTTCCAGAACGTTACGTATCTGTCCCATACTTGTAACTGTCACTGTCAAGGCCTGTGAAGGACTTGAGATTTTACTTGCCTGCCATAGTTCCACGGATGCTGGGGAAAAAACACGAGGCTTCTGAGTCCTAGAGGAAGGGGGTCTTATGCACACCTATAGGAAGACCAGGGTATCAGCATTTTGTGCCAGTTGCTTGTCCCCAGTTCCCATAGGGCAGTGTGAAAAGGGGTGAACAGCACTGCAAATTCAGTGTCCCGTAGTACAGAGGAGAAATGGCCGGGCTTAGAGAACCCAAATTTTTTACAATGGGTAGTAAGCATGCCTGCCCTTTTCCCGGGAGAGACACACTCTCCCTATATTTCAGGCTTGCTTGCTACACAAACATTCTTGAAATGACGGTCTGAAACAGGGCGGTCAGTGCCTCCCTCATAAAATATGCACAACACAAGAGACTTGTGGAGAATTGTCTCCCGTGAAAACTTTATGTCAAGAAGCACAGCAAGTACAAACACCTGGAGGCTAAAAGTTGGAAAAAACTTGGCATGTTGCAGGGATAGAAAGAAGCCAATCTTTCTGGAACGAAATAAAAGGCAAGTGGTAAGAAATGAGGCGTGGGCCACACTGTGGACTATCTTATAAGGCCCCGTTAGGAATCCTAGGGAAAACCAGAAATCCGATTTTTTGCCTTTCATTTTGTAAAGTGGGGGCACTGGGAAAAATGTACCCTATCATACAAAATGCCAGTAATTTAACTGTAGGGCAAATTCCTTTTTTTGCCTCTTCTACTCAAATCAAAACTGGGATCAGCACCAGGAAAAAGGTAGAGCAAAAATTGCAACCAAAAATGGACATTCCAGGGTTTGAGTTCAGTGACACGCTGACTGACCCACACTTTCATTTCAGAAGATTAATCAGGTATAGGATTCTAATACCTCAAGGAGAAGGGAGGGAGAGAGGATCGGTACCTCATAGCGTGGGCCATAAATGTTAGTTGTGATGGAAAAAAGCCCACTTATTTAATCATGGGGACAATTTAAATAAAAATAATCATTTCCATGGGCACTTCTAAAAATAATAATTATGGTGAACTTTCAGGGCAATAATTCACGATATAGCATAACCCTGCAGAAATTACCTTGCAGTTGAGTCCACTTCATCCATAATTTTCAATTTTCTAGTTGTAGTCTGCTTTTCTTTTTAACATTTTCTAATGTACATACATATTTGATATTGAAGGCAGAAATTCCTATATGTATGAATTTTTCCAGATAGAAAAGTTGGTCTTATTTAAATGTGGCTGCCTGCCTAAGCTGCCAATGGAGTCCCAGCCCGAACGAAGATTTAGAAGGGCAACCAACCTTTAGAGCAGAAGTGAGGACTATTTTTGTATTGCAAAAGCCTTGGTTTTATGTTTATTTGTAAGATTTTGGCAGCTATTTTGGGATGTTTCTGAGTTGCAATAAGAAACATTATGTCCATGAATTTGAAAAAAGAGGGAAAAATTAAAAATAAAAATGATTTTAGCGTATGGATTTTTTTTAATTTAAATTCATTATCAAACAGATTTTGATATTCTTGTGTGGGTTTTGTGTAGGGGGATGTGTCTCTTCTAGCTGGCTGCTTCAGGAAGATGCTTGAGGGGGAAAATAAAGATCTTTTAAAAAGAGTCTATGTTCTAGTTTTCCAAAGTACATTTTTAAACTTGTAAGAAAGTTTATGGCTACGGGGATGGTGATTTCACACTGACTGCAGAGATGCAAGCCACGGGCCAGTGGGGCTCCTGAGTTGACTGGACAGTAAGGAGAAGAGCAGAAAGTCCATTCAGGCTTGGGTTCCGAATCCGGATGAGCCACAGATCCGTGGCCTTGAGCAAGTCACTTTGTCTGTCAAAGCCTCGGACTTTGGGTGGATAATTCAGTGATAGTTAATGAATTTGCATTAAAAATCAGCATCCTATTCTAGGAAGCATCAAAGTAACTAAATTGAAACATGCCTAGACTCTACCTCTGTTGCAAAGGCTATTACTGATAGTGTATAATAATATCAGTTATAATTTATTGAAACCTGCTATTTAACCAGAACACAGTCAAGCTTACAAAGTTTCCATCTACTGCACACAATACCACTGTTGATAGGCATAAGTAGCCAATTTTTTTCAGATGAAGAAACAAAGTTCATTATGTAAGAATAGAAAATTAATACAATCTACCTATGTCTTTGAACGTTAAAGAGTGCTACTAGAGTAGCCTTTGTTGAGTGTCTGCATAGGGCCGGACATCATTCCAGACTCTTCCCCTAATATGTGATTTTTAAATTTAATTCCTTGCGATGCTGTGAGGTTAGTATTTCTACCTCCATTTTACAGAGAGGGGAATGGAGAATCCTGTGGTTAGAGACTTTCCAGCATCTCAGTTACAATAAGGGATGGGTTGGAATTTAAACCAGTCTGTCTCCTGTACCTTCATAATTCCACTTTGTCTTCTCAAATGCCATGGTCAGTGCTACTTCTCTGGACTGCACCGTAATGAATATCTGCTCTGTAATAAACTGTGACGCGAATGGAAAAACATAAGCATGAATACCCACACGTCTGTGCAAGAAGGATTTGGCTAAAATAAGTGTTAGGTTTAGAAATAAGAATACATTCTGTATGAATACATTCCTTTCTTTGTGTTACTCTTTATATTTGACTCCTTTACCAGTGTTATAATGTGTAGCAGCTATTATAATTAGGACCACTTCACAGATGAGAAAACTGAGGTTCAAGCACATAATGACTGGTCCTTCCACCTCACTTTGTTCGTTCCCCTGCTCATGTGAACAGGGAGGTGTGCTGCTGACAGATGGTTTTTTCCCTAGTTTGCTCATGTGTTAGTTTCACAGTGGTGAGATCTCCAGTGAAGCATTGGTGATCTCAGGGAGGGTCACAAAGGAAATGAAAGAGTTGATACCTCACATTATTGTCACAATAAAACACTTCACATCTCCATGAAAGTCCTTTATGATTCCTAGTCTCAAAAAAATTTGAATTTCAGATATTTTAAAATATTCTTTTTTAGTAAAAGTATGTCTTGTGTCATATTTTGGACATACTTATACTAAAATTTATTCTTTATTTAACCGAAATTCAAATTGATACGGGCATCCGGCACTTCATCCGGTGACCCTAATACCAACTTTATAACTAGCCTCAGGCCATGAGCTAGCGAAGGAAAGATAAATAAGGCGCAGTTCCTCCCTTAGAAAACACACAACCCAGGAAGGAAAAAGACACATTAGGCAGACACAATACTGCATAAAGCTACAATAACAGAAATATGCAATAATGATGAGTTCTGTTTGTTGGAGACTTGCACTGTGCCAGGCGCTGAGCCAAGGGATTACGTGCATTATTTCGATTAATTCTCAGGGCACCCTAGAAACAGCTGTTATTATCGCTAACTCTGCCTTGTAGGTGAGGGGACTGAGGCCAGAAGGAGATAAATGAATTGCTAAGATCATCTGAGTCGTAGTGGCCAAGTTGGGACTGAACCCCAGGTCTGTTAGACTGTGCTGCCCGTCCTTCAACCACCCCACATGGCTGCTCCCATAGACCCTGCAGACCGGCAGTCCCGCTAACTGGACATTGGCTCTCGCAGAAGAGAGAAGGGACATTTGATCTTGGTGATTGGGTTGAGAAGGACACATAATTATCCACCACATGGATAAAGGACAGGGTCTGTGTTTAGCGAGAGAGAAAACAGCAAGCAGAGAACGTAACAAAAACAGAGGCATAAAGGTGTGAGGTATGTGATGGTTTGGGGAACAGTGAGGAGGTTTCTGGAGGTGAATGTATGCAGAGAAAGCTAGTGAAGTAAAGCTCCACGTAAGTTTCAAAGAGCCTCGTGAGCCACACCAAAGAGTTAGAACTTCACCACAAGGACACAGAGAGATATAATGAAATATTTATTTTTTAATTACTGTGGCCATCAGAGAGGAGGAGGGGATGGAGAACAGAGCTCTAGGAAGGAGACTAGGTTCGAGCCATCCGTGTGGGAAGATGTCCAGCCAGTGGGGATGAGCACAGAGCCGGAGATGACTGGCAGAAACACAGGTTATTGGCCATGGAGCATCAATAGGACACGATTTCTCAAGAGAGGAGAGAAAAGAGCTGAAGAGGTCTCTGCAGATTGTTGCTGGCCCCACTGGGTGAATGGCAGTAGAATTCCCCAGCTTTGACACACCTGTTCTGCTCCCAGTCCCTCACCCCAACGCAGCGTCTGTGCGCCTCAGTGTGCCGTAGGTTTTGAACAGGCCATTTGGACGCTTTCTTCCAACTTCCTAAAAAGCCACTGTTGACCTTTTTTTTTATTATCAAGGAAATCTAAGGAAGAAGGATGAGGACACAGGTGACTGAAACTCAATTCTGGAGAAAGCCGACTCTATGTAAGCCTTTTTGTTTGCAAAAACGAAAAGCCAAAACAGGACAACTAGTATTGTCCCTATAATAAATTACAAATCGGCAAAATAAAACGTGATGGACAGAATCCAAGGGAATATGGCTCCAATTAAAATAGCCACAAAGCATTCTCTGGGCGCCTAATTCGTCATTAACTTCAGCTGTGCACCAACCAAACACAGCTTCCGTCCAGTCTCTTCTCCCCAGTGCCACCCCGCCAAGGTTGCCGAGTGTTGTAGGAAGGCACCGGGAACTAAACCGAGTCTTTCCTTGACACGTGCATTTACTTCTTGCCCAAACTCTGGCAACGAGTCCATGGTGTAAACCAGTTGAGTGCTTTTCAATCACTACTATGTGAAGTTAAAAATACACAGCCGTTGCCCACTCTTCATTCCTCAGAACAGTCCTGGCAACAAGATGTTGCTTTTCACGACATTTTTTTTTCCTTTTTTTTTTTTCTCTCCAGGGAAGGGATTTAAAATAATTTATTCTTAATATTATGCCTGCCTAGTATCTGAGAGTGAAGATAAGCTTGACTGCAGTACTCCAAATAAATTGCTTAGGCAGTAAGAAGCTGGCTGGTGGGGATTGAGGATTACAGTGCATCCTGCATATTTCACTTTATGCTTCCAACCCTGAATTAGGTTGAATTCCTAGGTTCACTTGGGGTGTCGTGTGGGCCTTGAAAATGTAATAGTAGATGCAAGGGGAGCAAGTATGACAGGAATGGTGACTTACTTCCCTGCCAGGTCAAACGTGCAAGGTGTACATTTCTCAACACCAAACACGGTGGCCAAGGCCCAGGTGAGCAGGCTTTTCAGGGTAGGCTCAGAGATGGAAGCACCTTGTATTCTGTCTCTACTGACCTTCCAAGTAAATGCAGACCCTTCGTTGACTTAGAGCTGGTCTCACCTCCCGATGACTCTCCCAGAGCAGAGTTGGAGGAAGATGTGTGAAAACGAAATGCAAAGCGTTTAGGAGTGGGACTCAGGACCCAGGAGAACCATCTGGAATGCTGCTTGGTAGATCTCTTTAAAAGAAGTCACTCCTTTGTTTCTGCACATCTATTTGATTAAATATTTGCAGCTGAGATCTGATTCACAGTTCACATTTGAAACCTTAATTTTGAGTACCCTATTTGTTGTCCTATGATGGCAAGCATCGATGTCTCTTAATACAAGAAATTTCATGTCTTACACACATGTACTTACGTCTGCACTATGCTTTCCTTGGTTTAAGAGGACTCTCCTTTCGTCAAAGATCCATAAGAGCACAGGTTTTCCGCAGAGTGTTGTGATGGAAAGAGAAAGTTGACAGTGGACACTGACACCATGGGTCACATACTAAAACAAAGGATAAATAAAATTCTGAAGTCCGTCTATTGCCATATGCGTTTCGCTTAAATATTTTGTCTTCCATGAGTTCAGGTGAGCTATGAACTAATGCATATGTCACAGAACACAGAGGGATGAATAACAATTAGCAATTAAGTGCATTTTTAAAACCTATGCAGGATGTGCAATAGATTTGTGTTTCTGCCGAAGTGGCACCAAGAAATCAATTTTCACAAGAGAAGGGATGGGATGGCAGCCTCCTTATGGGCACATCATGGCCAGAGCAGAAAAGCTGCTGGCCAGGGAACACAGACAATACTCTCTAAGTGGAACGTGCTGTGTGTTGTCAAAACTTCAATTGTGCAGGTATAAAAGGATATACCATTTCAAGCTATGTCACATATCTTTGACCCAATTTTCTTATTGTTGATATGAGCGCTTGGACTTAAATTATATTCAAAGTACCTGTGAATTGACAAGCACAGGACTATAATCCTTGGAATATATCAAACTGATCATTTGAAGAAGCAACGCGAGCAGGATCATATGATTCACACTGTGAGAAGATCAGGTGCCGTAACTAAAAGGCCAGAACTAAAGTTTACATATTTAACTACCATCACATTTGGCCTGGTCCGGCCAAATTTCCTAAATCGCAAAGCTAAGAGTATTGATTTTGCTGCTTTAAAACATGTTAAGAAATAATATCATTCTCCAGAGCTCTCCCTGAGCTCAGCTACCACTTCATTATTCTGGGTCTTCCAGCCACACAAGGCAACCTGGTGACCCCTGGACACACCTTGGGCCTCCCTGCCCCGGTGCCTTTGCATGTACTTTGGCTATAACTGTCCCCCGCAAGACACCTCCTTCCTTCTCCCCAACCCGGGGACTTTTCACATCTTTGCTGTTCGACCCATCCTTCAAGATCCATTTCAAGTACCGTCCATCCCTGGAGAAACTCCTGATTCTCCGACCAAATGCAGGTTTTCTCTCTTTTAAAGCCCTAGAGAGTCCGAGGTGTGCCTTCTAGAACCTTCTGCTGCCTCCACTCTGCATTGTACCCGTCCTTTAATAGTGTCATTTCCTAACTGTTGGATTATAAATTCTTTAAGGAAAGGGACTGTGGAGTCCCGCTGTCGGTACTCTCCCTAACCTGTAGCTCAGTTTCTTGTGCTTAGTAGCTGTTAATACATATTTATTAAGGAAAATCAATCTGTGGTAACAGATTTGATGAGATGCTGTGAGCAGAATGGCAGATGAGGGAAGGAGACCCAGCCCCCATCCCTGGCTTCTGGATTCTGCAGACGCGGGCTGCAGTCAGTTCTGTTCCCTCGCCTGCACCGTGAACTCCTGTGAGGAGAGGCGAGGAGACTTCTCATCTGTGCGTCCCCAGGGGGCTTGTCCAGGACATACTGCACGGAAAGTATTCAAATGTCTGTGGCGCCAAATTGCCACTTACTGAGATTTTATCTGGGAAGATCTCTCCAATTCTGTAAGCCTCAATTCCTTCCTGGTGAGATGAGGGTCATTGATTGAGTGACTTCAAATTGTTTTCACATTTTTGGTTCGAGGGTTTTCTTTTTTTTCTCCTATGCACGTAACTACTAGGTTCTCCAGTCATGTGCTCCAGTCATATTCTCCAGTAATAATTAAATTACCCTTTACTGTTAGGTGGGTCTGGTTTGTTGTTTTGTGTTTTTGTGCTGTTTGTTAAATTAAACCCTCCAGTGTAAGCATGATTAAACAGGATTACATGACTGTAGTTTCAGAGGAAATAAAAGCGCAAGGCAAAGGAACGCCTTAAGTGACGAATCCGACATCCCGCATCTGACGCCAGCGTGCTCTCCACGCCCTCACACTATCTTCACCGACAAATAGCCCTCTGATGGATGCACTGAGGAAAAGATGAACACTTCAGACCCAACTTTGTGATTTCAAACTCAGGAACAAATTCCCTCTCCAGCAAATTAGCAGCCATTATGCATCCTTAAGAGAAGCACCCATAATTCTTGGTAGCCATATCTTTGACCTGTCAGACTGAACATCCTTTCTCTGATGATGATTAGGTGGAAAATGCATCGTCCAGGTGGTGGTTCCTGTGTGCTGCTTAAAAAAAAAAAAAAAAAAAAAAAGGCGAAGGCAAAGGCAAATCCCTAATCCATGGCTACTATTGTGGTCTAATCACTCGTTTTCTGCAGTAAATGACAAGCCCACGTCCCTGTAAGTGGCAGCCACAGGGTCTTCTTGCTGCCCCTTTGCACTTGCGCAGGGCTAATTGCTTCTCATATTCCGACAAGAGTGGGAGCCTGGCAGAGCCCAGTTCTGGACTTGAAAAATTCATGCTGCCTTTGCACTGACATTTCTGCTTCAATGCATTTTGCTACAAAATTAAGTACTGTGAAGTTCACCGGGTAGCACAGAACTAAGACCCGGGCTCTCAGTCACATAGAGGGAAATATTTGTCTGTATCAAAGAGTCTCCAGAGTGGAAGAGGAGGTTCTGTAGGAGCCTGGGAAGTCCATTTGGAATCTCTCGAGGGGGTTCCTGAAAAGGGCCTGGATGCTGTGCCGCTTCCAGACTCGGAACAAAAGGGAGGGCTGCTTCATCCAAACGGCGTGTTTCTTTGAGAACGCCTTCCCTTTGGCCCTGCCCTGTTTAGTGCAATGCCACTTATGGTTGAAGCCTGTTCTCTGCTACAGTGAGATCACAGAGAAGAATAAAAAAGGAGAAAAAGAGAAATACTCTGTCTCCCCGGGAATGATATTTAATACCCACCTATTCTAAGCAAAAAAAATTTTTCAGTCAAGTTCTTCTTAACCATTTCTAAAGGATGAAAATTTTAAATATGCGATATAAAATGTCATATGGGTATAATACTTCTTTTTGGCCTCTGGTGAGGAATTTGGGGGAAAAAAAATCAGCATTCTATGGGGAAAAAATGCCCAAAGGACTTAGGTTACTATATAATAATATGTCACTATAAATTACAGTAGAGTATTGATTTCAAATTCATTTGTGGTATTTTAAAAATAATGGTTTATAAAGCTTATAACCCTTGACTTAAAAAACATCTCTCTGTGAACAGGCATCCTTTTGTTGGTTGTACAACTATTTCCCACTGACCCTACCTCCAGACTCCCATGCCCTTGGCCCTCTCTGCCCTCATATGTCTGTCACTCCATTAGGCCTAGCTTCACATGTTCTCTCTGCTTCTGCGCATTGCTTTTAATGGCTCCAGCCTTCATTCTTTATTTCCCCTTTTTTTAAAAAGTCTGGACCCAGAGTACATGTGTATTCTTATTTCCTATTATGCCCCGACGTAAGCTCCAAACCAACTCTCATATGGCAAGGTTAGAGCCGGAAGGAACACCAGGCTCATCTGGTCTTCATCCCTCCCAGGGATGCCAGTGGGGCCTGTCCATGAAATACACTTTGAGTATAAAGCAAGGTTTCAAGACCCAGCTCTGTGACTCAGCACTAATTGTCCTGGATTCTAAATGTGACAAATGGATCTTTTCTGCCTTATCCTGAAATCCGGTGCCTAATACATGTTAGCTTGGGGTCCTGACTATTATTCTTTCTTGTACCTGAAGATTGAATGTTGTTCGTTAATTTCCAGTCCTTTTCCGGGGCTAATATCCTGCTTCCATCCTGTGAAACTTGTCTCAAGATCAAGGATAATGCCCTCAAATCCCAAATGCTATGTTTGGGACTTTGATACCACCTGAAAACATCTGTCCTAAGGCTGGATGTCTGGTGGGTTGCTACTTGTCCCAACCACACTTGCTGCTGGATTTATCAGCTTCCTGTCATGAGGCTCCTGACCCT
Organism: Callorhinus ursinus; assembly: GCF_003265705.2. Lineage (NCBI taxonomy): Eukaryota > Metazoa > Chordata > Mammalia > Carnivora > Otariidae > Callorhinus > Callorhinus ursinus. The sequence goes on along the minus strand of NW_027397072.1, from coordinate 5,781,870 downwards.
GAATGCTTTTCTAAGCCTCAAGTATTGCTCGTTGCAATTTCTTCCTGAGTCTTCCTGTTCACACAAGCTCCCTTGGGAATGAACTTTTAAAGGGCAAGGTACCTCAGTCATGTTCTATAATTATGAAATTCCCCTTCTCAAAGAAGTATCATTTTACTGAGTCAGTGTTTAGAATTAGTGATCCTAAGCAGAGTTAAAATAGAAATGACTTCCCCCAAAGGGATAAAATTCAGAAAGATGCTGTACCTGTATTGGAGCTCCCTAATTGTGTCTAGAAGACCAGGGTTTGAGTCTTATACTTTCAATTTTGTTCAAATTTAAAAAAAAATTAAGATGTCTATTGATGAGCCTCCAAATTATCTGTTCATCCTCAACCTACCTCCTGGGCCCTATCCCTGTGCATGTCCCAGATGTGGTCACATGGAAGCCCAGATGGTACCCAGGCGTGTTCCTCATCTTCCCCACATACGTTAGCTGCCTGCCTTTGGTCAGTGGCCAGAGCATTCTTCTAGTCGCTTGGGCTAAAAATCTGCTCATCTTTGATTCTTTTCTTCTTACCTTACCAGCCACACTGTATCAGCGACCAAGTCTTGTGTTCTCTCCTCCAGCTTAGCTCCAATCCACCTGTCTTTTCCATTTCTTTTGTCATTATCCAGCGGTAGGAATTATTACCTCTAATCTGTATTCATATTATAATCCTCAATTGGTTCCTGGGCCTCTGTCCTCACCTCTCTACACTTTTTGTTTTACATATTACTTCCACATTCATTGTCCATCTCCAAAATGTTGTCCATCCTACAAAATAAAGACCATCTACATGACAAGGCACATATTTTTCAGGTGGTATGAAAGGCTTCCCAAATCTGTCACTCACCCGTCTTCCCAATCTAAAGCTCTGCAAGTATATTGTCGTAGAGCTTATAAAACATTCTTTCGAACATTATTTCCTTTGATAATTGCATCAGTCCTGTGAATGGAGCTAGCGTCTGTGAGCTTGATTTTATTATTCCATTTTACAAATGAGGAAGCAAATGTACCCCCAATTGCATGCCAGTCCAAGAGACTGCATTGCTCACTCAAAGTCATACCGGGAATCATAGGGCGAGCAAGCCTGCAACTCACACCCCATTGGTTCTTCTGCCTCCCTGTGAATTTTCGTTGAAATGTCAGATCTGAAAATGCCTTGCTCTTTCTCTAGGCGAAACGAATTCCTTCTGCCCTAGGTCCCCAAAGGACTCTCTACATATATCTACTATGGTATGTATCACATGCCAAACGATTCTTCATTTTCCTGTTAGTCAACAGTGGGATTCTTGCAGGCAGGAACGATGCTTGTGTTCCTGCTTCGTGTTTTGTCATTTAGCAGTATCCGGTACACAGCAGCAGGAAGTGCCATAGAATGAATAATTGCATCTCGTTATTAAGCAGTCTGAGACATGGATTGATTCTAGCGAAGGGCTGCATTCTTGTGCATTTACAGAAATCACAATCATTTTCATTGTGGTAGAGAAGACTGTTTGTTTGCTCTATGGCATATATAAATGTGAATCTTGCTAAACTTGAGGCCAGAATTCACTTTGGAAAATATAACTAGCCACTCTAGTTGTATAATAGAAAGTACATTTTGTATTACTAACCTCAACTTCTTCCATGAGTCAGTCACAGGGTGCAAGACCTAAGGTCATGTTTCGTTTTGAAAGAACACTGTACTCTTATTGCAAATGCCTTTATTAAGAATTTGGCTATTACAGAGCATAAGCTCTTCAAATATTTAACAGAAATTAAACCGATAAGCTTATCCAACCTCTGGATAGTTCCATAAAATGATTAATCTTGAGCATATTAATATTGTATGAGTGCTAATTAACATCTTGAATATGTGTGCTGATGGCAAATATCTTTAACTGGGAATTATAATCTGAAAACTTTTCTTTTTACAATGGGTTAATATGTTCAATCTCCTAAATTTTGAGAAGATGATAAACAGTGTGAAGCAAATGAATAAAGGATTATGTTATAAACTGTATGTAGTGAAACAGCCCAGAACTAGTGGCAAGATGACAAATTAGAAAAAAAATATATATATATATATAGTTAGGCACCTGTTAATGTCCTTGAAATTCACTGGATTGAGCAAAATATGGGATAGATCGTAATTGATTGGAAAGGTGGTTTCTGATTATTATCAGGCGTCACCTCTTGGTTATTTAGAAGAGCCTCAGGAAGTACGAATGATCTTAAGGTGTCATGTTTTTATGAAGAGTAAATGTTTGGCCCTTGTTCTCAATAACTTTAATTTAGTGCCTTCCTCACTATCCGTGTGTAATTAACTCACTGAGTTAGCACCAAGTGTCAACGTGGCCCAGCTCACAGGTTCAGCCATGTATTCCATCTGCATGGGACAGTGAACTTGAAATGCTTTTAATTCTGAGTTTTAGGCTTTCACACTTTTGGAGCCAGGGGCCAACACATCATGTGTGTCCTCAGCCTCACTGAACAATTGCTCTGGGAAAAAATGCCACATTTCTTTCTAAAAAAGGATACACAAGGCAAGTATACACCATATTGAATGCCTGGCCCCCAACTTCAATATTCTGATCACAACCTCACAACTTCAAATCAGAGCATCGTTGGCACAAATGCCTATTTCTCTTTTCTCTCTTATTCTTTCTTTTCTTATTTTTTAAAATTCTTAAGACTGTGGCTGATTTTGATTTGTGAAGCAACTAAAAGTACTTCTGAAGAAATATGGTAATAACAGATTCCAGACTCAGTAGACTAAATTTGAAAAAAACCTGGGGTTCAGATATTTGATATTAAAGATAGATTTCTCCTGTTCTCTCTACAAGCTTCCTTTTACGTCTTATGCTATATGTTAGCTCGATCTCTGTTCTGAAATTAGCCCATATATACACCCATTGTCTTAGATTCTTTTCTTACCCTCTGCTTGTAATTGGAGTCTTTAGTGCTTGTAACTGAAGTGTTTAGTTACTAAGGGCCAGTTCTAACCCTGAAAACCAAATAAGACCTGCAAAGAGAAGTCAACATATGTGGTTTTTACACTTGAGAAGCTCACAGTCCAATGGAGGAAACAGAAACAAACAAACAAAAAACCCCCAAAAATACAATGAAACAAGTTCCAGCAGAGGGTTTCAATGTATAATGAGAACACCAAGGGAGAATTTTATCTGAGCTTTTGGAAAAAAAGGAGGGAGAACTGACTTCATAGAGGAGAGCAGGTATCAAAGAAGGACTCCAAGTTTAACTTCCCATCTTCTTCCCTAAAGCACACCATTTTATGAACCAAGAAACTCCAGCTGCTGTTGAGAATACCGGTTTTCATGAAATTCTTCCTTACATGTATTGTCTGAGCAAATATCATTAAGGCACTGGCTTAATTGCCAAGTAATAATTCTAATGCTTGGTCGTAGAAGAAATTGGAGTTTCAGTGTCATGTAGATATTTATAACAAACAATGGTGCTTGATGTAATAGACTTCAAATTATTCCCAATTGTCCTATTGTGTGAATTATTTATGAACTTTTACACATCTGTAAAGTCTTAGAATAAACCACTTTAAATCATTCCATACATAGAAAAAAACCAAACATTTTTTTCACATGATTTACTTATAATTCACAGATTTATTTCAGAATAATATTTTGCATGTACAAATTATAATTTTTTTGTTCATGTGCTTAACTATTGGATATTTCTATCAGGTATATTTATCAGTGTCCACAGGTAGATTCAAAACCCATGGGAATCACCAGGTAGAAATTGATAGACAGGATAGGCATCTGTATTACTTTTTTCTGTTTTTTAAAACTTCATTTTGTGGAAAAACATAATTACTAGATTCTTATGATAATACTGAAAAAATAAAATAGAAGAGAATAACAAAGGCGCTAATGTTTGTTAAACATCTTCTATGTCTAAGGCTGTTTCCCTGGATTATCACATTGAGTCACCATGAGAAGTCAGTAAAGTATGTCATTGCCCTTAGGCTTTCACTCATTGGATTTTATGACCCCATTTTATCAAAAAGAATATGTTACTCATTTTCCGAAGACCCACACATGCAAGGCTCGGCCCGCATGCGTATCCACACATGGCCAGTGTGTAGCCCTACCAGGAGCTGAACCTGATCCTGACTTTAACCACAAGATAAACTGCATGGTTTGTGCTAAACCTTTGTTTCTCCTTTTAGACAGTGAATGCTATCACCCCAGAAAGTAGTTCAATCATGCTGAACACGTTTAAAAGTCTGTGCTAGACTTGACCACTGCTTTCTTCAGTGTCCACCTGTGGAGCAGAACAATGGCCCCCAAAGATGTCATGTCCCAATCTCAGGATATGTTACATTGCCTGGCAGGGTAAAAAAAAAAAAAAAAAAAAAAAGACTTTGCAGATGGAATTAGTTTATATACTTTAGGATTGGGAGACCACCCTAGATTATCTAAGTGAATCCACTGTAATCGCATCAAGCCTTCAAAGTGGAGAGCTTTCTCTGGCTGGAGTCAGAAAGATATGGCAGAAGGAGAAGGCAGAGCGATTCCAAGCATGGGAAGGTTTGGATGCACCACTGTTGTCTCTGTGATATAGGGTCCCACGTACAAACACCAGAGAGAAGCTTCTAGGAGCGTAGGGTGGCCACCAGCTGACAGCCAGCAAGGAAACAGGGATCTCAGCCTGGAACTCAAAAGGTAATGGATCCTGCCAACAAGGTGAGTGAGCTGAGAGCAGGTTCTTGCCAGAGCCCCTTAGTAGCCCAGCAAGCTGACACCTTGGTGGCAACCTGGTGAAACCAGGAGCAAAATAATTTGAAGCATCAGCCAGACTCCTCAACACAACTGTGAGATAATAAATATATGGGTTTTTTTAAGCCTCAAATGTGGTAATGCGTCATGGCAGCAAAGAAGACTCTACAGTCCCCTGCCATCCATGGGTAGTAGCCCAGCCTTGGTTGACCTGCCAGATATTTCCTTCCCTCCTCCCTTTCCCCATATTTATCCAACTCATCACCACAGAGCTGCATCTGCAACGGTTAAGGCATTATGTATTTTAATCACAAAATTCAACTCCTAAATGGGCAGCTCACAAGAAGCCACTATTCCTCCTTCCCTGCTTTTTTTTTTAAAGATTTATTTATTTTATTTATTTATTTATTTATTTATTTGAGAGAGAGAGAACGAGAGACAGAGAGCATGAGAGGGAAGAGGGTCAGAGGGAGAAGCAGACTCCCTGCTGAGCAGGGAGCCCGATGTGGGACTCGATCCCGGGACTCCAGGATCATGACCTGAGCCGAAGGCAGTCGCTTAACCAACTGAGCCACCCAGGCGCCCCTCCTTCCCTGCTTTTAACAAATGATTTTTATCACAAAATACTGCTCTTGAGCCAAACTCAACCCACCTGGTTTGAAAGACTATGAAATCAATTCACAAACTGGCATTCACCATATATTCACTTATAGACAATAATAATAAATCAAATCTAGCTATTTTTCAATAATAATTTATTTCTTACAATAAAAAGTAATATATTTCATTTAAAACATGCCTGGCATATAATAAGCTCAATAAAAGTTAATAAGCAGCAGGACACATAGGGGCCACAGGCATGGTATGACTAGAGCATCACGGTCCTGCTCTGTGGGACTCCACCCTACTTCCTGGATAAGCACATGGTGACAATGGACCAGGCGGTCTCATTCTGAAAAGCCACAGGGTGTCTGATTTTAGCAAACATTTTGCTTTTTTTTTTTTTTCCTTCCCTCCAAGGAGCTGTTGAAAAATCAGTTTCATGATTTTACTACAGTTTGTATTTCTCTAATAGTTTTTGATTGCTATGGAGCAAATTATTACAAACTTAGGAGGTTAAGACAGCACACACTTATTATCTCATCGTTTCTCTGGGTTAGGAGTCCAGGCACAGCTCTGCAGGGTTTTACCAGGGAGGAATCCAGGTGTTGCCTGGGGATGAGTTCTCATCAGACGCTCAGAAAAGGGACAATTAATGTTTATGCAGCCTTGTGACGAAGGCCCTGATATCTCGCTGGCCGTCAGCTGGGCGTGATACTCAGCGAAGAGAGGCTGCTTGGGGTTTCCTGTCATTTGACCGTTTTACATAATGGTTGCTTATTTCTTCAAGGCCAGGGGCACAATCTCTCTTGGCTTCAGAGCTCTCTTGTATAAAGGGCTCATGGGCTTCTGCCCACTCAAGATAATCTCCTGTGATGAACTCAACTCAACTGATTAGGGACCTTAGTTCCTCCACAAAATCCTTTCACCTAATCAATCCACAGAGTCACAAGCCCCACCCACACTGAAAGGGAGGGGATTATAAGGGTGAGTACACCACAGGGGCTCGGGCTATGGGCCATCTGAGAACTTGCCTACCACACCTCTCCTAACCCATAGCTGGGGATAGCTTCTAGAAAGAAACAATGCTTTCTGAGTAATAAAAAAAAAAAAAAAAAAAACTTCCCTCCAGAATATGATGGACAAGGACTAAAAAGAAGAAACTCTGGTTTCAGCAGGGTTACTGGCCATAGACTCATAATGTAACTGTTCCAGACCTTTCGCTCCTAAGGAGGGAAAAATCAGAGAGTTCAAAAGGGAGAAAAGAGTATATTACGGTTACACATTAAGCACGTTGTAGTTTTCCTGTGATGGTTTGGGACGTGGACTCTGGACTCAGACATGTGACACTGGAACACCGGCTCTGCTACTGACCATGACGTTTGGGCCAAGTGTGTTAACTTCTCTAGTAGAGCAAAAAGATTTATTGAGCATTTTCCAAGTCATTGGTACTAAGCTAAGCTCTTCCCCTAAATGGCTTGAATTATCAGTTACAGCAGCTATATGTGGTAATTATTTTACTGCCATATTCTCGACGTAGATACTGAGGCTTGGAGCTCAGTCACATAGTTCAACAGAACAAATTAAAGAGTAGAGGCAGAATTTGAATGCTGCCAGTATGACTTCTGAGCTGTATCACTTTACCACCATCTCTATAATCTCTCCTCTATTTTTCCTTCCCTAAAAATTGCGTCTTTGTGAAGAAGGCATTCCCTAGAATTGTGGCACATGGCTGTCACCCAGTGCTTTCTTATCTTATTGAAATTATTTTGCCAACTGAAAAATGATTATAATAGTACACTGTTACTATTTTTATCAACTATGAACACAACAGTCATCCTTTGAATGTCCCAATCCTCCCATTAGGGGAGGATGTGCACCACTTTAGAAATTCCACTTCAAAGATCTGGAGTTTTATTTTCAACGCTAATGAGAAAGCACATTGTTTTATTTGGTGCTAGATGTTGTGCAAATTTTTTATTATTGCTCTAAGAGTTTAAAAAATGATCTGTTATAGTTTTAGTTAATGTGAAGATGACAATGCCACACACCAGTGTGGGAAATCTGTTAATGCTACCAGGTGACCTTGGAAGAAGACTTCAAAGCTCATCTCAAAATCCACACTTGGTAATGAAGGCTTCAACATCCGCCTAAAAGCTCATGCTCGGTTGAGAGTCGTAATTGGAGAATGTCTGGGAGATTACAGGGTCCAGTCTTGCAGGGTCCATTCTTCAACCCCTAAAAGCCTTTGTCACTCCAATCAATGGAAAAAGAACCTAAATATTTTTAAAAAATGGAAGATGGCATATAAGGGCTATAGACAAGATTTCCTTTGTACTCTTCAGTCGTCTACACTGCACTGCATAATTAGTCAATTAAGCATTTCTGAAATAAAATTTTTTGGCATGCACAGTATGTGGAATGAAATGTTTGAATAACTGGGATCCTTAAATCATCCTGTGTAATGTAAGCCACTGGCCTTGTTTTTACCTACCCTTTTAAAGGATTAACAAGGAACTGGCAAGAACCACAGAAATGTTGATCTGGGCTCCCAGCTGGGACTGATGACAAGCTACAGTCCAGTGCTGTAATGTTCTGTGCTAGTACAGTTTAACTAGCTACAGCTCACCTACTACCTCCAGACACTCGCCGGTGAAAAACTCTTTGATATCATTTTGCTCTTAATCTTTGAACACGTACATTCTCAAGTCACTTTTGCTAGCAAAACTTCGTCCTTCGTGACATTGCTTAACATATATTGGTGTGGAGTCGAGAAATTCTACTTGACTCTGTTTAAATGTTCCTGTCCATCCACTTACTCACAAACATTGGAGCACTTGTGTATGTCAAGAAGATGCTGACCTGTGAGGATACAAGACTGAAAATATTCTATCCCCGCAGTCTCATCGAACCTGCGCTCTCATCAGGGAGCGCAGCAGCAAAGGATGCTAAAATAAGATGCTTGTTGAGACCCTCCAAGGCGGAGAATAAAAGGAGTCCAGACTACTCTGTCTGAAGCAAGACACTACTGATGAAGGATGTGAGTTTTTCAGTTTTCATTTGAATTCCGGTTAGTTAACATACAATGTCATATTAGTGTCAGGTATACAACATGGTGATTCAGTACTTCCCTGCATCCCCCTGGCGCTCATCACGACAAGTGCCCTCCTTCATCCCCAACACCTGTTTCCCCCGTCCTCCCACCCACCTCCCCTCTGGTGACCCTTAGTTTGTTCTGTATAGTTCAGAGTCTGTTTTTTGATTTGCCTCTCTCTCTTTCTTGTCCCTTTGCTCGCTTGTTTTGTATCTTAAATTCCACATGTGAGTGAAATCATATGATCTTTGTCTTTCTCTGATGAAGGATTTTAAAGGTACTCATTAAAAACTGGGTTTTTCCCCTTAATTCTGAGAGGGATAATAATGAAAGAGCTAAATATTACCTTGAAAATATGGGTGTGTTTTTTTTTTCAAACCTGAAAATGACTTTTAATTTACCAAAAGCATCAGAAGAAAACCTACGCTATCTGCCAGAGGTGCACCTAAAGACTGGAGAAAATGACAAGGTGCGTCTGTAGAGGGAAGGACTGGAACGGCAATGTGGCTTCCTGCGTCCTGCAGCGGCCGCCTAACTATCCGGGCCCGCCTCACCGGTTTGCAGAGAACAAGCCTCTCCCAGAAGCAATATGAGTCAGGAACTATCATCATTCTTATTTTACACATATAAAGACACCGAAACACAGTCTCTGTGTAGCAAGCCCAAGGTCATGCAGCCAACCCTGACTGAGGGGCAGACACTGGAATTAATCAGAGACAACTTGACCCCAAAGCCCTTAAACTACGAGGCTGGGATGCATCACAAGACAGGCATCCCAGAGGAGGACCAAATGATTGCTTTTGGTCAACTGAGGTAATGATGACTCATTGTAACAGGGGAAGTGTGAATGATTCCCGTCCCCCGGATGAAGACTCGGTAGAAGGAAACTGGACTTGCAACTTCACATAAGGGGTCCCTCTTAGCAGCACCTCCAGAGGTTTGCAAAGGTTCAGGAAGCATGTGACGTACAGCACGCCCCCTTGCTGTGGATAAGCTGTCAGGAAAACCCTGGGGACTGCGAGTTGGGCCCTAAGCGCTCTTCTCTCCTCTAGTAGGAGCTGTGGCCAGGTCATGGCCCCAAAGCTAGAGACTGTATTTGCTGGGCTCCCTTGGATCTAGCCATGCTATACAATTGATTCTCACCAAAGGAATGGGAATGGAATCATTGTTTGCTTGAAAGGGAACTGCTCTCCTGTTCCTTTTCTGAGAGCTGGAACGTGGACAGAGCATGACCAGGCTTTACCCATATGGATGACAACAAAATCTCAGAGGAATACCAGAGCAAAAAGACACAGGAACTGAGGTCCCTGAACAATCTCGTTTTGTTGAGCCACTCCACCAGCCTGGGCTTTCTCCTCACCTCTGGTGTCTCACATAAGACAGAAATAAACCTCCATGTTATTTAAGCCACTGAAGGTTGTCTCCTTGTCAAAGAAATTTAGCCTGTACCCTCTGGTCCTATAAAAGCTAAACGCAAAGTGATCAATACATAAGGGCTAATGTCGCTGGGTGGCTAATCTCTGACCAAATAAATGAGAAGATATACAGAATTCAGAAGTCAAAGATAATGGTTGAAAGGTAACATAAATACCTAATGAGCCGGTGACAGTTCTATAACGGGAAGAAGCTATTTACAGTATGGAAATGTGTCTTTTTTATACGCTTTTCACTTCCCACTGGGAGACTGATTGAAATGTGTTTGTGAGTGGAAGTGAAATCCACAGAACTGAAAGTATTACGTATAGACATGTGTGTGGATTTCAGATCATCAGACAGTAGAGATGGACTCATCTTGGTTGTTAGGAGTATTCTTGAAGGAGTTTCCACGAGAAACACTGAACTTAAAATGCTTATTTCTCAATCTCTTACATGATGGATATTTGGATGGCGACCAGTTTGTCGGGTAGGTTTTGAGTCCAAAGGGGATTTGCTAAAGAGCAAAATCACTTACAGTCAAAAGGATAAATCCAGCCAGAGTAGTAATGAGAATTGTGTCTGTGTTTCCTAACAGTAGGACACAAAATATACTGAAACCTTACCATTACAAAGCCATTAAACATAATGGATTAAACATTCAAAAAAAATGTTTGAATGCATGGATGAATTTATAAGAAATAATAAAAATCTAACTCACAGAGGTAACTAGCTAGAAAACTCCAGCTTTGCCCGAGAGAGCAAGAAGGATGTCTCTACTATGAATTCATGTACAGCTGCCAAATAGCATCAGGATTTGAACCTTGCATTCACCCCATTTATATCTTCTGAAACCACCAAGCTGAGAATCTTACCTCAAACCTCACCAAGATAACAAAGTGCCCCAGAAACTGAGCGGAGTAAACACACGTCCACTCTGTAAAAATGCACCCTTAGCAGAAAGAACAGGAACCAGACTTCCAAAACCTCAGAGATAAATTAACTGAACTCACAAACAAAGAGATGACAACTTACAAAGTAGTAACCACAGTTTTGGGAAAGCATTAAATAAAACACATACAGAAATGAGTACCTAACATTTAAACTAAGAGAAGGGTTAGTTCACTGAACTCAGAAGAAGGGGTAAACAGTGAACATGAAGACAGGCATGAAGGAATGGTGCAGAATGTAGCACAATGTGACAAAGGCAATAAACAATGGAACAGGACAGGAGAGTGGCGTATTATAACATGCATCCACAGCTAATGGAGAGATGAGGACCAATACCGGAACTGATAATGACTGATAATTTTCAGACTTCGGAATCACATTAATTCTCAAACGTCAGAAGTCTAGCATGTACTAAGCAGGATTAAAGAAAGAAAAAAATCTGAAGTTATGTCTTAGTCAAATGGCAAAAACCAAAGACAGAGAGATTTGGAAAATAATCAGGTAAAAAAGACAATTGAAAGGAATAACAGACCTATGATAGTTGTCTTTTCAGTACTGACAGGTGACTGCCACAGGGATATCTTCAAAATATCTGGTCATTGTGAAACCAGCGAAATTATTGCATATGCCTGTAACACATTTGGGAAAGGGCTTCCCTCAGTTAATTAGTACCTGAAGGGTAAACAAGTATGCAACTGTACATCTGCAGATTAAGCCAGGGGACACAGAGGAGACTTGTGAGAGGGAAGACCCCTGAATTGGTGAGAAATCACAGTGACCAATTTCTTCGGGCACTGCTCTTGCAAGTTGGTAACAATGCTACCTACAACTTCATCACTCAAGATGCTATATAGAGATTCCTTTGGAGAATCCGGGCACGCAAATATAACAAGAAACAAAAAGTCGGTTAACAACCAAACGCCTTTAGCAAGGCTAACTGTGCAACACATCTGCCCTCTAAACTGGTTTGGTGTCTAGTAGCGGCAGATGTCATGAAGGGCTTCTTTTATCAGAGTATATTCTTTGCGCTAAATATATCGATGTTAATTTGTAATGCAGCCACCTTCTCAACTGAAACGCAAAATGTTCCAAAAGAACATATGTCCATATAAACTTCTTTAGCTTTAGCTTCAGAAACAGTTTGTGTTTTCCTTTTTCTATTCTTTTCTTTTCCCCCTTTTCTTTTCTCCTGTTTTTTTTCTTTTCTCTTTAATCGAGATAGCAAATGCCTGCTACAGCTCATGAAACAGCCATCTTTCTCCTGAACTCCAGAATTATAAATCCAACAGCCTACTGAGCACATTACAAGACACACCAAGTTAAGTACACAACGTTTGCCACTCTGAAGAGATAAGCAACTTTTCGAGATAAAGAATTAAAGATAGCCAATGACAAAGAGTTGTTAAACTCACCAGTGAAATGAGTGGACAGTAATAAAAGGAAAGATTCATATTGCTCTGCAGTTTTCTGGAAAGGCCCCAGCAGCAGATTAGAAGGAAGTCTACTTCAGGAGAGTCATGGGTTTTCCTTACGGCAGTGAGCAGAGAGAAAATGAAGAAGGAAGATGGGAAAGGCAGTCTTGTTAGAGGCTGAGCAGGCAAGGAGCCAGTGACCAGAAGCGGCTGGCTCGTCTGCATTGGGGATTGTTCTGAGCTGAATCGTGTCCCTCCCAAATTCATTCATTCATCTGAAATCCTATTCCCTATACCTCAGACTGGGACCTTATTCAGGGATAGGGTCGTTGCAGCTGTAAATAGTTAAGATGGGGGTCATAGAGGAGTAAGGTGGATCATCAATCCAGTATAACTGGTGTCCTTACAGAAAGGGGAAATTTGAACATGATAGTTGTCTTTTCATATCGGGGAGAATATCATATGAAGGTGAAGACAGAGAGCGAGGGATGCATCTGCAAACAAAGGAACCACCAGGAGCTGGGACAGAGGAACAGAATGGATGTTCCATCACAGCCTCAGAAGGCCCTCCAACCTTGCTCTCTGACTTCCAGCCTCCAGAGCGATATAACGGTACATTTCTGTTACTTAAGCCATGCACTCGGTCCCACTTTGTTACAGCAGCCCTAGCAAGTTGATACAGGCATGTCCCAGGTCATGCCCTTACCTGCGACACATCATGTTTCTGTCGGGGGCTGGTGTTAGAAAGAGCCCTGCATGGAGTCATCCACACTGATGGCCATCTCCTTTGCTTCAAGTCACACTTTTGCAGACGTTGGGAGGCATGATACATTCCAAAATAGTCTTTAAATATGTACTGTATGTTATTAGAGTGCCAATGAAGGCTAACCCAGAAGTCTCTGCACCTCATTAACAGGCCCTCAAAGAGAACATTAATTAAATCCTGGAAACTACAGGGTTTTGAACAGTTGGAATTTATATTTTAAAAATAGGCAACTTTGTTTCCTCCCAGCTCTAAAATCTATAATTCTGGTTGTGACACACTTATCACCCACCAGCTCTTATGTTCGTTTGGATCTTTCCAGATTTCTTAGAAAGTGCCAAGAAAACATTTGCATCCCGGCATACATACTGAACTGGACATCGTCCTGAGAATTTCAATAAAGTGAAAGAAGCACATGGTTCCCAAATATCTATCAAATCCTGCCACCTCTTACTGTTTGAGAGGAAAGGGGTACTACTTTTTAAAATAACTTTTAAAGCATTTTCCTAAATTTTTGTGCATAGAATTTGTGAGATTTTCTTTAGTAGGTGATAAAGAAATTATGTGCTCTTAACAGGCTACAAGGATTAACAGAAACAGGACCTCAGGCAATCTCGTGGACCGGGAGCCGGGGTTTACTATATCTGTGTGCACGTTCTCCAACAACCACAGTCCCAGAGCAGTTACGGCTCATTGGCTCTCTCTTTCTCCTTTCCTACCTTGTCTCCTCTGCAGTAGAGAAAATACAAACTTGACCAGGCTGAAATAAAATCTGCATTAGGAAACACGAATAGGTCAGATGCATCATCAAAAATATCGACCTTAAACTTAATTTTGTTTTGGATTAGAAGGCTTATTTCTGCCCCCCCCTTTTTTTTCCCCCATTACTATTTAGTTTTTTGCCTTACCTCCCAAATCCCAGACAAGTTGGTATTTCATGACTTTCTCTCTTTCCACCGCAAGATAAATATGATACTTCCTAACGTTTAACAAATTACATGTGCCAGATGAGCGACTTTGACAAGTTTTTTGTCCTCTCTCAGCTTCCACATCTTCATATGCAGATTAGAATATGAATACCCACCTTACAGTACTGTTGCAGTGACCTAGTAATGTAAGTGAAAGGGATTCTCCATCAGCTCTGATAGGGATTCTCCACCAGCAAGCTGACTGGAAGAGGACCAGGGGTTTATTGAATGGCTAAGGAGTGGTCAGCAAAATCACCAGAAGCCTAAAGAAACAAGTTGAGGGTTGGGGGGGTTGTATGAAAGGGAGACAAGGCAGCTGGAATCACAGCATAAACTACTCTACAAAATGAGTTAGACGAGACCTTCCTGAGCGGAGATGCCAGGAGTGGACAATGACCCCTATCACACCCACTGTTGTCACTGCTGATGTCCTTGCTGCCACATGGAGAGCTTCCTTCTCTTGACCCTGTATGACTAAGGCCTGACTCAAATTCCTCGCTGGCTGTGTCTGATTGGCTAAGCCTGATCACGTGATCCCACGACTCTGCAACAAGGGAGTCTGGGAAATTGAGTACCTGACATTATCGTTTTCAATGGGGAGAGGCAAACTCCACTTCCCAAATAGATTGATATGGTACAGAATTTTGTAACTAAAAAGGGAATTAAGAAACAAATCAACAAACAACACCGGGTGATGTCCACAAGTGTCCATCACTTCCTGCCATACAGTAAGGCTTAGATATATTATTTAACTATGTTATTATAAAAAATATGAGAAGAGAATAAACAGAAATAATTCCCGGGTGGGAAAGATCAGGTACAAGTTTATTTGGAAATTTAGGTTTACGATGAGATTGAGTGGGAAAGATCAGGTACAAGTTTATTTGGAAATTTAGGTTTACGATGAGATTGAGAGTAAGTAACATTTAGACGCGCAGGCAGATAAGGAGGAGTTTGGGAATTTCAAGATGAAGGTAACTGTAGGGACAATGGTTTGACCTTTAAAAATATAAAAGCATACACGGAAAATGAACAAAACCATATCTCTGAAATAGACCACTCAGGAAATAACTGGAAAAAATGGAAATTAAGCCTAGGGAGGTAATTTGTACCTTGACTTCAGGATATCTTTAATTCTGTATTAAGGACTAAGTGGATATTCAAAGATTTTTAATTGGGAGATGATATGGTAGGAGAAGTTATTTGAAAATATGGATGTGCTATGGTGAGAGCTATGAATTGTGTGAGACTGTTGAATCGCAGACCTGTACCTCTGAAACAAATAATACATTCTATGTTAAAAAAGAAGAAGAAGAAGATAGCAGGAAGGGAAAAATGAAGGTGGAGAAATCAGAGGGGGAAATGAACCTTGAGAGACTATGGACTCGGAGAAACAAACTGAGGGTTCTAGAGGGGAGGGGGTTGGGGGGATGGATTAGCCTGGTGATGGGTATTAAAGAGGGCACGTACTGAATGGAGCACTGGGTGTTACATGCCAACAATGAATCATGGAACACTACATCAAAAACTAATGATGTAATGTATGGTGATTAACATAACATAATAAAATTTTAAAAAACAAATTCATTTGTATCCATAGGCTTTTAATAAATAAAAACGGGTTTTTTTCAAAAAAAAAAAAAAAAAAGAAAATGTGGAGCACATTCTGAGAAAGATCAGCAAGTTCTTTAATGACTTGCATGTGACTTGGGAAAAAGGGACTGCAATGGAGACATTTGAACAACTGAGCTTTGAAAATAACTGTACAGCAGTACCTAAAGGATTCATAGTCAAAAGCAGTTTGTTACTTATGGCAATGGCAATCTGGTTGAAAGTGATCATCAAAGGTAAAATGCCCATGAAGGGCTTCATTGGCCGGCTTCTGTTCTTCGTGGCATAAACTGTCAGAATATCTTTATTGTGATTTTACCTTTTTTTTTTTTTTTGGCTATAGAATACAGATTACAGGCAGCCTGCATTGTAAACCACATTTCTATTATGTTAGTTCTGTATCAGTGAGGACATAAACATATTTAGAATGGTAGTTTGTGTCAGTCCTGGAATCTACAATCCATCAACTGGTGAATGGAAAACAAATTGTGGGTTATTTGTAAAATGGAATACTACATAGAAAACAACGTGATCTTGTTGTTGTTGTTTTCTACGAAGAAAAACATTTACATGCAGTAACATGTATGAGTTTCAAAAAATTACCAAGAGAAAGACACCAGAAACTTAAGGCTTTATACTGTTTGATTCCATTCATTTGACTTCCAGTCAAAGGCAATTCTGAGCAATTTAGTCTTTCTGCTTTTGACATCAGAGCAATCATGGCCACATAATATTTTTTAGAATCTCTTCCCTTCTCTTAGAGATTCTGGAAGTGTTTGTTCCTTAAATATTGGGTAGAATTTTCTAATGAAGCCATCCAGTCCCGGAGATTTCTTTGTGGAAAGGTTTCTTAATATTAGTTCAGATTTTTATTAGAGATAAGATTAGTTAGGTTATTTGTGAGTGAGCTTTCATAGTTTTTGTCTTTGAAGGAATTTGCCTGTTTAACTTATTTTAAACATTTTCATAAATTCCTTTATCATTTAATAGCTGTAGAATCTGTAATACTATTCATTTTTTTCATTCATGATACTGGTAAATTGTGTCTTCTCTCCTATTTTTTTTTCATCAGTTTAAGGCAAGTCTAACAATTTTATTCTTACTTGTAAGTAAACAGCTTTTGGTGTCATTCAAGTTTTCTGTCCTGTTTTCCATCTCAATGATTTCTGCTCTTTATGACATTATTTCTTTTGTTTGACTTGGGCTTACTTTTCTCTTGTTGTTCTCGTTTTTAATGTGGAAGATAGATAACTTATTTAAGACCTTTCTTCTGTTTTAAATGAACATCTGATGCTATATATTTTCCTCAAAGTGCTGCATCAGCTGCATCCTGAGCATATATTTTTGGTATAATTATCAAAATATCTGATATACTATAAGATTTTGGCTCTTACAAGTCCATGTGTTTTTGTTTTTTTTTCCAATTTGAGATTTTAAGGAAGCTAGATGCATGTTTACATAATTGTTTTGCAGATTGTATTCTCCAGAGATATTTGCAACTATAATTTTCTTCCCATATGCTTTTCTACATTGTGACATTGGCTTCATCTATTAATAGATGGATTTAAAGTACCATCCTCAAGAAAAAGGATGATTAGTAACTGTTTACCAACAGAGTACTACAGAAATGACTTTTTATGAATTCTGAAGCCAGTTGCAAAATGTTATGCAGCTTCTGTCTTATTCACTGAAATATTTTTTTAATTTAAAAAATGAGTATTTAAAGCCATAAGATACTGCAAAAGGTCCAACTATCCTGAAGCTGCCATGTTATGAGAATTAAAGAATCATGGTGAAGCCCCATGAAGACATTTACTCTTTGGAGCTTTCTGGTCCAGGAGCCATTTGCGTGAGTAAATAAGCTTTCAGATTAATTCTATCCTCCAGCCATCAGGTCACCCCTGGTATTTGAATTTTTCCAGCTGAGGCCCACATGTGGAGCAGAGAGAAACCATTATTCCTGTGTTCAACGCTGACTCACAAAATCTAGGAACACAGTAAAATTATTTTAAGTTTCTAAATTTGGGGGCGATTTTTATGAAACACTAGTGGACAGAACAATTGTATACTTGACTTTATACTTCAAAACCAATTTTTTAATAGACTTTACTTTTTAGAGCAGTTTTAGGTCCACAGCAAAATTGACCGGAAAGTGAAGAGAGTTCCTATTATAGTCCCTTCTATCACACACGCACAGCCTCCCCCATTATCAACATTTGAAACAGAGTAGTACATTTGTTACAATCAATGAGCCTACACTGACATATCACGATCACCCAAAGTCCATCATTTACATTAGGATTTACTCTTGATGTTCTATATTCTATGGCTTTTGACAAATGTATAATGACATGTATCCATCATTATAATATCACATGGAGCATTTTCACTGCCCTAAAAATCCTCTGTGCTTTGCCAATTTATCCTTCCCTCCCCGCTCCCCACCACTGGCAGTCACTGATCTTTTTACTGTCTCCATAGTTTTGCCTTTTCTAGACTGTCGTATAGTTGGAATCATACAGTATGTAGACTTTTCAGATTGGCTTCCTTCCCTTAGTAACATGCCTTTAAGTTTCTTTCATGCCTTTTCATGGCTTGATGGCTCATTTCTTTTTAGTGATAAATAATATTCCATTGTCTAGATGTACCATGGTTTATTTGTCCAGTCACCTACTGAAGGACGTCTTGGTTGCTGCCAAATTTTGGCAATTATGAATAAAATTGCTATAAACATTCACATGTAGATTTTTTGTGGACTGAAGTTTTCAAGTCATTTGGATAAATACCAACGAGTACAATTGCTGGATCATATGGTAAGAGTATGTTTAGTTTTGTAAGAAACTGCCAAGCTGTCTTCCAAAGTGGCTGCACCATTTTGTATTTCCATCAGGAATAAATGAGAGTTCCTCTTGCTCTAACACCCTCACCAGCATTTAATGTTGTCAGTATTCTGCATTATGGCCTTTATAATAGGTGTGCAATGGTATCTCATTGTTGTTTTAATATGTACCTCCGTGATGACATGATATGGAACATCTTTTCATGTGCTCATTTTCCACCGTGTATCTTCCTCAGTGAGGTGTCTCTTCAGTTGTTTTGCCCACTTTTTAACCTGGTTGTTCATCTTCTTATTGTTGAGTTTTAAGAGTTCTTTGTATGTTTTGGGTAATGGTCCTTTATCATATTTGTCTTTTGCAAATATTGTCTCCCAGTCTATGGCTTGCATTTTCATTCTCTTGACTGTCTTTCCCAGAGAAGATTTTTTTAATTTTTAATAAAGTCCCGCTTAAAATTTTTTCTTTCATGGATCAAGTCTTTGATGTTGCATCTAAAAGGTCATTGCCATTCCCAAGGTCATGTAGGTTTTCTCCTATGTTGTTTTCTAGGAGTTTTATAGTTTTGTGTTTTATATTCAGGTTGGTAATCCATTTTGAGTCCATTTTGTGTCAAAGAAAATACTTTACCAAATGCACAGTTATTTTCTTAAGGACTCCAAAGTTATGGAAACCTCTAAAGCAAAGAGGAGCTTCCAGTTAGTTAAACTAAGTTTAGTAACTAGTGTTGCTGCGTATGCCAGTTAATCCTGGGTGATTCTGACCTTGGAGATAAGAGCATTTTCATTCAATCATTCTTCTATACAATATTCATTCAGAAATATTTACTTAAATGTCTCCTTGTATGAGGCATTTTTCTAGGGGATATACTATATCTGAAGTTGTAGTATGCAACTGAACAATCACAAATTTTTATATATATGGAGCTTATATTCTACAGGGAGAATGCATACAATAGACAAAATAAGTGAGGAAACTATAATGAATATTAGCTAGGTGTGCTGTAGAGTTATATCTAACACAGGAAAGAAGAATTGGCAATTTGGGATAGAGTTTGCAGTTTTTAATACGGTCATATAAGGTTCATGGATAAGATGCCATTTTGAGGAAAGTTCTGAAGGAGATAAAGAAAGTTGTGCAGTTATCTGTAAGGAGAAGAAGGGAGAAAGTAGGCAGAGATTAAATCAGAGAAGTAATGAGTGGATTAGGTAGGAATTTATGGGCTTTTAGTTTGAATGAGATGGAAAGTCAGAGAGAGTAAACCAAAGGGAAGTAAGTATGGATGCTATTCTTATAGTTAGAGAACTCCACCACCAGCTTTTCCAGGGCTCCAGCTTAGAGACAGTAGACCATGGGACTTCTCAGCTTCCATAATTGGGGGAGCCAATTCCTCATAATCAATCAATCAATCAATCAATATCTCTCTCTCTCTCATATCTGTAGCATATATTACATAAATATATAATACATATTCTTTGATAATATATAGAATATATATCCTATGTTACCTATGCATATCCTGTGTTATATATATATATTATATATTTACATATGAATATAAGTATTTATATATAAATATTATATAAATATATTTATAAAATATATATAGCTATGTGTGTAGATAGAAAGCTAAGCCATTGGTTCTGTTTCTCTGGAGAACCCTGACTAATACAGGATTTAAGTTAAGATTTTTTCAAGATAAGATGATTCATATTTGATTGCCTCTGCTGTCTCTATTAGAGAGATCAGCTGGTGTGTGCGTGTCTGTGTGTGTGTTGGGGAAGATTGGGTACTGAGGATGAACACTCTTTTGCAGAATAGCTAAACAGATTACCTAGGAAAATATATTGTAAAATCTGACAGCTAAGCCATGAGCATGAGGGGAACCCTCTTGAGACCTTTGAATGTCAATGGAGTAATTATAATGATGGACATTATGTTCTAAGTAAGGAAGTGAGGATATACGGGTAAGATCAATAGTGAAAAGTTGGTGAGGTCATGTATTGGACAGCGGCACTGAAGTCAGCGTGCCAGAAGGAGAGTGGAATTCATCAAAAATGTGTGTGTACATGAAAAAGTGCTCAACATCGCTCAGCATCAGGGAAATCCAAGTCAAAACCTCAATGAGATATCTCATCTCAATGAGATATCACCTCACACCAGTCAGAATGGCTTAAAATTAACAAGTCAGGAAACGACAGATGTTGGCGGGGATGCGGAGAAAGGGGAACCGTCCTACACTGTTGGTGGGAATGCAAGCTGGTGCAGCCCCTCTGGAAAACAGTATGGAGGTTCCTCAAACAGCTGAAATTAGAGCTACCCTATGACCCAGCAATTGCACTACTGGGTATTTACCCCAAAGATACAAATGTAGGGATCCAAAGGGGTATGTGCACCCCGATGTTTATAGCAGCAATGTCCACAAGAGCCAAACTATGTCCATCGACAGATGAATGGATAAAGAAGATGTGGTATATATACACAATGGAATATTGTGCAGCCATCAAAAGGAATGAAATCTTGCCATTTGCAACGACGTGGATGGAACTGGAGGGTGTTATGCTGAGTGAAATAAGTCAATCAGAGAAAGACAGGTATCATATGACCTCACTGATATGAGGAATTCTTAATCTCAGGAAACAAACTGAGGGTTGCTGGAGTGGTGGGGGGTAGGAGGGACGGGGTGGCTGGGTGACAGACATTGGGGAGGGTATGTGCTATGGTGAGCGCTGTGAAGTGTGCAAGACTGTTGAATCACAGACCTGTACCTCTGAAACAAATAATACATTATATGTTAAAAAAAAAAAAAGAAGATAGTAGGACAGGAAAAACGAAGCGGGGGAAATCGGAGGGGGAGATGAACCATGAGAGACTATGAACTCTGAGAAACAAACTGAGGGTTCTAGAGGGGAGAGGGTGGGGGGATGGGTTAGCCTGGTGATGGGTATTAAAGAGGGCACGTACTGAATGGAGCACTGGGTGTTATACGCAAACAATGAATCATGGAACGCTACATCAAAAACTAATGATGTGATGTATGGTGATTAACATAACATAATAAAAAAATTTTGAAAAAAAAGCGTGTTTATGTATGCCTGTGTGTGTGTGTGTGTGTGCATGTTTGTGTAAGTCTGCGTGCATCTGTGTGTGTCTGTGTATGCATTTCTATGTGTGTGTGTAGTGGGGGGCACTGTGTGTGTGTTTCATCCAGCAAAATCCAACTAAGGAGCAGCCAGAGAAGGCAGAGATTGGATTTAACAAGGTTCAGATTAGATTTTTGGCTTACCGAAGGTAGAGGCTCAGGGCAGTTGAACGTGTTCAGTGGAGTCACTACTGTGAAAGATTCTGGACTGTAAGTTGAGTAGGAGGAAAGTGGGAATGTGAAGATATTTACATTCCCATCCACAGTGTATGAAAATGTTGATTCCTCATATATCCATGAGATGGTACCAATCATTTTAAAAGCACGTATCAATCTGAGGGGCAAACAATGGCATTGAATCTATCATTTACCTTGCATTTCCCTGGCTCCTAGTCAAAGTCAAGCCAGCTTGAACTACTTACTGACCTGGCTTTATTTTCTTATCAAATGGCTTTCACATCTCCCCAACATTTTTCCAATTGTACTTTGTTTTGTAAAGTTAATTTTAGGAATTTATGTATATTAGGGATATTGATTATTATATGTTATAAATATTTTCTCTGTAGATTATTCTTTGACTAAGTTTTTGTTATGTTTTGCTTATAAAAGTTTTAAATGTTAAAATATTAAATTGGTCATTATTTGTTCAATAGCTTTTGGTTTTCCCATTTGTGTTTAGGAAGGCTTCCCTCACAAATGCTTTAAAATAATCTCATATATTAATTTTAATACTTGCCTTCTTTAAATATTTTAATTTTTGGAATTTATTTCTGTATGGTGTAAAATAGGGATAAAACTTATTTTTTCCCCAAACGTGTAGCCTATTTTCTCAACATCATTTATAGAAAAACTTCATTTTTTTCTCATCTTTTTGCAATACCAAATGTGCTATAGATTAAATTCCATGCATTCTTGGATATCTTTATCAGTCCTCTGTTCTGTTCTTCTGGCATTGCCATATTTTGTTACAATTTAGCTTCTTGGAATATTTTAATATCTGATAGGACAAATCCACCTCATTTATGCATATATTTCACATTGTTCTTGGCAATCCTCACACATTTATTCTTCCATATAAATTTCATACTCAATTTGTCCAGTTCCCAAATATACCTCTGTTAAGATTATGACTAAAATCTTATTGGATTGAATTATTTGTTTTGGAGAATTGGCATTTGAATTAGGAATAAAGCCTGTCACTCTTAAGACTTCCTTATATTTTTCAATAAAATATAGTTATTTTATATGACATATCTTTATTATTGCATTTAATATTATATTTGTTTATTTTTCCATTTAATTTCTAACTGATTATTAAAAGAAACCTACTCTATTTGTTCTATATCCTGTTGCTTAGGGCAATTATATTATCAGTTATAGTTATTTTAAATGAATCTCTTTTATTTTCTAAACATATAACAATTATCTGTGAGTCTGATTTTGTCTCCATTTCTGGTATTTTTATCACAAAATTCGCTTTTCTTATTTCTTCATGTATCCCCCTCTAACACAATTTTGAATATTAGGTATTCTCAGATTTCATTTTTATTTTAGTGACACTCCTCTTAGCAGTTCTCCATTTAATATCACATTTGCTCTTGGTTTCTGATAAATAACTCTTGCCATGGGCCTATATTTTCCTCTTTTTAAATTAGACTTTTCATTTAAAAAAAACAACAACATCAGTGTCTGCTTTTACCTTTATTGCCTTGGCTTTTTGGTTGGCTTCATTTTCTAGCTGAATAATCTGTTTTCATTTTTATTAATTCTTATTCACTTTCTTTAGGTTTCTTTTCCTCTTCTTGAACTTCATGGGTCACAGGGGCTTCACTGGCACCTCCTTTAATGTAGGTGCTTTGTTGAAGGGGGGGGATGGTTCCTGAAAGCTGCTCCTTAAAAAGGCCTGGCCCTGCCTGCAAACACCCTCATTTCTCTCCACAGACCTGGGGAAATCTTCCATCAAGCAAGACTCTATGTCAGAATCGTTCATTTTTCACAAAAAGAATGAATTGTTTTCTCTCAGCTTGGTAGAACATATTGATCTTCTTTCAGTCAATAACACAAAATGCCTGCCCTTCTGGTCCTCCCTAATGACAGCCATTTGGGTAGTCTGGCATGCTGTTCTTGTCACAAGCCCATCTGAGACAACTGGTATCTGAAAGGAATAATCTAAGAATTATGTTGGCTACTCACTTTTCAAGATTCTCCAGGGTTTACTCATAACTCAGATTAGAAAAACAACTGCATGCCCAAAGCAAACACCCTTTGCTAGATCACAGCCCTTGTCCCAGCACACACTACCATGAGCCCCAGCACCAGAACGTTCTTTACAGGATTACCATGAGCTTATCATGTCCACTGGCTTGTTTTTAAGGCCAGTGTCGGAAACAAACCCATGGAGTTACTCTGTGTTCTTAAAGGATGGTTAGGGACGACTTGTTCTATCATATTTTAAATCTCACATACATAAAGATTTTATCTGACATATTTCTCTCAGGCCTTTGGGACTGGAAATTATTTCTCCCATAAAATGGGATACATTTTTTAACTAAATAATGAATATTATATAATTCATGAGATTGGATTATTTGCCATGGTTGGTAGGAATCCTCGTTTCTTTCTTCACCTCTTTGTTGTTATCACTGCCTCTCCTTCTTTCACTTAGTATGTCTCCTTGAAGAGTTTTAATCTTTACCTATTCTTTTATTGTAAGCTGCCTTTGTGAAAATATATCAGGTATAATCAATCAAGTCAAGCCATGCCTAAATAAGGAATAAAAGTTAAGTAAAAGCAATTTCAAGATTTATAAAGCAAAGAAAGGGACTGGTCTATTTGTTGTTCGTTTTCTATAGTAATTGTGTGGGGTTCCAAAGCTTGGCATACACCTGAAAAACAGTTACAAGGACTTCCTGTAAAAATTCATTTTTTGAACCTCCACTCCATCTCTGTCTACATATGGGAAGCTCGGGGGTTGCTATAACTCCTGAATCCAAGAATGGTATACCAGAAAGAAGACTAGAAGGGCTTTTTATTCACCTGTTTTGATATTATGATGTGGAGAGATTCAAGACCAATCTGGAGATCTCTAAAATGCTGACCAGCAGGGCTGAAGCCATGCTTCACTCAGGAAAGATGGAAGAAGGAAGTAGCCTGTGTGATGTCAGAGCCACACCACAGTGTCGTCACATATTGGCCGTCCTCTGGGCTCTCTCATTCTGGGCCCAGAAGCAGGTCACAGGTTGAACCACCATGACCGGGCTCAGGTGGAGCTCCAGATTGTCTAAAGTGTCCCTCATGGATTGTGCAACTCTATGCCTCTCCCCTAGGGAGGCCCGGGCACTGGGGAAAGATACCTTACCTTGGGCTCATCCCTTTGAAAAGAGAGTGCTTAATTCAAACAAATAACCCCCAGGAATGACTTATCATACGTGTCCCTAACTGCTCTGAGTTTGGCAGCATTTCTAGGGTTAGGGTTTTCAGGGCGATCCTGTATCCACCCCCTTCCATTTGCTTCTGCAAAGTCAGAACAAGATGTAATGGGGTTATATTTTTTAACTCTTTCCTGAGGTATTTTTAATTGATATAAATCTTTCTTGTCCTGAAATTCACAACTCATGGAATGAATGGAGCTAACTTAGAAAAAGGGAGGAAACAGCCTAGAACAAAGGATTCATTGGAAGATAGTCTTTGTTCCCCAAAAGGGGGGAGGGGAGTTGTTCTAAATTACAAAAACTTTTCTTAACACATCAAGGACCGCTATGAATTATGAACAAAGAAAATCTTTGCCGTCAAAGGGGGGAAGTTAAAAGAATATGCACGAGGTAAGGGTGATAGAATGTGCAATAGGTAACACTCCATAAGAAAGGGGAAATCACCCAGGCAAAGGAAGAAGGTTTGTGAGACCACAATGTATCTGTTCCATGGCTGGAATGTAAAGAACACTAGAAACAATCTCATTTTGTGGGGGAAGGAGACCTGGGTCACCCACACTAAAATGGAAAAAGAATGAGTGAGTGGGAACATACTGAAGAAAGGTACGGTCTGTTTCTCTATCTGCGTTTCTTTAAAACAATTGGCAGCCATTTTGCTTTTGAGCCCTCCCACCCTCCTACCTTGCCTTGAAGCTGAGGAAAGGGATCTGGCTGGAATCTCTGCAGTTCTTACCTTGTCTGCACAACTCCGTGAAACGTGAAAAGCCCTAATGCCGCAGGTTTTCATTCTGGTTTTCCCTTACCCCATGAGACATGACCATAATATGTTTGTGGGGCACCTCCACAATCCTGTCTTACCACGAGTTTTTTTGCGTCTTGCTTTATTAGTTTGTTTTGATTTTGTAATTAAGCCACGGAGTCAAAAATAATCCAAAACAGTGAAAACCATTTAAGAGTTGTATTAGTTTCCTAAGGCTGCTGTAATAAAACACACAAACTGGGTGTCGTAAACAACAGACCTCTATTGTCTCACAGCTGTGGAGGCCAGAAGTCTGAACAGGGCTGCTTCCTTCGGAGTCCGTGAAGAAGAATCTGTTCCTCACCTTTCCCGCTGCATCTGGAGGTGCTAGTGAGCTCTGGTGTCCTTTGGTTTATAGAAGCATCACCCCAATCTCTGCCTAATGTTCACATGGCGGTATTTGTTTGTTTTTCTGTGTGTATAGCTATCTTGAAAATCTCTCCTTTTTCTAAGGACGCCAGTCGTATTGGATTAGAGATCCAGTTTGACCTCATCTTAACTAATTCATCGGCAAAAACCCTACTTCCTAATAAGGTCACAATCAGATGTCATGGGGATTAAGACTTCAACACATAAATATGGAGCGGGGGGACACGATTCAATTCATAACAGTTCTTTTGGCTCATTTTAGACTTTAATATAGAAGATTACAAGAAAATACAAGAAAAGCCATTTTTGGGTCCTCATCTTGAAGAAACAATGGGAAGTCTGTGCAATTTAGAAAAAAAAATGGAGGGGCGTTCATTGTCTGTAAGGAAGATACATTTGCTCTTCTCCTGACTTTCTGTGGTTCCCTAAAATCAGGCTTGCCTCGGGTCCACATCAGCAGACCCCCACTCAGCATTGAGGACACACTAACTGTAAATGAGTTCCGGTAAAAGATCTCTGTCTTTCATATTTTATAAACCTTGTTTTTCTTGCTTTTATTTCTGGAGGTCCATTTTTCACACGCAAATATGAGAACACATGAAAGAAGAGGTATTTTCTCTTCTTTACAGAAGTTTCATAAAGGAGATTTATCTTGCATCTTTGACAGACCAATCCATCGAAATACATCTTTTTAAAAAAGGGATATTTTCTTTTTTTTTTTTTTCTGCACTGGGGGCCAATAAAGGAAGCAGGGACCCTAATTTACATGAAAAAAAAATTAGAAACCTTCTTTGAGGCACAGGTAAGTCTTATTGCCTTTCTTAATGTGTCACAATTCAGAGTAGAAGCAGCCAGCACCAAAAATTCAAGAGCGCTTTCAATTCATAAAGTATCATGGCCTCCAAAGGCTTCTGGGAAAAGTATTAAGTCTGGTCACTTCCGTAGCCGCTATATTCTCAAATACATACTTTAAAAAAATAAATCTCAGCGGGCAAGTCTCGTTTTATCATCAAAGCATTTCTTATGTCCCTCTCTGAGGAGATGCAATGATATTATGATGTGGAGAGATTCAAGACCAATCTGGAGATCTCTAAAATGCTGACCAGCAGGGCTGAAGCCATGCTTCACTCAGGAAAGATGGAAGAAGGAAGTAGCCTGTGTGATGTCAGAGCCACACCACAGTGTCGTCACATATTGGCCGTCCTCTGGGCTCTCTCATTCTGGGCCCAGAAGCAGGTCACAGGTTGAACCACCATGACCGGGCTCAGCATCCTTGCTCTATTTCCAATAATATTTATTACATGCTCCTCTGCAGATGGTAAAATTCCATACAAAATAAATACTCCCTGTCCTGTAGAAGTGTACATTTTCTCTGTGTTCAAACTTCGATAGGTAATGTCCACGCTAGAGCTTAACTACCTAAACGAGTTTTTTTTTTTTTTTTTAAGATTTTATTTATTTATTTGACAGAGAAAAAGAAAGAGTACGCGAGCAGGGAGGAGCGGGAGAAGCAGACTCCCCGCTGAGCAGGGAGCCCGGTGCAGGGCTCCAGCCACAGACCCTGGGATCGTGACCTGAGCCGAAGGCAGCCGCTTAACTGACCGAGCCACCCAGGTTCTCCTAAACGGGCTTGACGGAACTAAGCAGCCGCTCTTAACTGTGACCACTGCCACACTCCAAGGATTCCCTTGATTGTATTTAAAAAGCAAAACAGAACAAAAAAACCACTCAAGCCATTTTTAGGTCTAAAGTCTGCAGAGGAAGGGAATCCAGGGAGGAGGAGACCAGGTGTTCTCTTCTAGCTGGGAGCTAGAAGCTTCCAGCTGGGAGCACTTGATCCACTCGCTTCTATTGTCTGAGCCGCTTTTCCAAAAAGGAAGCAGACACAGTCGATGATGTTTAAGGCCAGTCCAGGTTTAAGTTAGTTGCACAGTGAGACTGGCTCTAATTTTTTACTTCGTGTTCAGGTTTCTCCTTTCACAACACACTGTTTTCTTACACGGGTCGTATATTAAGCCAAAATGTTAAGAATTAGATTCAACAGTGTTCTGTTTAGCGTGCTGATTCATTTCAAGGGAAACAGACCAAGGGTGTTTCTCATACTTAAGACATTAGAGCTTATGAGGAAATACATTTTCAAAGTGACTTTTCGGTTTTATTTTTTTCCTAAATATGTAAATGGCAATTTTAGATTGTTAATGAACACCATGCCCGTTCAGGTCTGTCTAGGGGCAAAATCCCTTAAGATGCCTTCATCCTGTAAACATCTCAGAAAGCAGATCTCATCGCAAGTCAGAGGTAATGTGCCCAAAGGGTGCTGTGATTTCCTTAAATTCTCAGTCAGCAGTGTTCTCCTCTCTGACTCCTTCCCTCTGGTCATCTGGAATTATGCTCCACGGGAAAGAGGCTGGCAATTCTCCTCTCTGTCAGTATTACCAAATAGGTAGCTTTGGAAACAGTTTCCTCACTGGAGTATCACAAAAACCTCCTGAACTGATAAATCTTCCAAGTTCATCACCGAACAGATAGCCCCATGCTTGCATCAGCACTTTGCTTGGCATTTGAACTCCTCGTTACTGACTTAAAAATAGGAGGATCAGGGAAAAGGGAAACAGATTCAGAAGTGCAGAACCTGATAAAACAGCACGGGGTGGGGTGTGGATTAAAGCAGGAAGGGAAGAACAGTGGCCACTGTGCCCTGCATCACCTCGTCATAACCCTGGGAGGGAAATGCAAGTGTTTCTCAGGGAAACCATCCCCTGGGGCAATCCCCCCTGGACACAGCTGGGGGATCCCAAAGGGAAAGTAAGTCCAATCAGCATCCTTGCTCTATTTCCATGTTCCACCTGATGGTAAGAGTCTTCATTTTACTGCTCTTTGTAGGTTCTAAATAAGTGTTGGATGAAGGGATGCGTGAATGGAAAATTTTTACATGAATTAATAGTTTCAGATGATCTCTGAGGTTGATTTCTAGTAATTTTGCAACAACATGCGAAAAGAATAGGCATAAAGTCCTCTTTAAAATGTATTTGAAAGAAATTAAAGCACCAGTGAATATAAGGGAAGCTAAACTATTCTATGGATTACATTTGTCTTTTAATCCACTTTGCCCTCTATATGAAATGTGACATTAAGACATCTGCCAATATTTTAAAGGCTTCTGCTGGTGCCTGAATTATATTTTTAAATTAGACCCTAAAGCTGCATTCTAATGCACTACTTTCATTTGCTAAAGTATGCATACAGCCTCACTCTACTCCCAGGGTATTTTTTATTTAATCAGTCCGAGAGCAGCTCAAAGCGTCTCCATCTCCACGCGAATCTCTGCCAGATCCTGCTGACTTGTACATTTCACCTCTCTGGTGATACTTGACCTCGTGGAAGGAAAAGAAAACAGATAAATAATTGAGTAGGAGATGGGGAGAGGGGAAGAAAAATCCCTTTCGACAATCAGTGAAATGTATGCAAATCTGACTCTGCCTCTGATGTGATGCATGTCCTAGGAAATGCCACAGTAAACAACGGTAGCCTTCCCTTGTAAAAGTCGACACAGTGTTGCCATGTTTGACAAAAAAAAAAAAAAAAAAAAAAGGAAGGTGGAGGTCAAGAAAATCAGCCTACTGTTGGTTATTTTTTAGAAAGGGGAAGGTATTGTGTGGATTCTAATGGCAGTAAGGGGTGATGACAGTGGAGTTTCCCTTTGAACCTGCTTTAAACAAAAAATCATTGGTTCAGATCCTGGTTTTGATGTGTAGAGAGAAGACAAGTTGGAGATCCAGAAAGAGACCGGAATCTCCCAAAGGGAGAAATGCAGAGCTTGGGGGGGGGGGGAGGTCACGAGTAGTGGATGCGAACTTGGGAGAACTCTGCTACTAATCCCAGTAGATGTTAATTGTTCATCCTGAGAACACAGTCGCAAGTGCATGGGCTCTGGCAGAATTGGATTCAAGTCCGAAAGCAGGCTGTTTGTTGACTGTGGGACTCTGGAAATGAGTGGATACTCACTGAGCCTCAGTTCCACCATCTACAAACTCTGTATAAAAGCAGAGACCTGATCTCCATTCTAGGCTTCTGTAAGGATTAAATGAAGTACTGATTCAAAGCCTGTGACAGGAGAGTTAGGTATTGGGTGTTCCATCAATGTTAGACTCGGACTTGGGATATTCTCCAGTATGCTGAAGTAAGCAACTACCCCAATTCTCTGGAGTTCAGCGCCACAGGTGTTTGCTTCTTCCTCATGTCGTATGTGCTAAAAGGTTGGTGGGATTTAGGGAGGGAAAAACGAGACTCTGCCATTCGGACCCCTCCTTGGTCCTTGCAGCAGTGCAGATACGTGAAAGGGATGCATCAGAGCTTTCTACTATCTCGAGCCAGAAATGATGCATATCACCCTTGCTCACAGGTAACATGTCCTTAGACCCTGCCTTACAACCAGGCAGTCAAACATGTCGAGGAAGAAGATGGAATATTGGCGAGCATTCTCTCAGCTATTAGTGACTTTCTTCCACCAAAACCTCCTATGCATACGCTTC
This sequence comes from Callorhinus ursinus, assembly GCF_003265705.2. Lineage (NCBI taxonomy): Eukaryota > Metazoa > Chordata > Mammalia > Carnivora > Otariidae > Callorhinus > Callorhinus ursinus. Next base: position 5,751,191 of record NW_027397072.1, on the reverse strand, counting down.
ACGTACACACAAAAAAATAAAGTTTGCCTTAAAACTAAAAACAAAGTACGTTTAGTATAATATATAAAATTTTTCACAATGTAGGTATCACTAGCACATTTCCACCTACCAGTTCTTCATCAAATAATGAATTTGACTAAATTGTGTTGCCATAATTTCAGTCAAAAGTAAGGAAATACCAGCTCTCCCCATCCCACCTATAACATACCTTAATTTTTAGTTACTTTGGCAGCTCAGTGGATAGCAAAAATCTGATTTCCATTAGGTTTTCTGAAAATATAAAAATCACCTTCATGCCTCCTTGGCCAATTTTTGGTATTTCAAGGGTGGAAGGGACTGTAGGTTGGGAAGCATGACATGAATCACGTGGGTGACCCCAGCTGCCTGACATGGCGGACTCACTCCTAGAAAGTGGTCTTTACCTCCACATCTGTAAAATAAAGTATTAGGATATATTCTCCAGGGACTCTTCAGCCTCTAATATCAAACCATTCTACAGTAATTTTCAATAAGGATTTCTGCCTGGGATGTATAATGCTGGTGGAATTTCCTCTGCATTCCACCAAATGGGTTCAATTGCATAGGGACCCAAGAGATTTATTGCCTACTTCCTGCCGGATTAACCACCTCTCTTGGTATCCACAAGCAGAGAACATTTTGATGAAATGATGTTCACAAATTCCTTCACAAACAGTATTCAATACTACTAACAGTAAACACTGCTATTCCTTGCCTTTAACGTACTTATACTTGAATGGTTCAAGTCATGTTTTGACTTCTCTTTAGGGCACTCTTCTCTCCTTTAAATACAGGTTCGTGTTTTAAATGTTGTCTGATTATCAGAGGAAGACGTCATTCATTTTGCCCAAGGAATTTGGAGCATGGCATTTATTCAACCAACATCTCTTAAGATTTTACTGTCTTAGGCCTCCTGTTAACACCAGGATATGGAGGTAAAGAATGTAAATCTTTTCCTCGAGGAGCACTCTGAGGAAGAAAAATTGGTAAAAAATAATTACCATATAGCTTGATAAATATAAAGATAGAGGGAAGAAAGGAGTGATATGTGTTCTTTGAAAACAGGAAATTTTATGATACCCTGGAGCATAGAAGCTGTGGTTTATCAGCTTTCACAGTGAGGGAATATGTGATGACAATTAATTCACCATCATCCCGTTCCACTATAACCAATCATGTCATTGACATCTGACCACATTTCAAGACATGAAAAGGAATCTCTCAGTGATTAACCCATTCCTCTTAAAATCGCTAGAAAGCAGATATGTGGGATATGTAGAGTAAAATATGTGTCACTAATGCTAATTTTCCCAAGAATAACTCAGAGATTCTTGGGGGAGAGTATCTTGACTTTCAAATTGTCTTCTTTTCTCCCTGTGCTAACTTACGTGTTTCTCCCTGATGTCAGCACCCTTCCCGACCCACAGATTTCTTTCTTCACTCTATTACTCTTGCTTTCCCTGCATATTCTTATAGTCCCTCTTCTTCCTCAAATGACTTTTCTCTTAAAGGCTCTTCTTAGATCACTTTGCATTCTAAATATCACCTACATACTCTAAATGAATTTAATGCTGATATTTCAAAGAATCGTGAGGAAACGTTAGCAGGCATATCTCTGCTTGCTATGAGTTTTCTAAAACACAAATTCAGTTATTAGGGGCAGGGACTATTGCACCAGACATAATATGTATCCCTGGAATGTCGATCCAGGTGCCAGAAAATTGCAGGCCAGTAGGAAAATGGTGTAATCTGTGATTCCATCTGGCCCATGAATTTCCAGTGGCCTTGCTTATAGATTGTCAGAACTGTTCATTAAGTTTGTTGTGAAACCAAAGGCTTAATATCTGTAATTTAGAGGGTTCAATAGGCAGTTAAATTGAGTGAAACTATTTTTGAATGACTACTCTAGTTTCAGAGAAATAGCCGACATTGCAGCTCGGAAGAGCTACATTTGAGGCAGCACCAGGAATTTAAAATTATTTATAGGCCCTTTAGAAAAGGGCTTTGCTCTGCTAACTTGAGAAACTTTTTTTCTCCTTTTTATCTTTTTTTTTTTTTAACAAAAGCTTGAGTGCTGACAAAAGGAAACATTTCTAATGCAGATAGGTTATCAGTCACAACCACGTAACTTTAACTGGCTCAAAAGGGGCAAAGGTTGATTGTGTTTTCTGTTTTTGTCTTTGTCTCATCTGTGGTTATCTTCAAATGCGCTCACCATCGTGAAAATGTGTTTGCATGTAATGTATGTGCTGAAGGGGGGACTGTGATGTGCTGAATGAGAGGCAGAAATGAATTTCTTAGGAAGTCCTTCTATGCCAGCCATTTATAAGCAATCCCTTAGACACTTTATCAACAATGGGGATAGTGATCCATTCCTCAAATAAGGGAAGGTTCCCAAACTCAAAGTATGGCACTGATAGCTGATGGAAATATGACATGTTCGGGTGCTTGACACGAAAAGCTGATGAAGGATGCCTAGGTGGTTTAGTGGGTTAAGCGTCTGCCTTTGGCTCAGGTCCTGATCCCAGGGTCCTGGGATGGAGCCCCGAGTCAGGCTCCCTGCTCAGCGAGGAGTCTGCTTCTCCCTCTGCCTCTGCCCCTCCCCCCTGCGACTGCTCTCTCACTCGCTCTCTCTGTGTGTCTCTCTCTCAAATAAATAAATAAAATGTTTAAAAAAGAAAGAAAGAAAAGAAAAGGTGATGCAGACGTCCAGGTGATGGCTAAGAACAGGTGGGTATCGACATAGGCCCTCCAGAGGTGCACGCTGAAGAGCAGTGGGGCCTCATGGGTGCTGGTGTCATAACCACCTAATTTTAAAAAGGTTTCCAGAGAAGCTCAGGAGCTCATTCCTACATTATGCACAGGGGCACTGGAAACTTGTTTTTTAAGGACTAGATAAAATTTTATCTACCAATACCAGGAGGATTCTGATGTTGTAGGGCAGAAATTGCTAGTTGCCTCCCCAAAATCCATCCCCCTTTTCTCCTCCCAGACCCAACACTGATTTTCTTCAGAATAGCCAGGATTAAAAACATTAAAAATATGCCAGGATAAAAGTGTAAAAAAAAAATTACATTTTACCTCTCTTACAGTTTGGGTGACACACTTAATGCAAAGGAGATGTAAGTGTAAGTGAGCTGGGGATTTCTGGGAAAGTTTTGCTTTCCTGGAATAGATGCCACCCCTTTTTTCTGTCATTCATTTCCATCATCTTCCTTCCTGGAATGAGAGCATGAGCTTGAGATAGAGCACTTCTTTTGTGATCAAGAGGCAATCAGCAACACACACACACACACACACACACACACACACACACACACACACGATGATAGAGCAGAAAGCAAGAAGGAACCTAGGACATTAATGATGTTGTAGACTTTCTATTATGAAAGAAAAATGTAAACCCTCACCACTAATTGCACTGTTGAGAGCTTCAGTTAGGTCTCAGATGCAAATGCATTTTTGGGAATTATAAGAATACACAGTTTCTATGGAGCATTTCCAGTACATAATGCAAGTAAACAAGCAAATAAATAAAATGGAAGCCAAACACAACCCTAACCAAAACTGTTCAATATGTCAAAGGGTAAGTAATCATCTTTGATAAGAGATATCATGTTTATACTATAATTACAAAGGAATACTGTTCCACGATTTTCTTTATACTGATGTATTAAATTTTGACCACACATTGCTGTTTGGTAAATAACAATGGAAATGATGAAATGAATTTAAATGCTGTCCTGCAGTGAATGCTTCCTTGCAGTTGTTTAAGAAAATGAACTCTGAGATATTTTCATATTTTTAAAGCACTCATACAATTTTCCCTTTGCATTATTTTCACCGATGCCTGTGGTTTTAGAAATCATTGTCAATAATTATCTTGATCACTCAATTTTATTATGTCCCAACCTATCACCTCCTCATTGAGTTTTCTTCAGTTCCTACCCATCACTCAAATAAATGACTGGCTTTAAAGAACACAAGGAGAGTCATTAAAAATGCTTTTCCTGAGCAAGGCATTCTCCCAACATTTCTGTGAAGGTTTCACAAGATGGTTGGGGTACCAGGACACTTACAAATACAAAAATAAGCTCATAATTCACCCTAGACCATGCTAAAAGTATGCTATTAATAACAGGATTTGAAAGCAATGAAAAATTTCTGTGGTTGAGCTAGGGTTTTGTTAAAGGGGTGTTTAAACAAGGCTTGTGGGGGTAAAGGGAGTAACTGAATTGAAGAAACAGTTTTCTAGGCAGAAGGAAACAGTGTCAACAAAGAGAGGATTAGCGGGCCCATGTCAGATAGAGATGGATGTTCACAAATCACCTTTTTGGCTGGAGTACAAAACAAGTGAAGGGGACAAGTGGAGGGAAGAGAAGAGGTTCTTTGGACACAGATTATGAATTGCCTCAGTATATCTAGCAGAAGGGACGGTGTCCTGTAAATGGCGGGGAGCCTAAGCCTGAAGAAGGTCGCCCCAGATTTGACAAATACTTAACTTGTTTTTTATCCTCAAAGGCAGGAATTTATGTTTACCTTATTTTAGGTAAACACAGTCCTAATGATATCGCCATCTTATAGACACTACAGACACCTAGGGAGGATGTCAGGGGAGACCATGTAGGGAAGAGCAATGGTGTGCCCCTCCTCCTAACAGCCAGGGCGGTATCAGAGACATAATTTGAAAAATGAAATCTCATTCTCACCCACTGGTAACAAGGAGGCCTCCCCACTGGATGTCAACCAAGGCTGAGTAGACAACCCGGACTTCCATGTTCACCGGATAGTGACGAGGCAGAGCCCCCTTCACCAACCAGAATTCTGTAAAAGGAGACCTGCTAAAGCCTAAGATTTAAGTAAGATCCGGAGTCTTAAACTATAATGCCCCCAAATGGCCAGGCTTCAGTAGAAAATCATTTGTCATACTAAGACCCAGAACGATATCAAATTGAATGAGAAAAGACAATCATAAGACACAAAAACCAAGATGACACAGATATTAGAATTATCTGAAAAACATTTTAAAGCAACTATGATAAAAATGCTTCGCTGAGCAATTATGAACCCACTTGAAACAAATTCAAATATAGAAAATCTCAACAAAGAAAAAGATATAAAGAAGAGCTAAACAGAAAGTATATAACAAAAAAATATCAATAGCCAAAATTAAAAACCCAGTAGATGGGTGCAACAGCACACCAGGAGGGGCAGAAGAATCAGTGAACCTGAAGATGGACAACACAAATTCTCCAAATCTATACAAGAAGATCAATTATTTATAGCACTGAAAGAGTATTCAAAGAAATAGTAGCTGGTAAATCCCCAAATATAGAAATAAACATAAAACTACAGTGGCAAGAAGCTCAACAAACCACAGATAGGATAAACCTAAAGAAATCTACAACCAAACACAAAGTCATTAAATTTCTGGAAACTAAAGACAAAGGAAAAGAATTCTTTAAAAGCCACAAGAGAGAAATCACACATGACCTGCAGAATAAACAATTCCAGTGAGGGTAGACCTCTCAGCATAAACTATGGAGGCTAGGAGAAAATGGCACCGCATTTTTCAAGTGCTAAAAGAAAATAATTGTCAGCTCAGAAGTCCATATCCAGTGAAAACATCCTTCAAAAAATGAGGAGAAGATGAAGACATTCTCAGATAAAGGAAATTCAGAGGACTTACTACCAGCAGACCTACTCCAAAAAGAATGGCTCCAGGAAAATGGAAAGTATGTGATAAAAGAAATTATCTAGGAGTGTCAGGAGGGAAGAAGATAGAACAACGAAAAATATGGGCATATGTAACAGAAATCTCTTCTCCTCTGGAATTTCTCAAATTATATATGAAAACTGAAGCAATGTATGTAAATATTTAAGATAGTTATTATAAAAGGGAGATATTAAATGGTGCTTAAGGAAGGTAAGAGTTCTACACTTTGCCCAACTGGTAAAATGTTAGCACTAGTAGACTGTGGTAAGTCAGATATATGGTTATACTTAGAGTCACCGTTAAAAACACTATACACATTCATATATACTCAAAAACACTACAGGCAAAACAAAATGGCATTCTAAAAAATGTCCAAGTAACTCAGTGGAAGGCAGAAAACATTTAAAAAGAGATGTGAAAACAGAGAGAACAAACAACAGAACAAAAAGAATAAAAAAAGCAATCAGCATATTAAATGTAAATGGTTTCAATACACTAATTAAAAGACAGAGACTGGCAAAGTGGATTAAAAAAAAATCAAAAAGCACAACAAAAAACACAGCTCCACTATATCCTGTCTATAAAAACTCACTTCAGATGTAATGATGTGCATATGTTGAATGTAAAAGGATGAGAAAACATATACGAGGCAAACATTAATTTTAAGAAATGAGGAGTGGTTGTATTAATATCAGAAAAAATAAACATTAGAGCAAATTACCAAATATTGAGGGGGACATTCTGTAATGAATACAGAGCGGTATGGAATGCATGTTCATGCCTCCCCCCAAATTCATATGTTTAAATCTTAATCTCCAATGTAATGGTATTAGAAAGTGGGGTTTTTGAGCGGTATTAGGTCTTGAGTGTTAAGTCCTCATGATGAGATTAGTGCCCTTGTGCAAAGAGATAAGAGAGTTCGCTTTTCTCTGCTTTCCACCATATAAGAATTAGAATTAAGAAGAATTAGACAGAAAGATGTCTACAAATAAGTATGAGGGTTTTCACCAGAAATGGCCAGCACCTTGATCTTGGACTTCCAGCCTCCAGAAACATGAAAAATAAATTTCTGTTGTTTAAGTCATCCAGCCTGTGGTAATTAATCATAGCAGCCTGAGCTGGCTAACACAAAAGGTCAATCCACCAAGAAGACACAGAACCTAAATGTATATGCAACACACACACACACACACACACACACACACACACACACACACACAAATAATGTGATATAAAAGTGGAGGAGCAAGATGGCGGAGGAGTAGGAGACCTTAATTTCATCTGGTCCCAGGAATTCAGCTGGATAGGGATCAAACCACTCTGAACACCTACGAACTCAACAGGAGGTAGAAGAAAAGAGTAGCAGCAACTCTGAACAGAAAAACAACCACTTTCTGGAAGGTAGGACATCTGGAGAAGTGAATCCGAGGAGATACTTGGGAGGATAGATGGGAGGGGAGGGGGCCTCCATCGACCGCTTCTGGCAAGTGATAGAGCCGCGGAGCACAAAATCGGAACTTTTAGAAGTCGGCTCCGCTGAGGGACGTCGCTCCGGTGGCTAAGCAGGGGGTGGAACCCTCGCGGGACAGTGTGGTCTCAGGACCCTCGGGGTCACAGAAAGACCGGGGGTGCCTGAGTGCTGCAGAGCTCCCAGGGATCGGAGCGGGGAAGCTGGCTGCAGAGATGGAGCCAAGGCGCGGGCTCTCAGCTCGGGGTTGCCATAAACCGTGATCCGCGGCCCAGTCGGGACACTGCTCTTCCACCAGGGACCCAACAAGTGGCAGATCCAGGGAGACACCCCTTCCTCCCCCAGGAGGAGCGGCACGGGACCGCACAGCAGGGATCTGCTGGGTCTGGAGACTCCACACGGGGTGGTGCGCCAGAGATAGAAATGCTCAGTCACAGGCCAGGTGAGCACGGACTCGGCCAGAGACCAGGGAGACGGGAGTGATTGCTTTTCTCTGGGGGTGCACTGAGGAGCAGGGCCCCAAGTTCTCGGCTTCTCCGGGGCAGAGATTTGGAGGCCACCATTTTCACTTTCATCCTCCAAAGCTGTACGGAAAGCTCGCAGGGGACAAAAGCTCCTGAGAGCAAACCCGAGCAGATGACTTAGCCCGGACCGGGCAAAGACAGGGCAATGCTGCCTCTGGCAAAGACATTTAGGAACCACGGCAACAGGCCCCTCCCCCAGAATATCAACTAGAACAGCCTGCCAAGACCAAGTTTACCGATCAATGAGAATTGCAGAACGCCAGCACTAGGGGAATATAACACATAGAATTCTGGCTTCCCTCTACCTCATTCTTTAGTCTTTCAAAGTTAATTTTTTTAACTTCTTTTTTTCTTTTTCTTTTTTTAATTTTTCTTTTTCCCTTTTTCAACCAACATCTTATCAATCCCTTTTTTAAAAATCTTTTTTATTTTTCATTTTTAGAGTCATATTCTATCCCTTCATAATAGTTAACCTTATTTTTGGTATATATATATGTATATATATATAAGTTGTTCTCTCTTTAAAATTTTGGGATACAGTTTCTTCTAACAGACCAAAATATACCCTAAATCTCCAGTATATGTCTTTGTGTTCTAGTGTCCTGCCTGATCACATTCTCTCCCCCTTTTTTTCTTTAATTTCTCTTCTTTCTTTTTTCAACCAACTTCTTATCAATTTCTTTTACAAAATCTTTTATAATTTTCATCGTTACAGTCATCCCTTCACAATATTTACCCTTATTTTTGTACATATATAAGTTTTTCTTTCTTTAAAATTTTGGGAGGCAGTTTCTTCTAACAGGCCAAAATACACCCAAAATCTAGTGTGTGGCACTGATCTATGCACCAGCCTGATCATATTTGACCGTATTCTTTTTTTTTTTAATCTTTTCCTTTTCCTTTTTCTTTTTCTTTTTTCTTTCTTTTCCCCTGGTTTCAGGTCTCTTCTGAGTTGTTTGGTGTATATTTTTCTGGGGTTGTTGTTACCCTGTTAGCATTTTCTTCTCTCATTCATCTATTCTCCTCTGGACAAAATGACAAGATGAAAAAAATCACCTCAATAAAAAGAACAAGAGAAAGCCCTGACTGCCAGGGACCTACTCAATACTGACATTAGTGTGATGTCGGACCTAGAGTTCAGAAAGATGATTATAAAGATACTAGCTGAGCTTGAAAAAAGCATGAAAGATATTAGAGAAACTCTTTCTGGAGAAATAAAAGAACTAAAGTCTAACGAAGTCAAAATCAAAAAGGCTATTAATGAGGTGCAATCAAAAATGGAGGTTCTAAGTGCTAAGATAAATGAGGCAGAAGAGAGAATTAGTGATATAGAAGACGAAATGATGGAAAATAAATAAGCTGAGAAAAAGAGAGATAAACAACTACTGGATCACGAGGGCAGAATTCGAGAGGCAAACGATATCATAAGACAAAACAATATTAGAATAATTGGGATCCCAGAAGAAGAAGAAAGAGAGAGAGGGGCAGAAGGTATATTGGAGCAAATTATAGCAGAGAACTTCCCTAATGTGGGGAAGGAAACAGGCATCAAAATCCAGGAGGCACAAAGAACCCCTCTAAAAATCAATAAAAATAGGTCAACACCCCGACATCTAATAGTAAAATTTACGAGTCTCAGAGACAAAGAGAAAATCCTGAAAGCAGCTCAGGAGAAGAGATCTGTAACCTACAATGGTAGAAACATTAGATTGATAAAAGACCTATCCACAGAGACCTGGCAGGCCAGAAAGGACTGGCATGATATATTCAGAGCACTAAATGAGAAAAATATGCAGCCAAGAATACTACATCCAGCTAGGCAGTCATTGAAAATAGAAGGAGAGATAAAAAGCTTCCAGGACAAACAAAAACTAAAGGAATTTGCAAACACGAAAGCAGCCCTCCAAGAAATATTGAAAGCGGTCCTCTAAGCAAAGAGAGAGCCTAAAAGTAACATAGAGCAGAAAGGGACACAGACAATATACAGTAACAGTCACCTTACAAGGAATACAATGGCACTAAATTCATATCTTGCAGTAGTTAGCCTGAATGTAAATGGGCTAAATGCCCCAGTCAAAGGACACAGCGTATCAGATTGGATAAAAAAACAAGACCCATTGATATGCTGTCTGCAAGAGACTCATTTTAGACCCAAAGACACCTCTAGATTGAAAGTGAGGGGGTGGAAAACCATTTACCATACCAATGGACACCAAAAGAAAGCTGAGGTGACAATCCTTATATCAGACAAATTGGATTTTAAACCAAAGAATATAATAAGAGATGAGGAAGGACACTATATCCTACTTAAAGGGTCTATCCAACAAGAAGATCTAACAATTGTAAATATCTATGCCCCTAACATGGGAGCAGCCAATTAATAACAAAAGCTAAGAAACACATCAACAACAATACAATAATAGGGGACTTTAACACCCCCCTCACTGAAATGGACAGATCATCTAAGCAAAAGATCAACAGGGAAATAAAGACTTTAAATGACACACTGGACCAAATGGACTTCACAGATATCTTCAGAACATTCCATCCCAAAACAACAGAATACACATTCTTCTCTAGTGCCCAAGGAACAGTCTCCAGAATAGATCACATCCTAGGTCACAAATCAGGTCTCCACCAGTACCAAAAAATTGGGATCATTGCCTGCATATTTTTGGACCACAATGCTTTGAAACTAGAACTCAATCACAAGAGGAAAGTCAGAAAGAACTCAAATACATGGACGCTAAAGAGCATCCTACTAAAGAATGAATGGGTCAACCAGGAAATTAAAGAAGAATTTAAAAAATTCATGGAAACCAATGAAAATGAAAACACAACTGTTCAAAATCTTTGGGATGCAGCAAAGGCAGTCCTAAGAGGAAAGTATATAGCAATACAAGACTTTCTCAAGAAACAAGAAAGGTCTCAAATACACAACCTAACCCTACACCTAAAAGAGCTGGAGAAAAAACAGCAAATAAAGCCTAAACCCAGCAGAAGAAGAGAAATAATAAAGATCAGAGCAGAAATCAATGAAATAGAAACCAAAAGAACAGTAGAACAGATCAATGAAACTAGGAGCTGGTTCTTTGAAAGAATTAACAAGATTGATAAACTCCTGGCCAGACTTATCAAAAAGAAAAGAGAAAGGACCCAAATCAACAAAATCATGAATGAAAAAGAGATCACAACCAACACCAAAGAAATACAAACAATTATAAGAACATATTATGAACAACTATATACCAGCAAATTAGATAACCTGGAAGAAATGGTTGCATTCCTAGAGATGTATCAACTACCAAAACTGAACCAGGAAGAAATAGAAAACGTGAACAGACCTATAGCCACTAAGGAAATTGAAGCAGTCATCAAAAATCTCGCAACAACCAAAAGCCCAGGGCCAGATGGCTTCCCAGGGGAATTCTACCAAACATTTAAAGAAGAATTAATACCTATTTTTCTGAAACTGTTCCAAAAAATAGAAATGGAGGGAAAACTTCCAAATTCATTTTATGAGGCCACCATTACCTTGACCCCAAAACCAGACAAAGACCCCATACAAAAGGAGAATTACAGACCAATACCCTTGATGAACATGGATGCAAAAATTCTCACCAAAATACTAGCGAATAGGATCCAACAGTACATTAAAAGGATTATTCACCATGACCAAGTGGGATTTATCCCTGGGCTGTAAGACTGGTTCAGCATCTGCAAATCAATTAATGTGATACAATATATTAATAAAAGAAAGAATAAGAACCATATGATCCTCTCATAGATGCAGAAAAAGCATTTGACAAAGTACAGCATCCTTTCTTGATCAAAACTCTTCAGAGTATAGGGATAGAGGGTACATACCTCAATATCATAAAAGCCATCTATGAAAAACCCACAGCAAATATCATTCTCATTGGGGAAAAACTGAGAGCTTTCCCCCTAAGGTCAGGAACACAGCAGAGATGTCCACTATCACCACTGCTATTCAACAAAGTACTAGAAGTCCTAGCCACAGCAATCAGACAACAACAACAAAAAATAAATAAAAGGTATCTGAATCAGCAATGAAGACAAACTCACTCTTTGCAGATGATATGATACTTTTACGTGGAAAACCCAAAAGACTCCACCCCAAAACTGCTAGAACTCATACAGGAATTCAGTAAAGTGGCAGGATATAAAATCAATGCACAGAAATCAGTGGCATTCCTATACACTAACAACAAGACAGAAGACAGACAAATCAAGGAGTCGATCCCATTCACAACTGCACCCAAAACCATAAGATACCTAGGAATAAATTTAACCAAAGAGGCAAAGGATCTGTACTCAGAAAACTATAAAATACTCAGGAAAGAAATTGAAGAAGACACAAAGAAATGGAAAGACGTTCCATGCTCATGGATTGGAAGAACAAATATTGTGCAGATGTCAATGCTACCTAGAGCAATCTACACATTTAATGCAATCGCTATCCAAATACCATCCACTTTTCTCAAAGAAATGGAGTAAATAATCCTAAAATTTGTATGGAACCAGAAAAGACCCCGCATAGCCAGAAGAATGTTGAAAAAGAAAAGCAAAGCTGGCGGCATCACAATTCCGGACTTCCAGCTCTATTACAAAGCTGTCATCATCAAGACAGTATGATACTGGCACAAAAACAGACCCATAGATCAATGGAACAGAATAGAGAGCCCAGAAATGGACCCTCAACTCTTTGGTCAACTCATCTTCGACAAAGCAGGAAAGAATGTCCAAGGGAAAAAGACAGTCTCTTCAACAAATGGTGTTGGGAAAATTGGACAGCCACATGCAGAAGAATGAAACTGGACCATTTCCTTACACCACACACAAAAATAGACTCCAAATGGTTGAAAGACCTAAACGTGAGACAGGAGTCCATCAAAATCCTAAAGGAGAACACAGGCAGCAACCTCTTTGACCTCAGCTGCAGCAGCTTCTTCCTAGAAACATCGCCAAAGGGAAGGGAAGCAAGGGCAAAACTGAACTATTAGGACTTCAAGATAAAAAGCTTTTGCACAGCAAAAGAAACAGTCCACAAAACCAAAAGACCACCGACAGAATGGGAAAAGATATTTACAAATGACATATCAGATAAAGGGCTAGTATCCAAAATCTATAAAAAACTTCTTAAATTCAACACCCAAAGAACAAATGATCCAATCAAGAAATGGGCAGAAGACATGAACAGACATTTTCCCAAAGACATCCAAATGGCCAACAGACACATGAAAACATGCTCCACATCGCTCGGCATCAGGGAAATCCAAATCAAAACCTCAATGAGATATCACCTCACACCAGTCAGAATGGCTAAAATTAACAAGTCAGGAAACAAGAGATGTTGGTGGAGTGCGGAGGAAGGCGAACCCTCCTACACTGTTGGTGGGAATGCAAGCTGGTGTAGCCCCTCTGGAAAACAGTATGGAGGTTCCTCAAACAGTTGAAA